>NC_090437.1:1279197811-1279500841 GCF_031143425.1 Pleurodeles waltl
CTTTGGCCTACCCTGATTATAGTCTGTGATGATTTTAATATCAATGTGGTGGGAGTGCTTTTTGATGTTTGGGCTGAATCTAATTCTGGTCGGAAGCCCAAATTATTTAAATCTTTATTCCACCTGGGGAGGAATCATGGGCTAATCGAGGCTTGGCAAAAGATCAAAATGCCAGATCATGACTTTACCTAGTTTCCGCCCTTCATAGAAGGCACCTTGATTATTTTTTTATTTCTCATGGCTTACTCTGCCGTAAGGACGCTCATATCTCTATGAGACTGCTGGATTAGGGGCGGCAGCACCTCTGCTTGTAAGCGTCTGAGTCCCTCCGACACCAGCTGGCAGCTGTCGGCCCAATCCTTCTGGCTCTCTAGCAACACCTCACCAAAACCCAAATAGTAGAGGGATTTCCGGCAGCCTAGCGCATGGACTCTAAAACCTTTCAGGAAAATCTTGATGCAACAAGTCTTATGCTTTTCTCTTGTTAGCAATGAGTCTCTAACACGCACACAGGCAAGAAGGAAGATGCAAGATATTTTATAGACATTTATTGAAAGGTCTGCAATCTGCGATTAAATGCATGAGCAGCAATGATTATGGTAATGAGAAGTAACAAAATCAGGATTGTGAAAATAAGTGATATAAATATGAACAATCCCAACATATTGCAGTAAACATGAATATGCAAACTTCTCCCTAAAGCGTACTTTCTACCTTGAAGAGAGCAAGGCGTGACAAGCCTAATCTACCCATGCCATGTCCACGACAAGCACCCTAACCTCCGTTACCTTAGGACAAGGTTGTCCTCTGGTCTCCATATCAGGATTTGTAGAGACACAAAGGCTGAGGTTTAATAAAAAGTGCCATGCATTGTAGATGGAACATCCTGGATGGAACCCCCTCTAATGGCCTTGGTCTCACAAGGTGTTTTAATAAGGCACATGTTATTGTTTGTGCAGACATCTTGACGTGGGTATGTATCTCAGCGTTAGATTGTTTGCACAAACTTTTATCAGCAATATCATAACAAATGCCTGACATGTTCACATTCTGTTCTTGTCCAACGTGAAGCAAAGAACATGATGACAATCTAATACGTACATTACTTGTACAACTGATTATGAAATAAAAATATTTCTTCTAAAATTCAAGCAATGCTAAAATGAATAAAAACAAATAATAAAACAGGGCAAGTTATCTAGGTAAAAAGTCACAGGCCTGCAAGCTGAAGCTAAGCTAAATTCCCATATCCAGGAAAACTAAAATGGACCCACGACAACTGAAAGGATGTGGAATAGAAAAATTTTCCTTGGTCATGTCCAATCATAATCCGCTTATTTTAGAGATTTCAGTGGCCGGTCAAAGTAGGATTTTACTGAACTGGTCATTCAAGAGGACACTGCTCACTGACAAAGAATATATTCAGCAAATTATTAACTGGATTCAAGAACTTCTTGAGCATAATTGAGGGAGTTCCCCAGTTGGTGTGGTGTGGGATGGCTTTAAGCGTGGCATAAGGGGATAAATGCTTAGCTGTAGCCAGAATCGGCAAAATAAAGACAATCTTCAGCTGATGGAGCCATATAGGGCATTAGGCGAAGCCAAAGCCCAATTATTCTGGCAATGTCTGAGGGGGCTGATCTCAAGAGAGTATATAAACTGGTATTAGCCAAAGCTGCGATCAATGACATTTCGGCAAAAATGCAGCGGACAAATATCTCGTTTGGAAGCAGGAATAATATGTGTATAGTGAATGGGTTGGGCATCTGTTGGCAGTTCGTACTAGACAAAAAATAATGCAAGATGAGGGAAGTCAGGAGTGGCCTTATTGCTGACCCAAAGGGAATCTGAGAGGTTTTTAAGGGGTATGACAAGAGGCTCTATTGAAAGGAAGAGGAGTAGGAGGACTGGGACACATTGCAGTATTTAGGGCCATATTTATACTTTTTGACGCACAACTGCGCTAACGCAGTTTTGCATCAAAAAAATTAGCGCCGGCTAACACCATTCTGAAGCGCCATGCGGGCGCTGTATTTAATCAATGACGTTAGCCGGCGTTAGCCGCCGGCGCTGCCTGGTGTGCGTGGAAAAAAACGACGTACACCAGGCAGCGCCGGCGTAGGGGGATATGGAGCTTGGGCGCCAAAAAATGGGGCAAGTCAGGCTGAGGCAAATTTTTCGCCTCAACCCGATTTGCGCCATTTTTTTCGACTCCCAACCCCCATAGAAATGACTCCTGTCTTAGCAAAGACAGGAGTCATGCCCCCTTGCCCAATGGCCATGCCCAGGGGACTTCTGTCCCCTGGGCATGGTCATTGGGCATAGTGGCATGTAGGGGGGCACAAATCAGACAAAAAATATATATATACTTACCGTAACTTACCTTAATGTCCCTGGGATGGGTCCCTCCAGCCTTGGGTGTCCTCCTGGGGTGGGCAAGGGTGGCAGGGGGTGTCCCTGGGGGCTTGGGAGGGCACCTCTGGGCTCCTTCCGAGCCCACAGGTCCCTTAACGCCTGCCTTGTCCAGGCGCTAAAAAACGGCGCAAAAGCGACCGTACGTCATTTTTTTTGACCCGCCCACTCCCGGGCGTGAATTTTGCCCGGGAGTGTAAATACGGCGCACATGCCTCGGAGTCAATTTTTTAGACGGGAACGCCTACCTTGCATATCATTAACGCAAAGTAGGTGTCCACGGTAAAAAAAGACGCAAACTCCATGGACTTTGGCGCAAGACGCGTCTAACGCCAAAGTATAAATATGGAGTTAGTTTTGCGTCGGAATTGCGTAAAAAAAAACGACGCAATTCCGGCGCAAACAGAGTATAAATATGCCCCTTAGAGTCAACCCCAGCAAGTAAGTGCTGAAGATCAGGATCTCTTGGCTGCTCCCCTGTCAGAAGAGGAAATCTTGGCTGCCCTCAAAAGTCTGCCCTCTGGTAAGGCTGTTGGAACTGATACAATTCCATTCTACAAAGTGTTTTTCTCCCTCTTAGGCCCAGTTCTGACCAAGACATTTTTGCAGATACAAAAAGGGGTAGCAGGCTCCGGAATCAGGGTGCTTGGCAAACATCTTGGTGTTTATTTAAAAAAGGTGAACCACAATGTCATATATGCCGATCACTCCAATTAATAGTGATTCCAAGGTATATTCTAAAGTACTGACTACGCGGCTGAGCCAAATTATTGGAAAGGTGGTCTCGCCCAGGCAACATGATTATATTCCAGGGAGGGGGACCACGGATTACACCTGCTATGTTATAATGCTTTTTGGCACCTCTGCTATCTCTGGGGACCCTATGGCTTTGATTGTTCTAGTATCGGAAAAAGCGTTTGATAGGGGTTGCTGGTTGTATATATGGACAGTCATGAGCTGGTATGGAATTGGGTCCAGCTTTGTTAATGCCATGGTAGCAGTTTATCGTAGGCCTATCACTAGGCTACACTTTATGGGGGGAGGGGCAGTCTGGGTAAATACTAATTGAGAGAAGTACAAGGCAGTGTTGTCCCTGCTCCCCTCTGCCCTTCGTTCTTTATACTAATCCCTTGATCTGGAAGCTTGATTCTAATGCTTCAATAGCACCTATGCAATTTCACAGCTGGGACACTAAAGTCCTTGCCTATGCAGATGACATGTTAGTGGTTACATATAATCCCGGGGCAGCACTGAGAGAGATTGAAAAGGAGGCCATGGCCTTTGGGAAATGTTCTGGACACTCTCTGAACCAGAGCAAATCCCAGACAGTGATTAATAGACACAAACAATCTAGCAATATGTGGGTAGTTGAGAAAGCTGTGTATTTGGGCGCTAATATAGCTGCTGATTACTCAAATAGTAGAAGACAACATAGGCCCGTTATAAGGAAAGCCAAAAGAGACCTTTGGAGGATGGATAATCTGCATATCTCTATAATTAACCGTCGTAATTTTATCAAAAAGCTATTCTTGCCTAAAGTTTGACATTTTCTTCCGGGTCTTCCTCTCGAGTTTGAGAACCGCTGGTTCAAGGTTATTGACAACATGGTGTGTAAATTTATCTGGCATATTCCAAAACCAGAAGGGCCCTTAAATATTTGGCACTTCCTAGGGAAAGAGGGGTCTGGGCCGCCCGGAATTCCAAACTTTACTATTGGGCTGCGATGCTGCAATATGTGTGTTCTTTGGTTGGGGGCACGGGTCTGATCATTGTGTGGGTAGTAAAGTTCGCCCTGTTTTTGAGTTATTGCTTGGAGAAGAAGTCAGGGGCTGCCTTTTGAGGCAGGTAAAGGGCAGCAATTTTAAGAAGGTTCAATTTAAGACTCTCCGGGCTGCTTTCATGATGACATGAGGATTCAGCGTACCCGTGCGCCCGGGAAGGAAGAATAATCACATCTAGTGTGCTACTCATTTACTGAGCATCTGCAAGAGAGTACCGTTACGATTGAACAACACGCAGTTTAAGCGAGATGGGATATGGATAAGTATCGCTGGTTTTGGCGTTTGGCTCTCTCCATTAGTCCTGAAGAGGCCCATATGTGAAGGGGTCGAAACGCGTTGACTGTTTATACACCTAGAGGTTGCAAGAAAGATTGAATTTACCCTTTAAGGATTCTGCATCACAGTTCTCTTTCTCTCCCTTTAAATAGGAATATAAACAAGTATGATTTAGGACTGGGACAAACTAGACAACCATCTCTGATATGTGGATTCTCAGTTTAGCTATAAGTGATTACCACATGGTTCTATAAGTAAAGGAGAGGAATGTTGGACCATTAATTTATGTATAATGTTGAACATGTTATGTATGTATCATTTAATGTCGATACAAGTGTGTGTATTTCTTTGTTGTTAACCTCTTGATTGTCTTAACTGTTGGGAATAACAAAAATGATTGGACTATTAGCAATTAAATTGCATCACCAATGAAAGATTTATTGTCTCATTGAATGTGAATTAGAGATATATATATATTTTTTCCTACTAATTGACCGATTTTTAATGATAATGCTTTCATGATTTGGGCCGCCCAATTGGAACTTGGTGGTTTAATTTTTATATACCACTGCAGAGACATCCTGCACTCCCGAATTTTTTGAGGATCCTTTTAATAAAGAAATCAGGGGACTTTTTTCCTGTGATATATTCGTTTACTTTGTGGGTTTATGGACTAATTGTGAGATAAAGCAGAAAGAATTCTTAAAGTATTTGCAAATTTGGGACTTCCTCTTCAGCAAAGGAGGGGGCCCAAGAGTCTTTGCCAAAGCTGAGTTGATGGTCTCTTAGAAAAGGGTTCGGAATGTACAATTAGTCAAATTTTGGCACTCTGAATTCTCTCTCGCAAGATGACCTCGAGAGGCAAACGGAGAGATGGCAAAAGATGTTGTGCTCTTCAGACTGCTCATTTTTTGAGTCTCTCGAATTGGCCCGAAAACTGCTGTGCTCAGCTAGTTTGCAAGCACAACATTAAAAACCTGTCTTTGACCTGTACTATACGCCTGCGAAAAATGCCAAGTTACGGGGGCGGGGGCAGCTCGGCGGCAGTGCTTAATTTGTGCTTGTTGTTTCCGGTGCTGAGCACCGGCACTTATTTCTGAGGGCCGGGGCTTATTCTTCTGCCTCAAGCATTTGCTGTGAGCAAAAGACACGTTTGGGATAGAGTGAGGAAGAGAAAAACAAAAAAGCGTTACAATATGAGAAAGTAGAAAGCTGCAAGAGTGAGCTGAAAAGGCAGGGAGTGGCTGTAAATGGATTGAAGAGGTCCGAGATGGCTTCAGGATTCCGCTGCCTCACTATTCCGTGCTGGCACATTTAACTGCACCAGCTGCGTGTTTGAGAGGAGGGCTTAGGGCACAGGCACATTTTTATTTACAAATTAAGCACTGCTCAGCGGACACTTGCTGCCCACTCTGTCAGTTTCAGGGGGCAGATCTGATACATACATTTTGTGGTTGTTCCACACTGGAAACGCCTAAATGGGAGATAGCAAAGTTTTTTGCAACTATGTTAAAGGTTAATATCATCTTAACCCCTCAGCTCTCCCTTCCGGGGGTGGGTAGTGATGTAGTTCCTGTGTCGTGTCAGCTGTTCATGTTTGTAGAGTAATAATGGCAGATTATGAGAGTTCCATTCTTGTACTTTCCTCCTTCTACTGTATATGGCTTTGATATATATGGGGGGGCTGATGTTGGAGTACTAAGAGTCTGTTCTAAGCACTATACTTATATATATATATTCATGGTTTTGTCATAAAGGGGTTAGAATGATGCTGAACTGTAAGCTTTGCACAGCTATGGTTTTTGTCACTGCAATGTTAAGTATCACCTGTGTTATTCTCCTCTTGTGTTTTATCTATGTAAAATTTGCAATAAAACTTTTATTTAAAAAAGGATAGCTATCAACCTGCTAGAATTCTCCATTCGAAATTGCTTGGTTGCATAATTCTCGATGGGATAAACAGATGCAGTTTTTCAGTATAAAAACAGGTTTGTTCGAGTTTGAAAAAAAACTATGAAATGTAATAAATGAACATTATTGGACATGCAGTCACAGTGAAATCGGATAATGTTTTCCTATCTCAAACATTTAAATTTAAAATAAAATATATCCTCGTACACAATAGTTTTAAAGGAGTTACTTCTTCAACATCACTTCAAGTTTTGTTTATTACACGCCCAAATTCATCTATTGATTCTTCCCTACTAGCCATAACATGGTAGCCAAACGAGATTAAATAAAAATTATAATGCTCAATAAACTAGCAGATCAGGGCAATACACGGCCACTGATGTCATTTTCTGATTCCCAAAGACCTCAAATCCTTTCTGTACAATACAATTTATTCTAAGCCTCTTCTGCGCCCTGAGAGCAACAACCGAAATTGAATGAACGTGCTCGGCTCATGTGGGCAATGGAGACCTGTTAAATATCTTGGAAAACCTCACTGAATCCCACTGTTTGCAAAATCACTCCATAATCACTCCATAAGTTTTTGGAGATAGAAACTTAATACTGGCTTCACTAATTTGATTGGAAAAGCTCCTCACTCCAGAAAAACCAACCTTTCCCCAAAATATTGCTACAAACTATGAGAAGTACATGCTGGAATCAAACATTAAGATAACTAAAGGATTTTTGAAGCATGTCTAGCGCTTACCTCACCTTCTACGAAATGGCCTAAACCCCATTTTCTGAACAGCAGTATTCTCAAAAATTAGAAATTTTGTTTGGGGATGTTAATTGCATGCGCTGGGTTTCCTGATTAATCAATCCCAGAAGGTCCCTGGCCGCTTGACAACCTCTGTCTTGATCTGATTCATCCATTGTAAATATATTGTGGAGTCCCACAGGTGCCAACATTAAAATCAGTGGTATTCAATCTATATGTAGCCTTTTTGGTGCGGTTGATGCAATCCCACTGTTTCTGAATCTCTATGCTGGTGCCTAAACCTTTGCACCGTCCTTAAAGGGGGTTTTGAATGGTACCGCCGGACATCCTTACTTAGGTCCAATGAGAAATCACTGCTAGTGATTCCTGGATCCCATTGTGTGTCTTTGGGTGGTCAAGCTTTCTCGCTTCCAGCAGCCAGGTGGTGGAACTATCCTCCTGAACACCTTAGGAGAAAAGTCATCCTTCTTAGATTTAGGAAAGGTATGAAGACAGGGCTCTTTCCCAAATTAGGTAGACTTGGCTTGCCAACTTCAGCAATATCTACAGGTGTGACATGTTTTTAGTTCTTGAAATGGTATGCTCTGTGCAGGTTGAGAGCCAGGATACTGCTGTTGGGATGACAGGCTGTGCTTTATAAATTCCTATAAATGTAAACATTTGTAAGATGGACAAAAGGGAAGATGTGCTTGTAGTCAATGTCTCCAGTGGTTCTGCAGAGCACAAAGGCCTAATTGGATATTAAAAATGCAACTAATTTGAAACTGAATATTTTTTAAAACAGACAAATATTTGCCCAAATTACCCAAAGTACATAGCGATTATATCTGCCCTGGGGGTATATTTGACCTCGTCTAGAAATCTGTATTTTCACACTGCACCGCTTTGGAGGGGGGGGAGGGAGAACATGGGTTTCCATTCCCAGTCTCACCCTGGAAAGAGATTTTCTTCTGACCTTGACGGTAGGAAATATCAGACCATTTCCCGGTGGAAGACCAGGATTTGTGAATATATGTAGGTTTGTGGGTTTGCGCAAACTGTCAAGGTATTCCAGCCATACAAAGTTTGCGCCCCGCTCATATCATATAAAAATATTATTCATATACGTATTCTTACAGAAGTAAAAAAATATATATACTGAACTGCAAAGTGTTTCTACACATACTAATAGTTTTGTGCGTGCAACAATATTATACATTCAGTTTCATCGTGAGTCAGGCTTCTTGCATTTATGCTGTGATAGGTCCGAAGAAAATGGAGCCTCATAGTACCAAATGGGGATTCAAACTTCTTAGAGTATATTCTGATTTTGTTAAAAGTCCAAGGACGTTCTAAAGAGGCCAGCAGCTTCGTTTATGATAAAATATGTAAATTGTAATACATAATATTGCCCTCGAACCTGGGTAACGCCAATGCATAATTAATAGCCACCGTTCTAATAAAAGCGTACAGAATGTAATGAATCGGTTTTATTACTCATCCAAGCTGAAAAGTCTTTTGAGATGTAACTTTATTTTCGCGCCTAATTTATTTCTCTCCATAATTTCATGGGCGACAGCTGTAGAAAGCGAGATTAGAATGGCATTATTTAAAATCATGCTGTGAATGCAGGACAAATCTTTTTGTTCTGTCTGAAAATATTTCATATTCCTTTTAAAAGAGTTCATTCTCTGGTCCCTGTGACATGTCATTGTATGTCGGGAAAAGAGGCGTTCTTTACAATGAACACGGGAGTAATACATTACAGTGAATTAATGCCTGCAGAATAATAATGCAAACTTTTTCACTTTTCCCCAATAAAACTTTTAGTTCAACAATGAACCACTGTTATGAGAAAGTTAAGTCAAATATGTTAAAAAGAGGATGAGCTACGGTCAGTGAATGTGCTGATCACATATAAAGAAGCAACCATTTGAAAATGGTATATATATATATATATTTATTTTTATTTTATTTTTTCAGGCGAAGACCGCCGCCACAGATCGCTGTGGTTATAACAGCCCGAAAATGGACTGTGTAGAAACAAACTGTGCAGAAAGGAACTGTAGAAAATGAGAAAATGTTCAAATAACGATATTGCCCATTGGAGGGCTGTAAAATAGATGTCGAGGACCACGAGCTCCAGAATGCATTGCACTTGTAATCCATCAAAGGGGATCAAACACAGTGTCAGAATTGGGAAATGGTGCCAACTGTTAACGTGATCCTGTTTTGATAAATGAACATTTTATCTTTCAAGCGCATGAAAAGTGTTTACATCATGGCAAGGACTGTTTGTGACTGATGGCAGATATTAGCGTTGCGATTTCTTTACCATTATGGGAGTCCAGTAGGGGCCCATGACACATTTAAAAACAGCGTGGTTCTGCTCTCAGCTGCAGCAAATACTTGGCAGTTTATTCCTGCGAACAAGGGCTTGAGGACCGAAACGCGCCAGGATTGCCTGTTTTGGATAAAACGATCAAGGACTTGTCAGACGCTGTCAAGGAAATAAATTGGATTTATTGCAACTTTGTGAGTGCAACTTGCCTTTCTTTACCGAAGGGGGTTTGATATATATATATATATATATACTTATATATATATAGTTAGAAATGGGGTCTTTGGTTGACAGCCAGGTTACCCCCTGCCCAAGCAAGGAACCTCACTCTAGTCAGGGTAAAGGAGAATCACCCTCAGTTAAACCCCGCTCACCCCCTTTGTAGCTTGGCACGAGCAGGCAGGCTTAACTTCAGAAGCAATGTGTAAAGTATTTGTACCAACATACATAGTAAGTCAGTGAAAACACTACAAAATTACACAACACAGGTTTAGAAAAATAGTGAATATTTATCTAAACAAAACAAGAGCAAAACAACAAAAATCCAACATATGCAAGTCAAGTTATGAATTTTCAAAGAATAAGAGTCTTAAATCCTTTAGAAAACAGTGACAATGTTGTTAGCGTACAAAAGTACCTGGGTAGTGTCAAAATAACACCGCACGGGCGAGTGTGCGTTGGAAAAGGCAAGCGAGACTTCGAGTCATTCCTCCTCCGGTCGGGTCAGCGTGCGTCGTTTCTCCACTCCTGCAAGAGAGCGAATCGTCGTTCCGGACAGGCACCTCGGGTCCGGGCAGGCTTTGCATTGTTTTTCTATGCTCAGCGATGTTGGGTTGAAAATCCGGTCGCACAGTATCACTAAGCCATGCTGCGTGGGGTTTGCATCGTTATCAGCCTCCGTTAGCGGGTGTTGCACATTGTTTCTCCAGCCGTGTTGATCTTCGAGCCGCGATGCAGGTGGAGCATTGATTTCAGCTGGGAAGCCGGCGACGCATCGTTTATCAGTGGGGTCACGGAAGGTGCGTGGAAAATTTCCCCGCAGGGCGGTCTATGCGTGGATTTTCAGTCTTTGTCTCCCAGCTTCACCTGTCAAGGGCACAGGACCTGGAGAGGGCACCACTTGGCACGGCAGGAGTCTCACCAGAGAATCCAGGTGCTGGCAGGGGGAGTCTTTGATGGCCCGAGAACTCAACAATAGGAGGCAAGCTCAGTTCAAGCCCGTGGAGATTATTCACAATCAGGAATGCATAACAAAGTACAGTCTTCGTCCCCTTTCACAGGCAGAAGCAGCAACTGCAGGATAGCTCCACAAAGCTCAGTCACAGGCAGGGCAGCACTTCTCAGCTCTTCTGCTTGGCAGAGGTTCCTCTTGAGTCCAGAAGTGATCTAATTTTCTGGGGTTTTGGGTGTTCTTCTTATACTCCTTTCTGCCTTTGAAGTGGGCGTACTTCAAAGTACAGCCTCTCTTGTTTGTGAAATCCTGCCTTGCTCAGGCCAGGCCCCAGACACACACCAGGGGGTTGGAGACTGCATTGTGTGAGGACAGGCACTGACCTTTCAGGTGCAAGTGACCCTTCCTCCCCTCCCTCCCAGCACAGATGGCACATCAGGAAATGCAGACTACACCCCAGCTCCCTTTGTGTCACTGTCTAGTGTGAGGTGCAACCAGCCCAACTGTCAAACTGACCCAGACAGGAAATCCACAAACAGCCAGAGTCACAGAATGGTTTAAGAAAGAAAATGCCTACTTTCTAAAAGTAGCATTTTCAAACACACAATCTCAAAACCAACTTCTCTAAAAGACGTATTTTGACATTGTGAGTTCAGAGAACCCAAACTCCATATATCCATACACTCCCAAAGGGAATCTGCGCTTTAATAATATTTAGAGGCAGCCCCCATGTTAACCTATGAGAGAGATAGGCCTTGCAACAGTGAAACACAGATTTGGCAGTATTTCACTGTCAGGACATATAAAACACATTACTATATGTCCCACCTTAAACATACACTGCACCCTGCCCATGGGGCTACCTAGGTCCTACCTTAGGGGTGTCTTACATGTAAGAAAAGAGAAGGTTTAGGCCTGGCAAGTGGGTACACTTGCCAAGTCGAATTGGCAGTTTAAAACTGCACACACAGACACTGCAGTGGCAGGTCTGAGCTATGTTCACAGATGGCACAACCAGTGCTGCAGGCCCACTAGTAGCATTTGATTTACAGGCCCTGGATACCCCTAGTGCAGTGTACTAGGGACTTACAAGTAAATCAAATATGCCAATCATGGAAAGCCAATTACACATACATTTTACATAGGAGCACTTGCACTTTAGCACTGGATAGCAGTGGTAAAGTGTCCAGAAGAACAAAAACAGCAAAAACAGAGTCCAGCACACCACATCAACAACCTGGGATACAGAGGCAAAGAGTTAGGGGAGACCATGCCAAGGATGTCAAGTCCATTATATTATATATATATATATATATATATATATATATATATATATATATATATATATATATACAGAGAGAGAGAGAGAGATTCCTCTCTCCTGAGAATGCCTGCCCTGATTGACAATCAGTCACCCGGGCAGATCCAGGAGACAGCACGAGCCAGTATGAATTGTTTGCTTTTAAGAAAAGGGATTTTATTACATCATATTAAAGTGCAAAGTTTGAGGTGCTACAAACAAACTGGCCTACGCGCTTCGGCAAAAAGCCTTTGACTGGGCTATATATTTATATTTATCAAAATAAACCACAATATTCCAAATCCGATGCCCTGAGGGGGTGGCTTGTGGTGCGGTGGAGTAGCCACCCCCAATTGCAAATCATTGGAAAAGACAAGATGAATTGTGCACTCAGGCATGCATGAAGTGAACAAAGTTTATTGCCCATCCAGTGCTTTTCGACCTACAGCGTGATCAAGACCATGAGGGTTGAAACACGTTGCTGGAAGTGGAGGTTTCATCTCGTTCCCTGCCCACAGACATGCAAGAGATGAAACGATTTCTCTTGCATGGAGGGAGCTGCCATTACAGAACCGTGAGGCTCCACCCATGATCCCCATCATGCACACTGGGTGCCCAGGGCATCCAGGTGACATGGCTGGAACCTGGGTGATAGGGGCCGTGGGGCCAAGATCAGCCTGGGGAGGAGGGCTCTGTGGCCCCCCTCCCAGAATAAGTTGTGATGGGGCCCCAGGGGATGGGGTTCCCAGGGCCGTTCTGGCCATGTTCTTCATTTTACAGAAATGAATCCTCAACATGAAGCACTTACAAATATAAACATAGTAGGTGCCCCCACTGAAACTCCACTTCTGTAAAGGAGAAATGATCATAACTCCTGGGCTTGGTGAAGGCACAGCAAGTGTGTTTTCTCAGCAACTCCACAATGAAAAACAAACTGAAATCCTTTGTGGCAGTGATTGCATCATTGATCTATTAGAGCGCAATGTGTATGTGACTGTGACCAGTGGGTTCTTTGTTGTCCTGTCCTGGTGAGAGGAGAGTCCATTGTTTCCCCTTTTAATTGCTGAGTATCGAAATGTGAAAATCACTTGGATGCATTTTCTGTTTGGCGCTGCCCACCTTAGTAGTATCTAAAGGTCTTCCTGCCTTTTGGCAGGATGATGGAGATGTTAACAAGCAGCCGCCCCAGAGCATTACTTCAGATTTTGGTGATGAGTTCTTGATGCCCGGAAATATGAGGGCATCTCCACCAAACAAAGGAGCACTTACTTCATAAAGTGAAGAGGAAGGACCCATGTTTGGTAGAGATTTATTCCTTTGTTGTCTTGTTGACTTCTCCATAGGAGGATTCATGTTATCGCATATTTCTCGATAAAGATTTACCAGGAACAATTATATTGCCAAAACACACACAAGGTCACTGGTGACATTTCCTTGTGCTCCATTACACAGCTGTAGTGTAGAATACGTACTGGACATTTACCCAAGGAGGTGGAAAGAACTCCACTTAGGTATATATTTTGTGCACAACTGTGTACATTTGTTGGATAAAAGAGCAGGTGAGGTTCCTTTGTGGCTGAGTCACTCCCACAGCTCCTGATGCACACACACAGACACTCACACACCACCTCATAGAGGCACTCAGATACTCACTCAGACACTCATGTACCCACTCAAGGACCCACTCAGAAACGTATGTACTCACTCACAGACCCACTCAGATACCCACTCAAAGACCCACTTAGGCACTCATAAACCCACCCACGGACCCACTCAGACATCCATGCATCAACTCACAGACCCTCTCAGACAACATGCGCCCATTTACAGACCCACTCAGGCTCACGCAACCACTCACAGACCCACTCAGAGACTCAAGCACTCATTCACAGACCCCCTCAGAAATTCATGCACTCACTCACAGACACACTCAGAGAATCATGTACCCTCTCATATGCCTACTCTGACACTCACGCACCCACTCACAGATGCACTCTGAGACTCACGCACCCAGTCACAGACCCACTCAGAGACTCAAGCACCCCATCACAGACCCACTCAGAGATTCATGCATCCCAGTCACAGGCCCACTCAGAGACTCATACGCCCACTCACAGACCCACTTAAGACTGACACACTCACTCACAGGCCCACTTAGACACTCATGCACTCAGACATTCACGCACCCACTCACAGACCCAGTAATGCCTTTATGCACCCACTCAGGGTCATGCACCCACTCACAGACACACTCAGACACACACAAAAACTCACTTAGACACTAACACACCCACTCACAGACCCACTCAGAGACTCAAGCACCCACTCACATTACCTGCTCAGACACTCACACACCCTTTGACAGACCCACTCAGACACTCTCACGCCCACTCACAGACCAACTGAGACACCTATGCACTCACTCATACACTCACTGTCAAAGGTTAGTGGTTACAGTTTAGGAAATAAAATAAAAAACATAGACATTCACTGAAAAAACCCAAAAGTTACAGGGATGTTATAGTTAGGAAACAACATTAAGAAAACCTTAGAAATTCACTGAAAAAAACAAAGGTTACAGTGACATAGTTAGGAAATAGAATAGACTCAGAGCCGGTGATGAAAGGGCTCAGAATCACAGAGGTGAGTGCAGCCCTGGTGACTTCTGTAACACAGGGCCCCATATGCTTCATAACTGCCTGCAGGAGAGGACCAGCCTGTACACAGCACTGTTGCCTTCCCCTGGGGCTGGAGAAGGACTGTCCCAAAGCCCACAGGGCCCATAAACGGATGGTGGCGGCTAGCAGCATGGGAACTAGGGCAAGGATTTGGCCCTGCCCCCAAGTAAGACAACCATAAAAGTGGCAGCAATGGGACATTCAGGACTGCCTTCAGAAGAACTCGGTGCAGTGCTGAGTAGTATTTGTGTGCCGCGGAATGGAGATAGGTGCCGGCATGTGAGAAGGGGGTATATCATAAAGGCAGCTGGACATCCAAAGCTGCCCCTCCGACCCTCTCCCATTGTATAACTCGGCAAACTGGTGCTTGGGGTTTGGAAGAGGCAACGTCTTGAAAGTAAGGAGGGAGTTGGCAAGACCCTCACAAAGCAGTGTGAACACAGGTTGGCAACAGGTGTCTTTTTTTTAAGGACAGAGAATACCTCATCTGCCCCTGGACTTGTCCTGGTCGCCCCTTTGGTGGAGTATTTGACCCCTCCCAATGAACTGGCATTTTGATCAGAGGCCAAGAACTGTCCCATGAGCTGGGGAGAGCTTGGGACATTTTACTTTTGGCAGGCCTGAGGTGGTGAGACTAGAAAGGTGGAAGAACGGCAAGGTGCCTACAAACAGAAACCTGCAGTTGTACCCTACCAGCATGCACCTGGGACAGAAAGAACTTCAAGATGGTCAAGCCACGCACTGCAAAAGGGGCTCCCATGGACATTGTGTCTGGGGATGGCCTACAGAAACAAACCAATAGAGGTCACCAATAGAAGTGAGCAAATACACAGTCTACACTACTTTAGTGCAAAAACAAAGAGGAGAATTTGTACCAGTAAAGAGAATGCTACGACAGCTGGATGTTAAGTGTGCACTCCTTTACCCTGATGAGCTGCGAGTGGTGCAAGGCAGACAGGCCCACTTCATGATGTCACTAGAAGAGCCCTTGTTGTGATTGGAGACCCACGGCATGTGGTCTGGCCCACCTCCAGCTGCGCAGAAGGGTGAAGATTGGCAGCAAGAGACATTGAAGCCAAAAAACAAGAATAGCCTCCCCCACCAAAGAACAAATGAAAGCAGCACAGGAGAAAACAGTACTGGAGATTAAGCAAAAGAGTGAGGTCCTAAGTAACAATAGATGGCGATCCTTAGCCTCCGTGATGGATGGCAGCAGTCTAGATTGTACCGCATCAGAACTGAAAAAAACAGAAGAGGACCTGCTGAATAATGTAATACCCATGACAGTGGATCAGTTGGGATATTAAAGATTTGATTGGAAGGGACCCCTGGTGCAAAGGAGAGCTACTCTAGGGCAGCCGTGTTTCAATGGGCACGGGAGCCCACCTTCCAGGTAGAGAATGTACTGGGTAAAGTATGAACAGTTGGACAGCTCAATACCAATGGCTTCTGGTTGCGCCCCTAACAAGTTTTCAGTTGGTATAGTTTGGGGAAGAAACATACCGTGAGTTGGGGTGTTGATTAGTGTTAAAACCAAGACACAGTAAGGTAGGGTGGGGGTAGATTCTAGGATAGATTGCAGTTTTCTGATACACCACAGCACAAGGGAAACCCCATGTAGCCTACCCACTCTGACCACGTATCTACAGGAGAAGGAAGTAGCACACCATACATGATTCACACATGGCACCTAATGTTAATGTCCTGGGATGTTAATGGCCTAGGGCACAAGATGAAGAGAGGCTTAGTCCTTAGGGCTCTTACAAGATACAAACTCAACATTGTATTTTCACAAGAGAGACACCTCATGGATGGAGAGCACTGTAGCCGGGCAGGGGCAAGTATAAATTGCTTGGCCATGCACTATATACCTCTGGTTCCAGGGGGTACTGATTTTAATCAGAAAAACACTCCTATTCCACACAGTACACACTTGGATAGATTCACCAGGTGCTGCTCGGGGATTCTGAGTGAACATGAAGGCAAATCCTTATTACTGGTCAAGTTTATGCACCTCCTAGTCTCCAGTTGAAACTCTCCAGATAGTGGGCAGCCTGCTAATTGGGGCTCCACGGGCTCTCACGATTTTAGGACGCAACTTTAACCTCGCTTCAGACATGCAACTAGATAGAAGGGGCTTAAAGATGGAAGGGGAACTGACCAGAGGGTAACTGTAGGGATTCACACAAGCAATGGGATTAATTGATTTCTGGATGGTTCTACATGCCAATAAATGAGGGTATTCCTTTTACCCTGAGCCACATGACATGACTAGAATGTTTCTTTAACACAACTGATTCACTCTCTAGATTTGTTATGCCAGAATATCTGGCTAGGGGAATTAGTGACCACGCCCCCCTACTGCCCATGAACATGCACCCAGCTCAAAGGAAATGGCGGATGGAAACATGGCACCTTGCGAATGAAATGTAGTTGAAATCCCTGGGTTAGGCCCCTAAGCTTTATTTTGAGGAGACTAAAATCAGTAATGTTACACTGGGGGAAGCGTTTTAGACTGCACTCAGAGGGAGTATTAGTGAGGGGGAGATTGGGGAGCGGAGGGTAAGACAAGAAAGACTGACCAAGCTGGAAAGAGATTTGACACAGTTGGAAAGGGAATATGCAGACTTTCCTACACCCCTTGGGAAGAAGGAGATGAGCAGTAAAAGAGCTGAGTATCAAGCTGTTGCCAAATAGGGGGTCCAAATGGTATATCTCGCAAAACAAGAAAGGCAGGTAATAAAACGGGGAAAGTATTGGCTTGGATCGAAAGCAAGAAAAGGGAAAATATGTTCATTGGAGAATTCAGGGTATTTCAGGAACATCAGTGAGAGTGAGTAAGGATGTAGCAGAAGAATTTGTTAGTCATTTAGAAGACTTTTCTAACACACGGCTGCAAATGCCAGAGCAGGACGTTCTTGAATTTATCAATGATTTCACAATGAGGAGACTGTCCAAGCATCATATGAGAGATTTGGAGGCCGATCTTACGGCAGAGGAGGTCTTCTCAGCTATGGCAGAGATGCAGTCAGGTAAGGCCCAAGCCCCCAATGGGTTCCTGGTAAAATTGTTTCACAGATGGAATAGGTGGGCAGAGGTTCCCATTCAGGAGGCCTTTGTGGAGGTTTTCCGGACAGAAGGACTGCTGGAACACATGAGATCCGCAACTGTAGTTTTAATACCACAGGCCAGGAAACCTTTAGATAGATGTGACTCATATTGACCAATCTTTTTGCTTAACTTGGATCTGAAAGTTCTGATGAGGCTGCTGGCTAATAGGTTGAGGAAGGTGGTGACCGAGCTGGTGCAACTGGATCAAAATTGTTTTGCGGTCGACCGCATTGAATCTACGGAGGCTCCATAATAACTTAGTGACGGCGGCAGCCTCACCAGCCTCCAGGGTGTTCAATGTACTACAAGGAACGAAGCAGGCATGCCCGCTTTCACCAATGTTGTTTTCGCTTGCAATAGAGGGCCTGGCAGAGCGTGTGCGGCTGATGTGCCGGTCTGGGGTCAGCCAGGAGGTACAGGCTTGGAGGAAGGCATCTCATTAAACGCAGATAATATTTAATTAAAATAACACATGTAACTTTGACGCTACATAATCTGTGAGAAATCTTCCATATATTTGAGTAACTTTCCAGGTTTGCCATTAATCGGGACAAATCTTTATTGTTTCCAGTGGGAGACTGGGAACAGAGGGAACCGCTTGACCTGCCAGTACAGGTTAAATTATGTAATTTCAAATATCTAGGAATGTGTATTGTTAAAGATCCAGCAATGCACTTTGGGAAGAACCTGAGGTCCCTTTTGCAGAGGCAAGACCAGGACATAAATCACTGGCAAACATTACCACTCTCTCCGTTCGGGAAGGTAGCGATATTTAAAGTGGTAGCTCTGCCCCGGTCTTTGTACATCATACAGAACAGTCCGTACAAGATCCCAGGTTAATTTTTTTGCCGAATGGATACGCCAGTGTGAGCGATGTTATGGGCAAGAGGACAACCCAGTATTGCTTTAAGCATCCCACAGAGATCCAAATACGAGGGGAGCATTACCCTCCCAAATGTTCGGAAATATTGAGGAGTCACAGGTGAGCGTGGTTAATCACTGGGCCTATGCAGACTGGGAGGACGCAGCATTTACAAAACACAGGTTGGACATGGATGGGAAGAGTTTTATGCATATGGAGGCAGGTTGTGGCCCACAGCATGCCCAGCCACACCCATAGTTTGCTACTGAAAACCTGCATTTGTTTTCATAGACTTCAAGACCATAAAGCACTGCCTATTAGACAATAAGACCTGGAATCTGCTGTCCATCACTTCCTATGGGAATAGGCCTGTTGATCCTTTAACTGGATTCTCTCCTCCAGGACTTGTGAGAAACTGGAATCGCATACACCTGTGAACAGTCTTGTGCAGCCCAGCCATGTGACTCCACCCTGGGCTTGCATCTGCCTGGAACTACCTATAGGCTGCCATTCGCTGAAGCTCCCTGTTCGTGCATTGAATTTTGTTCCTTTGTGTACCGGACCTCTTGTTGGTTTCTTTTCCAGTCCTGTTTCCTGTGCCCTTTTCCTGTGCTGCCTGTTACAGATGTTCCCAGCCCTATTTGCTGTGCTCTGTTCCTGTGCAGCCTGCTACAGATTTTTACCAGCCCTGTTTGCTGTGTCCTGTTCCTGTGCAGGCTGCTACAGATTTTTCCCTGCCATGTTTGCTGTGCCCTGTTCCTGTGCAGCCTGCTACAGATGTCTCTATCCCTGCTTGCTTCTGCTTTTTCTTTAGTGTGGCTTTTGTACTCTTGGTGCAGACCTAGAGCTGCTCCCGATCTAATTGTTCCTAGTTTGTTCCTTCTGTTTTTGTTATTACTTTCCAATTACTTTTTTCTTTTGCTTCTACCCTAACTCCTGTCATTTCTCCTTTGTGTCTTAGATTTTGCCTAGTTTCTGTTCTCTTTCTCTATGATTCTTTTGCAGTCTCTAGTCTCTTGAAGTGCAAGTCTCTTGATTGTTACAATTTCTTAGAATCCTTGAACATGACTTACCTGTTCTCCAGTTTTTTCCTTGCATTACTTCTCTTTATGTTCAAGTCTCTTGCTTGTTACAGGTTCTTAGAATCATTGTATGATTTGCCTGTTCTCCCGTTTTTGTTTCCTAGCATAAACTGTTCCAGAAATATTTGCTACATTTCATAGGCTCCTTTCTAGTGCTTGCTCTGTAATTTCCTCTTGTGTCAGGTATACGTACTATTTAGTCCTCACCTGTGCATAAGTATTTTCCTTTGTACATGGGTTGGCTCCTGGGTTCCAGGAAGCAATTCCTGTCCCATTCTTTGTCTTGTACTGTATGAAGTCATAAGTGCTTCATCTGTGACAGTGTGGCATTTCTGTTTTCCAGAAATTGCCACTGTGTCTATAGCTTGACCCACAAGGCCTGGTCTTGTGTATGTAAGTACAATCTTGTTTGTGCCCTAAGTCAGAGACAGAAGTGCTTATGATGGGGTGATTATCTGTAGGAGTAATCTGCACATAGGCATTGACATTCCCTTTTACTCTGGGAAGTTCTAAGTCTTACCTGTGCACAACCTTAGTGGTAACCAGTGTGTTGTCCATTTTTTGTTTGTTCTCTGTTCTCGCTGGGGTTACTCTGCTTTCACTGTCTTGTTCCTGTGCTCAGCCTGTAGCTGTTCTTTCCTAATGTATGCCTTAATCTGCTCCTCTACTTCAGTGCACTGCATCCATAGGGAGATATTCCGTGACCTCGAGTGGTGCTCCACCTGGAGTCACAACAGACATCCCCCAGAGTCCTGAAACAGTGGCTGCAATACCACCAGCTGTGTCATGCCCTTAGGGACTGCGTGTCACTGGCAGAAGAGATGCAAGAACACTTCCCGTTGGAAATGAGACTGCTAGATGGACAGGCAAACAAAAGACTGATCTCCCTAACCTAAGGCAACATGAGAAATACCCAAGTCCCATTAATGAGGCTGTTGGATAAATGGTTTTGGGACTTGGTGGACCTAGATGAGGATGACTGGTGGGGGACACTGATGTTTCCAGTTGAGGTGGCTATACAGTCAGACCTCCAACTAATCCAACTCAAAATAGTCCACCAAGCCTACTATACACGTAAAATGCTATCAAGGCTAGGTAGGGTAGTAGATGCTGTTGGACCTGACCCTTTTTGCGGGTTGATCCCCTGACTTTTTGCCTCCTTCCTCCTATTTTTCTGACCTCTTGCTGTTGGCTCTAGGACTCTGAGCACTTTATCACTGCTGATCATTGCTAAAGTGTAGGTGCTCTCCCTTCTAAAGTTGGTATGATTGGGTTTTACCTAATTGCCACATTTAATTTACCTGTGAGTCCCTTGTACAGAGTTATCTCTATACCCAGCGCCTGCGAATTAAATGCTACTAGTGGGCCTGCAGCGATGCTTGCGCCACCCACTGAAGTAGCCTTTCAAACCTGTCTCAGGCCTGGTAGCGCAGGGCCTGCATGCACAGTTTTCTGCCACAGGGACCTGGCATCTAAATGTACCTGCCAGGGCCAGAACTCCCCTTTTATTACATGTAAGTCACCCTTAAGGTGGGCCCTAGCTAGCCCTATGGGCAGGGTGCTATGTATGTAGAAGGCAGGACATGTGCCTAGTTGCGTGGCCTATCCTGGTAGTGACAAACAGCTTATTTGGTTTTTCACTGCTGTGAGTACTGTCTTCTCATAGGATTGCATTGGATATGCCCTATCTTATGTCTAGGGGGTACTGTCTGATTTATGAGGGGTAGCATAGGCATGTGTGTTATGGTTGTAATGGTAGTGAGAAATGCTGCTTACTTGTTTAGGTGGATTTTTTATTAACATTACAGAAATGCCACTCCTAGAAAGTAAGCATGTCTCTGTGCTTATGACTCTGGTGTTTTGCAGCTTGACTCCAATCCACATCTGGGCAGAGTGACAGGCTTTGTGCACACTTTTCAGACAGCCTGTACACAGGGAAAGTGGAGGTGCCACAGAGGTGCATCTGCATGTTGAATGGTCTTCTGGGCTGAGAAAAAGGGGGAGGCGGGGTACACATTCATCTGTAAAGGCTGTGCCCTGGCCTCACACAAAAGGGTTGTTTACCCCCAACTGATATTTGGGGCCTGTGCTGGAGGAGAGAGGGGGCACTCCCAGAACCAGTTGTAACTGGTTGAAACCTTCTCTCCTCTTCTTTGTTAACGCCCTGCAAAACTGAGTATAAGTACAGGTGATTTTTCGCCACAATTTGAGAACACTTTGGGAACAAGAAGCAAACTTGACACAGAATGCTGCTGGAGGGACTCACCAGGAACCGCCTTGGATTGCTGCTGCTGTGCTGACTTGCGACCTGCTGAGTCACTAGGAGGAACTGCCAAGTGCCTGCATTCATCTTGTGCTGGCCTGCTGCTGGGCCCTGCCGCCCTGTGCTCCATCTTGTTTTGTCCCCCAGGGGCACCCAACTCTGCATGACGCATGGCCTTTGGTTGAGCACAGCAGGGATTGGCCAACCCTCCATAGACACCTAATCCCACACCATGCATTGACATTGACTGTGCATGTCAAGGGATGGTCAAAGGGCCCGGCATGTGGCAAGGCCTGCAGCCAACCCTCTATAGGCACCTAACCCCATGCTGCGCACTGCCTTCGGCTGTGCGCAATGGAAACTGGCCCGGCAGCAAACCCTCCATAGGCCCCTAACCCTGCACCATGCAGAATCTTTGTCTATGTGCGGCTGGTGTTGGCCGCAGGACCTTTAATGTGGCCAGGCCCTGCAGCCAATCCCCCACAGACACCCACCCCTGCACCTCACACAGCCTGGAGGGTGTTGGCTGCAGGTCCTGGCCTATGGGCAGGCCCAGTGGCCTACCCCCAATATTCAGGCAACCAAGGAGGGGGGCATGCAGCCCCCCTCCCCTCCCTGAACCAATTTCAGCCCCATGAACCCCATCTTTCAGAGCCCACCCAATTAGTAAAAGCGGAGGGGGCCACACATCCCCCTCCCCGGGCTGATTTTGACCCTGCGACCCCATCTCCTGGGATCTGGCCAATTAGTGCAATAGGGAGGGGGGTGACATGGTCACCCTCCTTGGGCTGATTTTGGCCCAGAGGATCCCATGCCCCAGGACCCCAGCAAATTAGTGAAAGACAGACAGGGACTCAATCCCCTGGGACCAGGCAAATTATTTCAAAGGGGAAGGGGGCCACGTGGTCCCCCTCGCCAGGCAAATTTCAGTCCCCGGGGACCCCATCCCCCATGGCCTGGACAATTAGTAAAAGAGGAGGGCCCCCCTCTCCCAGGTAGATTTCCCCCAGGGTCTGGCCTCTCCATCTCCATGCCCTGGCCCCACCTAGGGCATCCAGTGTGCAGTGTTGGGAGCCACAAAGGGAGTCTTAATGCCCCTGTGGTCACTGTGGGCTCCCCCTCCAGCGGGAGCCAGCATTGCTCCCAAATGCAGGGAGCAGCAAAATATGCTGCTCCCTGCGTGCAGCAGCATTTTTTTTCATCTCTTTCCCTGCCCACTTCACAGCAGGCAGGAAAACAGATGAAAAGTCTGCTCCCAGCACCCAGGAGCAGTTTTCCTGTTTTGCAAAGTCCTTCATTGCCTCCACAGTCCTCAGAACTGACGCATCACCTGGAAGACGTAACTCATCAATGGCCTACGTTCTCGCATCCCTCATCAACTGCAGCCTCAATGACACCGCCGAATTCCGTATCACAGACTACCATCTCCTCAGAACTGACTCAGAGCTGTGCACCGCATCCCCAACATTTGACTTCACATTGCATGCCTCATTGACGGGACCCTCAATGACGATGCAACAGAACCTCACACCGCAGCCTCACTGCATCTCTGAACCGATTCCTCGCTTCAGCTACGAAGCACAAATTCGACACGGCCCCAGGCAGCACTCCACCTGCAGGATTTAGGGTTGTTTGTTCAGTGGACCTAACTGGGTCAGTGTAGCTGACCTGTGCTCCATCGTGGCAAACCTGAACTTGTGACTTAGTCCTGATTCGACATGACAGGATATTCCCAGTTGGCGCTTCATGCTCTTAGGAGCTATTTTATAGTCTATTCTTTAACAATTCATAACTTGAGTTCTACTGATCAGATATTTGTCGTTTTGGTCTTATTTAATTTATGAAAGTCTACTCTAGCTTTCCAATTCTTTTGTGGGCCACTTCTGTGGTGTGATTTCACTGAGTTACTGTTTGAATTGTTGCACAAACACTTTACACATTGCCTCGAATTAGGTCTGACTACTCTGTGCCAATGGAGTGAAAAAGGATTGTGGATGCTCCTTGATCATGGCTCACACCGTAATCAAGCAACAACCCAATTTCTTACAAAAAACAAATGAAGAAAGCACAGTTGGCCTGATGCAGCTACACCTCTTAAAAACAAGAAGACATTTCTTTTAATACATTGCACAGTCAAAATACTTATTTTCCCACACATTGATGCAGGTAGCACTCCACCATAAGGCCACTGAGACTCCACCCACTGATTTCTCAAGCCTGATCTTCATAAAGATGCTTGCCACATCACAGGCCCATGAGAGTACAACCCCATTGCCCCTATTTAACTGATGCCCTCACCAAACATGAAAGCTCAAATCACTTAGGTTAATTTACAAGGCATCCATATCCATGCCATAAAATCAAACTACATACAACACTTCCTAGAAGTTCCAAAACTGAATAATTCCAAAATAAATAAACAGTCTTTATTGGGCACAGCTCCTAGACTTTGGAACGCTACCCTGCCAGAGATCAGGAAAATACCCTGCTACATTCTGTTTAAACTGAACTGAGATGAGCCCTCGCCTCTAAAGTAGAAGTTAACTTCTCTACCACAATCAAATAAAGTCATACTATTAACCTGTAAATTTTTGTATTCCCAATAATTATGTTTGTGTGATATGGCAGCAAGGGTGCATAAATCATCAATCGGTACTTGGTTTCTCAATATCATGTTATATTTTTCCAAACTTCTTCATGCAAAGCTCTCTGATACCACAGTCTCTAGTCTGCACTATCCAGTTTGCTATTATATATAAATTTATAAATATCTAGCTGAAAAACTCTCTTCTCTTTGTGCAACCACACCACAGTCAGCACAACCATGATGAAATTGGAGATATTTAATGCAAGAAAGCAGAAACGTAGGCAGGCCGGATCCAGCTGTAGGCCAATCTTCCATAAAAAATATTCTTCATTTGACTTCACGGACCTTGTCTTTATGTTCTGAGGATTCTGCTAAAGCCCTATTCATCATCCTATGAGGTCAAATCACAGATAACACATTTTCACTCAAGGAAGAAACTAATGATGTCTCCTCTGCTTGCTTTCAAACTCTTTGTACTCTAAAGAAAGCATTATCATTCCTGCCTCTCAGACTGTTCTCTGGCTAGTCCATAGGAGTGGTCTTTACTTGGAGGTACCCGATACAACATTTAGTAAACTCTAGCATCAATAGAGTTGCCCCACAGCTTCAGTAGTTTGATCCTGTTACTGAAGCAAGGAAGAAGGTGCTCCAACTGCCCCCTAAACCGAGGTCACATTTTTTATCTGCTGCATTAGGCACAAAGAGGTCCAGGGACTGAACAAGCCCTGCATAGGAGAACTTACAGATACCAATACTCACAAACATTACTCGCACAATTACCTTTTCAAGTCACCAAAATAAAACTAGCTGCTGTTGGCATCAGCACACTTTGCAATTTTTGTCCCAAACTGTAAAACTCTCAATCTGCCAAACTGCATCAACAACCCAACCACATCTGCGTAAGGAAATCTCTCAACCCTCCTGTTTTGCTGGGTCCCTTCTCCTTTCCATTCCCTCCCTTCACCTACGGCATCCAGGTGGCTTTTTTCTCATCACCATTATAATGTCTCTTTAAGTGTCGCACAAAATACATCTCAGGAAACTAGAAAATGCAGCACACAATCAATGTGCACAGATACAGACTTGCTTATCACACACTGTACCACACATTATCAAGGATAAACATGAGATTTGATGTTTTTAAGAAACAATGGAAAACTATAAACTATGAAGCGATACTGTTCACATGGAACTTTTTTTGGTGTGTCTTTTCATACTGAAAAAAGTATAAATTGATTATTAAATCTTGAAGCTATAAATATTAAAATACTGTTATACATCATAAATAGGACATTGTAGGACCTGTACTTTCATTGTTTAAATCAGAGCTGTAGGAAATTGGGTTATTGGTTGTGCAGCATGTGAGGCATCCAAGCGTACCATTTCCACCTTACTGGGAACGAAGCACCCATTGTAGCACTTGACTCTATCAGGGTAGCGATGCAGAGCAGTCCAAGGCCTACTCAGGGGAAGTGGGTTGGGCTAGTAATCACCATTCACTGGCATATAGTAATAACACTCAATAATTGTCCAGTCAGTACTTTTTATTTAGAAAGGGAAAATTGGATTTATTACACACTCACACTACTAAATACCACGTATTAAGTTACAAACATACACATAAGTCAGATAGGAAATACCTTATATGACATTATGAAATCAAATTTGACCTCAAAGGCTCATGTCCCTCAAAATCACACTGCCCCCCACCTATACCAGACAACACATCATTATATAAGGGGGCATCACTTCAGATAAAACACGCCTCTTGCTGTTATCAATCATTCAATTATTAATGTCAATAAAGCATATTAACCTTCACCAGTAATCACTGTCAGCAATATTATGCCAATAAAATATTTTAAAGTGAACATAACATGATTGTGTGATTTTTATATACTTTCAGACCACCTAAAATGCAAGCATAAAAACAGCACCAAGAGAGAGACACTTTCAGGCTACATAATTTGCAGTGATGAAACTAGCCCCTAAAGCAGTGGTTCCCAAACATTTTCGACCCACGGCTCCCTTGATCTATTGGCCACTGGCTGCGGCTCCCCATTATGTTACTTTTTGTTGGCGGGTGGGGGATGTAAGCCTGGCCTAGGGAGTACATCCATTTTTCTCCCTGAAAAGAATTGGGATGACGCCAATGAAGGTATTGTAATTCTATATATAACTGTAAAAAATAAAAATGTAACAGTTGTTTAATTACAGCATGCATAGGGTTTTTTAGTAAGGGGAAAATATTGGTTGACGTAACCCTAGTAAAATGGGCAGGTCTCATTTTTATGTAGTTATAACATAACTGTTTAAATATTGTGAAATGTAGAATCCCTTTAGTTGTGTTTAACCACCAGAGGGCGCTCAAGGACAAAATTAAAAAAGAGCTGCTACAACTGAGTAGTTTTATTTTGTACGAACTGGCCCAAGGGCTATAAATAGCTCAGTGGTTCCCAAACTGTGTGCGGCGCCCCTGGCTAGTTTTGATGGCGCACCAGCGAGCCGCGGCGCACAGATTGGGAACCACTGCCCTAAAGGATGCTGCAATGTGCTCCCAGCTGTAGAGCTAAAGCTCCAGCCTGGAGGGGGCTTGGAACTTGAAAAATAAATCCCAGGTAATTCCCTCTTTTTGAGACGAAACAAACAGGGTCGGTGCTTGATGACCTTTCCTTTGGGTGGAGCTTCTGCACTTCTGCAGCCCTCCTCACTGTCTGATAAACACTGGCGGTGTGTCTGCCATGCTGGAGCTAGCACACTTCCAATACATTATGATGTGCAAGGCCCCCACAAGGCAATATGTGTCACTTCCGGGTGGCTATGCATATGGGATGAGTGATTGCTTTCCTTTGATGAGCCACGCAGCCTTGAGTTGTCTGGCTGCATTTTCCTCTTTTTATTTTTTCATCTGTGACTTGCCAGGTCCCAGCCGGGAATCCCGCATGGCTCCAATATTGGGGGCAGGTAGGGTACCTAGCCCTGTCTGCCCATGCAGGATCCCTGCAGGGGCAACATTTTCTCTGCTGCCTGTCAGAGGTGGCAGCTCATCTCCCTGGCCTGCTCCTGTGGGCAGAAAGTCTGTCTTCTGTGGTGGCCTCTCGATCCCCCAAAACCCAGGCACTAGGAATGGGACAGATCACCACTGCTGGGGAGAACAGTGGGACTCCCCCGCACCTTCTTGGTTCCAGGGCTCTTCTTTTCCTCTCAGGGAAGCTAGACGATGCTCCCACACCTTTTGTGACATCAGGTGCCTGGAGTTGGGATTCTATTCACCCTTCCTTGGCCTCTGGTCAATCAATGAGACCTAATAAAACACTGCAAGTCACCCAATAGGTTATCGAGGCGCTTTTCGGTCCCGGCAAGTGGTGGTATTTGTAGACAGATCCTTGGTTGTGAAGAGAGTTTGTGGGTCAGTAACTTGAATTGGTATCTTTTCTGTACGGGGAGCCAGTAGGGTTGCCTGAGGTGGGGTCTGAAGTAGGTCTGTCCGTTAAGGAAAGTTGAAGATGAGTCTGGCAGTGGCATTCTGTATTGAAGTCTCTGTAGGAGGTGTGAGCTATTCCTACGTAGAGGGTGTTGCCATAGTCCAGTCGGCTGGTGATGAGGGCCTGTTTCACGTTGGAACTCATGTGTAGGGGTAGCCATTTGAAGATCTTACATAGCATGCACATAGTGAGGAAGCAGACAAAGGAGACGGAGTTAATCTGTGATTTCATGGTGAGCTTGTTATCACAGATAATAACAAGGTTTCTGGCATGGTCGGAGGTTTTGGATCCTAGGTCTGATGGACACCATGAGTCGTTTCAGGGTTGCTGTTGTTCTGGAAGATCAGAACTTCAGTTTTGCCTGTGTTCAGCTTCAGACAGTTGTCCTTCCTCCAGTTAGCGTGCAGTGCAGCACCCCTGACTTGAGTGGATGGTGGGGTCTGGAGTTGGGGTCCTGGGTCCCTATAGATGAAATTCAGGTTGGGGGTTAGAATCCCCGGGCCTTTAGGGCTCTGGGGAGGGGGGCAAAAACTCTTGTGGCGCCCCTCAGGGTTATTTATCAATTCTGTAGCGGGCTCCACGTACCCTGTGACCTCACTGGGGGTCAATAGTCAGATCATTTTTCTATTCATATCTCGGGCCCCGTTGGGCCTTTCTGCATGATTTTGAGCTCATTTTGCTCTTGATGGCGAGTTCCAGCTATCTGAATCCCCTTCCTTAGGCTTCCTGGCAACTAAGGTGGCAAACTTTGCAGGGAGCTGATTCCACTGGCTCCCTGTGCAAGCCTTTTTTCCTTTTCACCTGTGGTCCTTCTTTCCTCCTTAGTGCAAAGGTCTAGTTCTTTACCCAACTAGTCCACAGGGGCATAAGGGGACCAGCTCATCTGGTCCTGAGGAGAGACCCATGGTCCAGGGGTCAACTGTAATCAGACTCCTTAGTGCAGGAGGGCATCAGATGGTCCCTTCTTCCAGTTGAAAAAGACTGCCATGTCCAGTCCCAGTGTCAGGCAAAAATCACAAGAGAACTCACCCCTGAGTGCCAAACTTTTTAAGTTGGGTTGGAAAGTTCTAGAAGCCAGGCACCCCTGGGCAATCCTAGGGTACCAAATCATCTCTCTGCCCTGTCCAAACCCCCCTACACAGCATGTTGGGACAATTCAAAATGGTGTCACCCAGTGATCACTGGTCACATCACCTCTGGGGGCCTCAGCTCTACCCCTCGCTAACATAACTGTCCAGGACATTTCCCACCAAAACTTTAAAGAGGTGTGCCCTCCTGGGTTGGCTTCAGAGGTCTCTGTTTTTTGTTTAGTTGGCTTGGGCTGGCCCATCTCTGGTACAATGTAACAGCTAATTGATGGATGAGATCCATCCTCCCAGCCTCTTTTGTCTTCGGAAAGTGAGTGAAGCACTGTTAATTGCTCCCTTTGTGTGGGGAGATCTTTGTTCCTGGTGCTGGACAGAAATATAATTAACTTGGCTCAGCAGGGTGACAGAAGGCCTAGGCTCTGATCTTGAGCTGAGACAGAGAAATATGATGATTCTCGATGACCCATAAGTTGCACAAATATCTTCTTGAAACTCTCAGATTTGAGTTTGGCATAGGTTTTCCACCCCATTTTGATATGTCACTGGACTTTGTAGGCCAAAGGTGTTGAGACGGGGCCACTCACCTGAAAAACAGGATGTCTGCAGGGGCGATGGTATGTCCCCCAACCTCCTGGAACACCTCTCAGCACTTCCTGGTGGACACAGAAACCCCGGCAGGTGTTCCAAAAGGAAAGGGGGAGTAGAAGAGAAAGAGACAAAACACTGCCACGTCTTGCCGGTCCAGCCAGGCACCTGTATCTTCGGGGGGTGGGCAGGTCGTTGTTGACAAAGTGATAGTAGAGTTAGTGCACTCAACTTCCTTGAAACTGAATCTCTCTTTCTGATATGGGCACGGGAGCGGTAGAAGAACACCGGGATGCTCCAGCACTTTTCTTGGATATTACCTGTTGGCACAATTACTAACAGTGCATTACCAAAAACCCAAACTGAGTACCATAACAATAAATACTGCAACACTAGGGCTGGCTTCACAGAGATTCACTGTTGCACACTACAATTAGAACTGTGGTTGCACTTATGCACAAGAAAGACAAACAAGGGCATTAATTATATCACATATAACTTTCCTGCATGCATAGGGTTAAACTAAAAGGAACAAAAACAATCCAAGAAATACAAATGTCCACTCTGGGTTCAAACAATTATGGTGGCACAGTTTGGTTTGGTTTCACTCTATGTGTGAAAAACCCTTCAAAAAGCAAATTCCTCAAACCTGAAACACAGGCATGAATGACACAATTTAAATCCAAAAGTTATGCTATTAGAGAAAGAAAAGTCACGTACATGCTCTTTTAAAATTGCACTGACACTTTTTATAGTTCTTGAGCTCAAGCGGATTTCCTGAAGCACATTTAGGCAAGTAACTACAATAATAATGTAGAATGTTCAGAAATGCATTTTTCTCTTCAAGATAAGCACTATACAAGGTCTGAAATACACCAGCTGTTCTAGGAAAGCACGGCGCTCAAAGAACAATACTAGTCACTTAGCTGCAGTCTTTTCCGGTGTGCTGGAGGAATGCCTGGTGTCAGCTGGTACAGGAATGCAGAAAAGAATTGTCTCAAAAGTCTTGAATACGAGAATGACAGCAGGGGCTGGACTGCCAAGTCAGATGCTGAGATCAGGAAGCAAAACAAAGCCAAGCAGGAAGGCATGCTTCACCCTGCTATTTATAGCCAATCAGGAAAGCAGTTGAGTTTCCACATGTGAATGAGTCACCACACCCAATTAGAAGCACATGTTTACACCACACTCAATTAGAAGCACATGTCTACACCTGCTCACATTAGCAAACAAGCATTGGTAAAACAAGCATTGATAAAACCAATTGTGTAACACAGCACATTATGTTTACCTAGAAACATGAAGGTTTAACCAAGAACAGATATATGATTTAACCCTGATCCCTGGGGATGCTGACAGATAATGCAGGAGGCACCTTGGGGATTCCTGACAAAAGGGAAGCTAAACTGCACTGCAAGGCAGATTTTCCCCTATGTTTATAACAAAATGTCACTGCAGACAATACAGTAAACTACACTGACTTTCCCTATGAGTGTACATCATCATTATACGGTCTACCCCCAGTAAATATCTAATCCTGCAGAGTCCCCTATGCACCAGACTACCAGGCTGTGCACAGCAGTAGTCTCACATGTGCAGCCCTTACACGTATTCACATGTGTAATGAGTCAAGAGCCCCTTACATTTGCTACATCACTGTGGCCTATTCTTCAAAGATGGCCACTGGTGGTAAGCATGTGCAGTCCATTTACCACATGATTACTGTGGGTGAGACACATGTAGTGAGACTCACCCACAGTAAAAAGTGCAAAACCAGGTGATCCAAAAAGCAAGCAAGAAATATGGGTGAATTAAATGGGAGAACCCCATTTTACCCATGACTCTCGATGAGCTTTAAAGCCTTGCCTGATGCCACTTTTCTGACCCTTCCACACTAGCAGAGTGGGTACACAACTAGGCTCACATAAGCACTTGTAATACCATTGATCATTCTTTAGGGTTATTGAAGGCATGTTTAGATGTCTACCTCAAATGAGTGGTTCTTTTTCATATCCCTGTTGAAGTGTGTGAGAAATATTACGATTTGCTGCATTTTTTGTATAATATTTGTTTTTTAAGACAAGTGCCAGTGCCAGAAGAGAATGATGATAATAATGGAAATAGGAGTGTTGATGAAGGCCTTGCACAGGATGGACAAGCACAGCAAGGTTTAGATGTATCTGCTGTTGTGCTGTAGAAGTTGGAAATGGAATTATAACTAACTTATTTTAATTTTTGGTTTACAACTCATATTTTGGAAACATTATTTGCTACATAGATTAAACATTTAAAAAATAATGTACAAGAAATCTATACTAAAATACCACAGATACTAATATAAAAGATTTGTTCTTTATGTTGGGCTTCTATTGTAAATTTAAAATAGAGTCATTTAACATTCTTAATTACGTATGTACTTCTCTTTTCAGTATAAAAGTAACTATCCATTTTTAAAATTCTTCCAAAAAGAATCACATATCTGAAAATAACATTATGTTTGTTTTTAACTTTTTATTAAATATAATGTTCAACGTACTTAAGTCACTCATTCACCGGCAACCTATAGAGTAGATTAGATCACAAGCAGGTCTTTTTTTAATTACTCATTTGAACGCAGGAAGTGAAGTGCTTTAACAAGTTTCCATCTGATCACTTCTAATCTTTTTGGAGTACACTTGTGCAAGAATTAGAACCAGTCCTCTGTTATGGGAACTCAATCCAGATGTTCTGACAGGCAAAATCTGTCATAAGATATGAGTGCAGCATTGAATAAATACTTTGCAACCAATTGGAGCTCCACGGCAAACAGAATGAGTGAGAGGGAGGTGATGTAGTTTATCCCAAGGGGCAGATATATGGAGAAGCTGTGTGGAATCAGAAAGCAATTACAGCCACAGCATGAGTTACATTTACAATATATTACTAACTTTATGTATGGCAGAAGACACATAAGTAAAGGGGCAACAAAGGGGTGGGCAGAACCCCAATGCTCTCAAGCACCTGCCGCCACTGGTAAAATGGACAGCTGGATTAATGTCAATTTGACAGCCCTTGTGTATGTTTTATGACGTGGAGCAGCCTAGCTTTAATGATCCCTAATATCACTAATTTTATGCTGAACAATTCAATATGCTAATATGTTAACCTCTGTGCTATGACATGGCAGAATTTCGGTGTAACCAAGCCACATTTACACAATCAAAGTCCAAGCAAATATTCCCTTATGATATAGCTATAACCATTTACCTGAGAGTGTCTTAATGTTAGCCTGTCTGCAAGTAGCTCAGAGCCTCTCGAAGCATTCCAGTATCAGATATTGTTAAATCCATGCTCTTTCACATTTTTCCTTTTCTTTGCAAGTGCCTTATCACCCTTGTTAGTAGATAGTGTTCCTTATTTGTTTTAGGAATGTTATTTCAAAAGTTATTTGGATACTTGTTATCGTTTACATGTTGTGTAGTGAAGAGAAAAAGCCTTTCGTAACAGCAGACAGGACTGCTGATATCTACAAGGTTATGCAGCTGTGTGAGCCTTTGTCAGGGCATGGGAAAGTAGGGAGTCTGACTACTCACAGAAGATGGAACCACCAGAGCGAGTTGGGGAGAAGAAGTTTCTAGAGAATGTTTTATTTTAATGTGTGTTTCTTAGAATAGTTTAGCAGACCCTTTACTGACTTTACAGAGATAAGACATTTCCCTATCTCTACTGGTTCCCCTATCTCTGTTTTTTAGGCCATGCCTTCAACTGATACTGACACATTCTGCTTAGAATTTCCCCTTTCCACTATTGATGCTTTATTTTAGCTTAGGGCCTAATTTTGAGTACAGTGGCCCTGTCACCACCGCACCCACGATGACGTTCTGACCACCAGCTCCTGGGCAGTCTGACTGACAGATTACAAAGCTGGTGGTCTGACCATCACAAATCTGCCGCAACCACTAGGCTCCCCCGGTGGTGGCAGCAGGGAAAGCCATGACCCATCATGGTGGGGTCGATGCCGGCACCGCCATGCTGATCACGACCTACCAAGCTTTTCATTTTGGGGACCCAGAAATGGAGGGAAGGGGCCCCAAACAGGTCCCCAGGGCGATTTTGCCCATTGAGCAGTGTGACTGGGGCACATGTTTGCCCCACAATGCCTGCACTGTTTGTGCACACTGTTTGCCATGCACAAAATTGTGTATGGCAACAGTATGCCTGAGGTGCATCTGGTGGTGCACTGCAGAGGCATGTGCTTCAGGCTTACTTTATGAGCCGAAGCATGTTGCCACAGTGCCACTGCTGCAGGCACAACGTTAGCCCAGTGGTTGTGATGTAATATGGCAGTGGGGATGGTGCCAGCTTGGCGCCTTTCTCCCGACCGCCGCAACAGCGGTCTGGGGGTTGGACCACATAAGTCATAATTAGCCCCTTAGAGAAGCTCCTTTATGAAACTGATCGATTTTCAGTTTCTTCATTTTATATTTGGTTATGTTTTGCACTTTCATTTGCATCATGTACAACTTCTGATTCAATCACATAATTAATATCTATACTTTTTGAAAAACTAATTTATTGAGTGATTTAAGCTTTTAAATTTAATCTGTCAATAAATCCTCATGGTTTGGACATCACCCCCTCTGTCATTTTTGCAGAGCCAAATTGGTTTCACTTTATTTGGAATTTGGTGTTGATGCTAGCTCCTTTCATACACTTCCAGTCAATAACAAAATGGCCATATAACCAGTGGCACAGTTTAATTGACAACTACACTAAACCCTTTAGGTACAAGAAAGTGCTCTAGAGCAAAGTTTTATGCAAATGAAAAAAAAAAATATTTTTCAAAAATCCCTAATCACTACCAGGCCTGCCTAAACGTAAATGCCAAAAACATTTAAATGACAGGCATCAATTAAATAAATTTACACATCATACTCCGCTAGAAATGTTTTGATTATTTAACTTCGGAAAGTTAAATTATCACTACTTTTTTCCAAGTTGTTGTAAACTCCCCCATCCCAGATTTTTCAACATGGCACTCTGTTCCTTCATTACAGCGTTCACCCTCTCATGACTCATATTCAACTCATATTCCACTCATCCATTGGAACTTACATCCAGGCCAGTTACTGCTGCATTGCTTATGGTTTTGCCTGTACCAGCTACTTTGAGACGGTCCACCTTCCTGCTATCTTTGCTCCCACCTTCTCACAGAACTCCTCTCTTGATTTCTACAAATTATGCCCCCTTTACTTCCTTTTATATCTCACATTTGCTATTTTCTATATTATAAAACTTTTTGTAGGAAAAGGATCTTTTTGCTATGTGTACACATACTGTGTTTATCTTGGACTTTTCATCTCATACTTTTGATATATGATATTTGGCATGTGAAGGTCATTGAGGCACACATCAGCTATTATTGCATGTGCTCTGCACTACATCTGATCTGAACTGAAACTGAAATCCTTTTTGTTTTTGAATTTCCATATTTGATGCTTTGGTACATTGGCTGTAAATTTGTGCAAAGGTTAAATGTGGGATATAATATTTAGGGATATTTTCCCAATTGATGTAAATGATGCTAACATGTTTAACAGTGCATTCATGTAGTAATCACAACATTTTAAATAAAAAAAAATTCCATACTTGTGTTTAACGTATTTGATGTGTTTGTTAGATGGCTGTAAATGTGCATAAAGACTATGCTGTACGTTGTGGTTAGTGAGCCTCGTCTTCATGTAGATAAAATCCAGCTTTTGATCGGTCTTCAGAGGGTCATAGGGTTCTCAGTAGCCCTTATCTTTGCTGTTAACAAGCTAATCAGTTTGGCTGCTGCTAGCGCAGGTGTATTAATAAGAAATTATTAATGAGTGTTCTGGTATTCAGAATAATAAGTTTATGTAGAAAATATAAAAACGTAGAAAAATAATGCACACATTTGAAAATGTGATTAAGATTAGAGTACTTACTAATGTATTAATGTTGTGAAATGTTGAATATATGTTTGACTAATGTAGTAGTATGTCATATTAAGGGTTATGCATTATGCTTTAGCTTTATTAACTGTAGGAATTAACTTAGTGAATGTCATGGCCGAGTTAGCCAGGCTTCATGTCAAAGCTGTACTTCTTAACGTTAAATAAATGGCTGTCCTAGAGAGTTAAACTGTGATTTTCCATTTTGCATTATGTGCTCATAGCTGAGAAACCTTTCCCATGAGAATCGATTGCTAGAAGATGCTGTTCTTACTAATGTAACATTTTATGTGTAATGTCTGTGAGTTTGATTTTCTCAGGAGAAAAACCATGGAGATACTGACTGGAGTGGAAGCTGCAACAATATTGTTACCTAACAAGCCAGATGATGAGGACATTGGACCAATCAACTACATGTGAACGGAGTAATTGTAGAATTCATACATTTGGAGTTTTAGTTTTATTGGACAAAGTGGGAACACACGATTAACTGACCAATAGGGATTTGGGAAGTAGTTTTAGTAGCTTCAATTTAACAACGCTACACTGAGAAGAACCCAGCATTCTGCTCTTGCATTTTGCCTTAAGCATTCTGCATTTGCCATAGCTCATTGCCCATTTTCTTGCTGGCCGAAAGGTCAATATTTCTTGCTCATCTTGCGTCTTGACAAGAGACGTGCTTAACCTTACTGCTTTAAGACTTTGCGTTTTCTGAACTTTGATGCTGAATCCTCATGCCTTGCTGATCGACTGATGACCTGAGGACGAAGACTGACTCTGCTTGCTGATCCACATTGAGGATAGGTATAATGAAATAGACTGTTGATTATTATGCATATTTCCTTTTTCCTTCTAGGTACCAACTGCATTATTTTGATCGAGCCATAGTTAGATGTTTTTCCAAATTTGTGTTACTAAATTGTTTTGCATGAAGCTCAACTTGCTGATGCTAATTTGGTGTTAGTTAAGGATCCTCACTAATGAAATTATGCTACTAGGAATTAATGCTTGATGAATTTCTCTGCTAAACTTAATGTATGTGATTACTTTCACGCAGTTGACTTTGTTATTAATTTGCACCATAACATTAGAATGTGTTGTAGTTCAAGCTTTAATTAGATCACGTTTCTTCCGCTGCTTAGGACACCCAGTATTGTTTCTATATGTATTTCATTTGATTTTGAGATTACTATACATGAATTTAGCATTGTTAATATAGGGAAATAAATATTCTAACTTTTACTAAAAGGTGTGGTTATTCATGACTGAAAGGTCATGGTGCGTGATAATTACTGACTCCATTGATTATTGCTGTTACTGATTGTTGATGATTATTGACTATTGTGTATTGGTTATTGATTATGTACTGGAACTATGGTGAGAACATCTTAATTACGAGTCAAAAGGTTCATGGACCTATTCGTGTCCCCTTGTAAGTTTAATTATTAAGTTGACGCGCTAACAGAGATGGTAGCTGAGGTAATGGTTAGGCTTCTTACAAGCTTATCATAGAAGTCCAGTACAGAGTGACAGGTGTTAACTGTAAGGAAATGCCTCCTTGGCATGGTTACCCCCTGACTTTTTGCCTTTGCTGATGCCGAGTTATGATTTGAAAGTGTGCTGAGGCCTGCTAACCAGGCCCCAGCACCAGTGTTTTTTTCCCTAACCTGTACATTTGTTTCCACAATTGGCACACCCTGGCACCCAGGTAAGCCCCTTGTAACTGGTACCCCTGGTACCAAGGGCCCTGATGCCAGGGAAGGTCTCTAAGGGCTGCAGCATGTCTTATGCCACCCTGGAGACCCCTCACTCAGCCCAAACACACTGCTTGCCAGCTTGTGTGTGCTGGTGGGGATAAAATGACTAAGTCAACATGGCACTCCCCTCGGGGTGCCATGCCAACCTCACACTGCCTATAGGTATAGATAAGTCACCCCTCTAGCAGACCTTACAGCCCTAAGGCAGGGTGCACTATACCATAGGTGAGGGCATAAGTGCATGAGCACTATGCCCCTACAGTGTCTAAGCAAAACCTTAGACATTGTAAGTGCAGGGTAGCCATAAGAGTATATGGTCTGGGAGTCTGTCATGCACGAACTCCACAGCACCATAATGGCTACACTGAAAACTAGGAAGTTTGGTATCAAACTTCTCAGCGCAATAAATGCACACTGATGCCAATGTACATTTTATTGTAAAATACACCCCAGAGGGCATCTTAGAGATGCCCCCTGAAACCATACCGACTTACAGTGTGGGCTGACTAGTTTTAGCAGCCTGCCACACACCAGACATGTTGCTGGCCACATGGGGAGAGTGCCTTTGTCACTCTGTGGCTAGTAACAAAGCATGTACTGGGTGGAGGTGCTTCTCACCTCCCCCTGCAGGAACTGTAACACCTGGCGGTGAGCCTCAAAGGCTCACCCCCTTTGTTACAGCACCCCAGGGCACTCCAGCTAGTGGAGTTGCCCGCCCCCTCTGGCCACGGCCCCACTTTTGGCGGCAAGGCTGGAGGAGATAATGAGAAAAACAAGGAGGAGTCACTGGCCAGTCAGGACAGCCCCTAAGGTGTCCTGAGCTGAGGTGACTCTGACTTTTAGAAATCCTCCATCTTGCAGATGGAGGATTCCCCCAATAGGATTAGGGATGTGCCCCCCTCCCCTCAGGGAGGAGACACAAAGAGGGTGTAGCCACACTCAGGGCTAGTAGCCATTGGCTACTAACCCCCCAGACCTAAACACACCCCTAAATCGAGTATTTAGGGGCTCCCAGAACCCAGCAAGATAGATTCCTGCAACCTCAGACGAAGAAGGACTGCCGAGCTGAAAAACCTGCAGAGAAGACGGAGACACCAACTGCTTTGGCACCAGCTCTACCGGCCTGTCTCCCCACTTTAAAAGAACTGCTCCAGCGATACGTTTCACAGGGTCCAGCGACCTCTGAAGCCTCAGAGGACTACCCTGCATCTAAAGGACCAAGAACTCCAGAGGACAACGGCTCTGCTCCAAGAAAGAAGCATCTTTGCAACAAAGAAGCAACTTTGAAAGAGCACACGTTTCCCGCCGGAAGCGTGAGACTTTGCACTCTGAACCCGATGGCCCCGGCTAGACTTGTGGAGAACAAACACTACAGCGAGGACTCCCCGGGGACTGCGAGCCCGTGAGTAGCCAGAGTTGACCTCCCTGAGCCCCCACAGCGACGCCTGCAGAGGGAATCCAGAGGCTCCCCCTGACCGCGACTGCCTGCTTCAAAGACCCAACACCTGGTAAGGACACTACACCCGCAGCCCCCAGGACCTTAAGGATCCGACCTCCAGTGCAGGAGCGACCCCCAGGTGGCCCTCTCCCTTGCCCAGGTGGTGGCTACCCCGAGGAGCCCCCCCCTTGCCTGCCTGCATCGCTGAAGCGACCCCTTGGTCTCCCATTGGATTACATTGCAAACCTGACGCCTGTTTGCACACTGCACCCGCCCGCCCCGTGCCGCTGAGGGTGTACTTTTCATGCTGACTTGTGTCCCCCCCGGTGCCCTACAAAACCCCCCTGGTCTGCCCTCCGAAGACACGGGTACTTACCTGCTGGCAGACTGGAACCAGGGCACCCCCTTCTCCATTGAAGCCTATGCGTTTTGGGCACCACTTTGACCTCTGCACCTGACCGGCACTGAGCTGCTGGTGTGGTAACTTTGGGGCTGCCCTGAACCCCCAACGGTGGGCTACCTTGGACCCAACTTTGAACCCTGTAGGTGGTTTATTTACCTGCAAAACTAACAAACACTTACCTCCCCCAGCAACTGTTGAAAATTGCAGTGTCCAGTTTTAAAATAGCTTATTGACATTTGTGTGAAAACTGTATATGCTATTTAGCTAATTCAAAGTTCCTAAAGTTCCTAAGTGAAATATCTTTCATTTAAAGTATTGTTTGTAAATCTTGAACCTGTGGTTCTTAAAATAAACTAAGAAAATATATTTTTCTATATAAAAACCTATTGTCCTGGAATTGTCTGTCATGACCACACAAAGTTGCCAAGTCAAATCAAAGAAGTAAAGAGATATCCTCAGTGGAGACAGCAAAGCCCAAACTGGAAGAAGGTTTGCAGAGTAATCTTGCGCTTATTTCAAAGGAAGAATCAAGAAGAGAAGATCCAAGATGGCCGCTGTGAGTCCTGAAGGTTAGTTACAGTTCTAGTCTTGCAATCGGTTGGTTGCTAGGTTACGAGCTCTCCAGCTGGAAGCCTTGCACTTCAACTGAGGTCTGACAGGAATCAGCTGTGTGGAGAGAGAGCGCACTTCAGAACAGAAACTCCTGTGAGGTAAAATTACATTTGAAGATTATATTACAGAAAACGGATAAATATTGTCAAGGTTTATTCGAAGAGTTTGATAGTAGACCGTTCCCGTGGAAGTCGGCAAGGCTACAGAGTTAATGTATGAATTAACCTTATGTTTACAAGGTTCTTGTTTAAGATATTAAAGTCAAAGAAAAAACGAACTTTAAAAGAGCAAGTATCTACAAATGTCAAGGTTATAAACAAAGGCCAAGTTTAAAGGAGAAACAAACTGTTAACAAATAAGCATTTGCAAATTCAATGGTAATAAACCAAAATAGAGTTTAAAAGAGAAACAAACTTAAATAAACAAGCATTTACAACTACAAGTTATCGACAGATGTCGAAGTAAGGAAGGAGAAACTAACTGTAATAAACAAGCATTTACAAATACAAGTTATCAACAAATGTCGAAGTAAGAAAGGAGAAACGAACTTTAATAAACAAGCATTTACAAATACAAGTATTGACAGAAGTCACAATAAGACAGGAGAAATTAAATAACATCGGCTGATTTGAAGAACGCATTATCACCATCTATATATATGTATAGCAACATAAAACCAATCTCTAACAAAGGTTGAGAAGTTCTTCCAGAATCAGTAATAAGTATTTTTTTAAGAAGAGCTATCATTTATAGAGAGAAGCAAGGCTACAGAGAACTCAGGGTGAGTGAAGAAATAATAGAATTAAAGAGAATTAAGTGTTGAGAGTAGAAAGTGAAAAACCGATGTTGTATGTCCCTAGTAATTGCGACTGTGACTCTTGCAGGTGCTGTATCCAATCTTAGATGTGAAGATGCAGACTGAGTACTGGCGTTCATCATCTCTGTGGCAGTCTCTCTACCATCCCATTCCCCTTTCCCCCTCCGGGGTACTCAGCACGAAGGATTAATATTCGTTGTGAGTAGCTCGGGTCGGGACTGAGGAGTTATCTTCTGCTTCTGAGGAAATCGAATTGAAGTATCCTGACATTGTCTTTGAGTGTGTGTTCCTCATTTATTGCCTGTGTGTGTACAACAAATGCTTAACACTACCCTCTGATAAGCATACTGCTCGACCACCCTACCACAAAATAGAGCATTAGAATTATCTCTTTTTGCCACTATCCTACCTCTAAGGGGAACCCTTGGACTCTGTGCATGCTAGTTCTTTCATTGAAATAGTACATACAGAGCCAACTTCCTTCATTAACAAAGACAGTAAGAGAGGCTGATGGTTAGTCTTCTTGAGAGCTCATCATAGACGTCCGATATAGAGTAACAGGTGTTAACAGTGTTGGTAAAGAGAGGTGAAGGTTTGTCTCCCTAAGAGCCTGGTAAATGTGTTCTCAGAGATGGTAGCAGCTTGATGAGTTGGTCCTTTGAACATTCATTATTATTGAGATTTGGATTTCATTTTTTTTTCAGTTATACTAATTGGAGAGAAAATGTTCCCTTCCCAGAATACTGGATCCTGCTAATGGTTGTTTGAGGGTGTTCTTGGCATTCTAGTGACAGTGTGAATAAAGTAGGATGCGCTTGCACAGCTTATGCAAATCGCAGGTGAATTGTGAGGTTTGTGAGGGTTTTGGGAAGTCTGCATACTCCAAATTAAGTTATAGAAGGAGTGTGCTTACTCCGTAGTGTGAGAGTAGGGAAGTCGTCAAACTTCATATGTGTGTGGCGCTTTGTGCTAAACAATTGTCCACGTTGTTGTTGATGTATGGACCCTGCGTGGTCTAAGTCTCCGGAGTAATTGAAAAGTGTATGAGAAACTTGGTTTTATGTTGTAATCTGTCTGGTTTAGTAGGTTGATCAGGTGTGGTCAACAAGTCAGAGTGTGAGTAAAGTGAGTAAAAGAAAATTTTGACTGAGATTTGGCGAGTCCTATGTGCACCAGGACAGACCCATTGATCAGTTGGGAGTAAAATTTGCAGGTCGAATTTTGCTTGGGAATCTGGGAGACCGAGAACGAAGGAGTAGCGGTAAGTGTGGGAAGAGCCATCAGTGAAAAATACGTAAGGTTTCTGAAGTGATTGTGTTACCTTTCCTGTAGTAAACCAGCAGATTTGTTTTTGTTTTTTGATTAGTGCTCGCAATTTTTACATTAGTTCGTGTGAATCAGAGTTTGGGAGGACAAGCCGCAAGACTTTGTCAGCCACAGTACATGTGAGTGTGACGTCATTGCAGCCGCGCTGGGATAGGTCGGTTAGTGAGAAGGGTCGCTCACAGATTGGCAGCCGTCCATGAGAGGCAATTGGTTGAGAACGTAGGTGGAACGAATCTTGTGATTACAAGTCACTTCCTGATTTGATTTTGAATGACAAAAAGGTCGAAAAGATGACATGTTTCAAATCTTTGAAAAGTGCCCTAAGGGGAAATACGTATATTACAACGAGTGTAGGTGAGGCTACACCACCAGAAGGTACACCAGCTTACATTGTAATGGAAGAGAAGGGTGTCGTGCGATGTCTTTGGCTAAAGCAATGGCGCAAATTGACAGAGAAGGAAGGGAACTTAGCGTTTCCTACAAATGGGACAATCAATTTGAGGGTTTTGGAGCATTTAACAATGGTACTATATGAATCAAAACCCCTTCCGAGACCAGCACAATTTGAGGCATTAGTGATTTGGGAGTTAGTAGCCAGACAGCAACAGAAATTCGAGAGGAGAATGAGAAAGGCGGAAAAGACTCTAGCAAAGGCTAGATGGGACAGTGTTCAGAGAGTTTGGTGGATGGAGACTTTGCACGGAATTGAGTTGTTTACGGCAATTATTCAGGACAATGAGAAGGAAGGAAGGAAAGCTACTAGGAAGACTAACAGAAGTCGGTCCTAGAGTAAGGAGACTAGAAAGTCTTCAACAGTGGAGGAGGAATCTGACGATGAGGAGTTTATTACACAGTTATTGAGAGATCACCCACCACCATATACAGTACATGAGAGTGTTCCAAGTACAAGTGCAGATCCGACAGCCCTGATACAGGTTAATGGGACAATGAGTTTGATGCAGGTTAATGCTAGCCTGACACAGAATGCGATCCAGAGTGGTCTTAATGTGCCCACTACTCCTGTAGTGCAAAATCAGATGCACCTACGACAGGTTCCGAGAATTTATCCTGATGTGCCCATTATGGAAACGACTTCAAACTTGATGGTGCCAACGGAACAGGTTTACCTGAGATCGATGTTGGTTCAGACCGAAACAACTTCACTTTCACTGCCCCAAGTGCTGCCACAGGTAATGCCAAGATTCACACCAGCAACAGGGTCACAGCCAGATATGACTCTGATGATGAATCAAAATATAAGAGTTACTCTCCCACAGAGCGTAAGTGCCAGAACAGCCCCAGATGCAATATTGCTTCCTCCAGCCGAACCCTTATTTGCACCAAAGAAACCTACTGTGGGTGAACAGGAAGCAAGGCCCCAGAGTATAATAAGGGAAGGACATAATGAAAATTCTCAAGTAGTCTCTCCTGTGGGACAGACTTTTGATGGATCAAGATCATTACTAGACCTTAGTCCATTTGTAGCCCTTCCAGATACTATGGCAGGGTCAAATGATAGCCAGAGTTTAAATTATTGACACCTCAGACCCCGAATGTAGTTGCACAGCAGGTGCCACCGTCTAAGCAAGTCTCATTTTGTTACAAGGATTGACAGCTCAGCAGTTGACTGAATGGTTAGACAAGATGAATGCCCCGCAGAGTGCTCCGAAGGGAGAAGAGTATTTGAATTTTTCTAGGCTAAGCATGGAAGCGGGTGAACTAATTGAAGGAACTATGAGTGTGAATAGGTTAGAATCCTACACAGAGGCAGAGTTGAGATATTTGTGCCCAAAGATTACGAGAGAAGTCAGCAATGTCCATCAGAAACTAGCAGACTTGGCAGAGAAGTACGGCATAGAAATAGAGAAAATGAAGTATTTGAAAAGGAGTTACAGATTAGATTTTGATGCTAAGGACTTTGAACACATGAGAGCTTCTGGAATGAAGTCACACCTTAAGGAATAGCTTCTAAGTGCTCAGACCTGGAAAGAATTAGACACATGAGAAAGCAGATGGGTAAAGAAAAGAGACAAGAGAAAAAGGGATTCTTTGGAGCTGACTGAAAATGTGCAGCAGGAGAAAGCTCCAGTGAAAATTTTACCAATGAGAGAAATTCCAGCAGGAAATTGTGGTTATGTCCCATGGAGTAGAAGTGGCATTCTGTCATTTACAAATGATTGTCCAAAATTGAGAGAGAAGCCAGTAGAATGGTATCAGCAGACAGACAGGTTTGTGAAACTTGCAAAGTGCCTATTGGAGGACTTGAACACATTACAAGAGATAGTAGTTCCAGCTGATTGAGTGGAAGAGGAGTGTGGACTGGCCAACAAGCGAATCGGAGAGAGACAAAAATACAGGTGCAACGTCTCCTGAGGTAATGAATTATTACTATAAGGTGATTGAGTTTTTGAAAATGAGAATTTCGTCCAAGAATATTGATTGGCAGAGGATTGACAGGACAGGTCAGGAAGCAAAGGAGTCGATACATTCATATTATGAGAGATTGTTGCAAGCATTTAACCATTACAATGGTACAGAAACAATTGAGGCGAAAGACATGTTCCATTTTGTGTTCAGATTTGTGGAAGGATTGAAACCTGAAATTAGCCAGATGATCAAGAGTCATTTGATTTGCTGGCCAGCAAAGCCGATTGATGATGTGTTGCAGTATGCAAAATACTGTAGTGATGAGATCGAATTCAAGCAGAAAAAGTTGAAAGAGAAGGCGATGGTGATGCAGATTAAAGCAGCTCAAACAGGGGTGCAAGGGAATTTTCCGCAGCAGTTACCACAGCAGGAGCATGGGAACATGATGTTTCAGCCCCAGATGAGAGGTAGAGGTCGTGGAGGAAAAATTAATCGTGGTCCAGATTTAAGTACTGTAGTGGTTCAGAATGATTTGCAGGGAATGAAGAAATTATTGCCATGTCACATTTGCAGAGCCATTGGACTTTGGAAACAAGAGTTTCCGATGATGGTGCAGGTAGGTGTCGTTAAGCAGAGTAATGAAATCAATTCATTCCAGAATGTGAGAGGACCGAGAGTGAGAGGCCCAAACCAAAATGTTCAGAATAATGTGAATCAAGTGCAGAATTTTCAACCCATGCAGCAGGTGCAAATGCCAGCTCAGGAAGCATAGGAGTCAATACATGCATGTTATGAGAGATTCCTCAAGCCCTGATGGAACAGCAGATGATGCTTTCTCAACAGGTTACAGGTCAGAGGCTTCACAAAAGTAGTAACACAGTGCACCAATTCCCATTACACAGTGAGACTGGAATAAATGATGATTGGACGAGTGACAGTTCAGATGAGGAGCCGTGTGTGCGTGCAACTTCCTTAGAAGTAGATCAAAGACTACACTAAGTGAAGGGAAAGGTTATGGGGCACAGAGTTTCATTCTTGGTCGACACAGGGGCTACATGCTCGTCAGTGAGAAGTGCAGAAGTTCTAAATTTGCCCCTTTCAGGTAGAACAGTTCAGGTTGTGGGAGTAGCAAACCAGTATTTGACAAACCCGATTACAGATCCAGTTTAGGTTGAGATTGGCAACTTTCAGGGATTGCACAAATTTGTAGTCTGCGATTCAAGTGTGGTATCCTTAATGGGAAGAGACTTGCTGTGAAAAACAAAGTGTTCAATAACCTGTTCAAATGATGGAATTGAGATTCAGACGAATAGTGATGATGAAGATGACCAAGCCCCAGAGCAAGAAGGTGAGGAATACCTCTGATTTAATTTTTTCTGATGTTCACGGTGAAAGAACTTTCTCCTGATTTGCAGGGAACGATTAAGGAGAAAGTGTGGGATTTGACAGGAAAATAAGTAGGTCTGGTAAAGGGAATTGAGCCAGTTAAGGTTACTGTGAAGCCAAATGTAGTTTTCCCTCAGCTTCCACAGTACCACATGCCTCAGGATGTCCTTATGAAGGTCGCCCAGATAACTGCAGACTTTGTAAAGCAAGGGGTTCTTAAGGAAGCATTGAGCAGCCCATGTAATTCACCAATAATGGGTTTGAAAAAGCCCTGTGGGAAAGTTCGACTTGTTCAGGATTTTAAAAAAATAAAAGAGATTGTAGTCAAATGTTGTCTCGTGGTGCCAAATCCAGCTCTAATAATGTTTCAGATTCCATGTGATGCTGAGTGGTTCACCGTCATTGATTAGTCACAAATTTTCTTTTCTGTGCCTCTTTATGAAGATAGTCAATTTCTCTTTTGTTTCAAATTCCTGGATCGAGTTTGTTGCTGGTGCAGAATTCCTCAAGGTTTTTCAGAGTCACCTTCCATATTCAATCAGATCTTGAATAAGAATTTGGAGCAGTTGGAATTGCCTTTCCAATCGACCTTGGTGCAGTACATTGATGATTTGCTGACTGCGTCCAAAACGAGTGACGGGTGCAAGTATGATACGATTGCCCTGTTGAACCATTTGGGAAAGAATGGTCACAAAGTCTCTCCGTTTAAATTGCAGTACTGTCAAAAAGTGGTGAAATATTTGGGTCATCAGAGTGGGAAGGAAAACGCCCTCTACGCCGACTCTTAAACAACGAAGTTCTGGTTAACGAAAGCGGAACAATGCTTTCCTTAACCACGACTTCGTTGTTTTGTGCCTTAACCACGCATGTGCTGAACAATGAACATGCGTGGTTAAGGTACAAACAAGGGAGTTGGATGAGGAGGACGACGCGGACGACGATGCGACGACTCAGGTAAGTGGGGGGTCGGGGGGTTTTAGGGTGGGGGGTTTTAGGTTTTGGGATGGGGGTTTGGGTGTTGGGGGGTTTTAGGTTTTGGGGCGGGGTGGGGGGTCGGGGGTTTTTAGGTTTTTATGCGGGGGTGGGGGGGTTTAGGTTTTGGGGCGGGTGGGGGTTGGGGGTTTTAGGTTTTGGGGGGTGAGGGGTTAGGGGGTTTTAGGTTTTGGGGCGGGGTGGGGGGTCAGGGGGTTTAGGTTTTGATGCAGGGGTGGGGCTTGGGGTTTCAGGTTTTGGGGTGGGGGTGCAGGGGGTTTTAGGTTTTGATGCGGGGTGGGGGGTTTTAAGTTTTGGGGCGGGGTGGGGGCGTTGGGGGTTTTAGGTTTTGGGGCGGGGTGGGGGGTTGGGGGTTTTAGGTTTTGGGGCGGGGTGGGGGCGGGGGTTTTAGGTTTTGATGCAGGGGTGGGGGGGTGGGTGTTTTAGGTTTTGGGGCAGGGGTGGGGGGTCGGGGTGACGCATGCAGGAACAATGGATGCCTATTACTAATGCCTTTACCAGGAATGCCTTTACAACAAAATATTGTTGTTAAGGCATTCGTGGTAAAAGCATTAGTGGTAACAACAAGGTCGTTGTTCCGTTCTCGTTGTTCAGGCACTCGTTGTTCTGGCAGGCGGCGTTCCAACATACAACCTTTGGAAAGGGGTCAAGAAAGATATCCAGAGAAAGGATTACAACCATATTGCAGATAAATCCTCCAACCATACAGAAAGATGTCTTGATGTTTTTAGGGATGGTAGGCTATTGTCGCCAATGGATTCCAAATTTTTCAGTCATTTTGAAACCATTGCAGAAGCTGATTCATAAGGAAGTCACTGATCCTGTAGTGTTAGTCCAGGCTCGAATGAAAGCGTTCACTGAATTAAGAGGGAGTCTGTGCAAGGCTTGGGTATGCCTGATTACACAAAATCTTTCACGTTGTTTTGTCATGCGCGGGATGCATGTTCTTTGTCTGACTTGACACAGACCCATGGAGGTGTAAATCGGCCAGTAGCATTTTTTTCAGCTACTATGGACCCAGTTGCAGCAGTCTTATTGGGTTGTTTGCGTGCAGTTGCAGCAGTTGGTCAGAGCCATACACAGTGTGATGGGACATCCCCTCACTGTAATGGTCCCTCACTCTATTGAGATTCTACCTACAAGGACGAAAACCCAATATTTGCCTGGTGCGAGGTTGACCAGATATGAAACAATTGTTCTAGGGTCACCAAATGTGCCATTGAAAAGATGTACAGTGATGAACCCGGCAACCTTACTGCCAAATGAAAATGTTGAAATTGAAAAAGTGGAAGATGTTGAGCATGATTGTCTTGAAGTAACTGACTTGTGCACAAAACCGAGACCTGACATTAGAGATACCCGATTGGAAGAAAATGGCCAATTATTTTTGTTGATGGTACGTGTCTGAGAGACAATGCAGGGACATTCAGAGCAGGATATGCTGTATGCACAATTACTGGTATTTTGTAAGCTTCCTGGCTTCGAGTAGTGTATTATGCCCAAGTAGCGGAACTGGTAGCCCTTACTAGAGCGTGCCATGTTTCTGCTCAGCTGAAAGTTACAATCTATATGGATAGCTAGTATGGATTTGGAATAGTCCATGATTTTGGCCAGTTGTGGTCACGGAGAGGTTTCATGACCTTTTCTGGTTGACCAGTGAGAAATGGTGAAAGGATTAAAGAATTGTTACATGCTATTCAAATGCCTGAAAAGATTGCCGTGGTGAAATGCAGTGCACATCTGAAGTCGCAGGACTTTGTGTCTTTGGGAAGTGGATATGCAGATCAAGTCAGAAGGTTTTATGCATTGATCTGTATATCATTCAAAGACTAGTGGGAACTGTTATTTGATGAAGACGAAGAAGACGAAGCTTGTCCAAGCTATGCACTGAAATTAATTAACACTTTGGAAGAATTGAAAATGTTGCAGAATAATGTTGACAGGGAGGGAAAACGTTCATGGAGCAAAATGAAATGTGTGCAAAGACAAGATGAATTATGGGTTTCAGAAGAGGGTCAATTGGTTTTGCCAAATAGCCTATAGTCTCAGATGGCGAGGTACTATCATGGTCAAGCACACATTGGGAGGGATGAAATGATTTGATTGTTCAAACATGATTGGTTCAACCCAAAGTTTAGACAAGTTGCTGAAGCCGTTTGCCATTGTTGTGTCATTTGCCAACAGCTAAACGCAGCGAAAGGTATAGTGGTTAATCGGAGCCACACTAGAAGAGCAGGAGGTCCATTCAGCAGAATGCAGATGGATTTTATTGAGAAGCCAGTGTGTGGAGATTTGAGATATGTGTTGGTGATTGTTTACATCTTTAGTCACTGGATTGAAGCTTGCCCTTCACGAAGAAATGGTAGTCTAACAGTAGCGAAATTACTGTTTTAGAGAACTGATACCTTATTTTGGATTTCCAATCTCTTTAGAATCAGATAGGGGAAGTCACTTCAACAATGAAGAATTAAATTACTGTGCGCAGCATTGAACGTTGAGCATAAGTTGTATTGTAGTTACCGTCCTGAAGCATCAGGATTAGTGGAACAGATGAATGGTACCTTGAAGTCGAGAGCTGCAAAGATGTGTGCGTCCACGAATTTGAAATGGACTGACGCATTGCCTCGAGTGTCAATGAGAAACACACCTGACAGGAAGACAGGATTGTCGCCGCATGAGATCCTTATGGGCAGAGCAATGAGGTTGCCAGCGGTGCCCGCAAATGCACTTGTCAACATTACAGATGATATGGTGTTGGACCACTGCAAAGGTCTGGCTGATGTGGTTCGCTTCTCTCAGCAGGTGAAAGCCACCACACTGCTACCAATCAATGACCCAGGGCACAATCTGAGAGCTGGAGACTGGTTTGTGGTCCGGAAACAAATTAGGAAAACGTGTTTGGAGCCTCGTTGAAAGGGAGCTTATCAGGTAGCTCTGACAACTACCACAGCTGTGAAGTGTGCTGGAATTCCAAACTGGATTCATGCGAGTCATACAAAGAAAGTGGCATCTCCACTGGACCATGAAGAAAAAGAGTTTTTGAGAGTGCCAACAACCGCAAAACAAGTCTCAGGGTCGGAAAGAGAAAAAAGGGGACCTGTGGCGGATCTGAACCCGTTGAGGACGGTTCAGTCACCCTTGTGAAAGATGAAGGAGAAGACCTCCAGGAGGGTGATGGAGAGACTATCTCATTTGAGGCAGCAGGAGAGGCTAGTCAGAGGAGGGCTTTCCCAGAAGCAGATGATCTTGAGAGATAAACAGAGCAATTGTCAGACCCAGAGGGGAAAGGAGTTGAGGTGAATCAAAGTCACTGTGATCTGACTCGACCTGAACCGATTGCAGGTCCATCAAAAGAAAACACCACAGAACAAGGAAAAGGTTCAAGTGTGACTCTGAAGAGAACACTGACAAAGGGTCCACTGAAAGGAGATAAGTGGCTGGAGTCGTAAGTAGAAAGAAGAAAAGAAGTGGTTCCTGAAGCAACAATAGAGGAAGAAGTAGATACCACAAGGGGAAAAGATCTAAGTGAAGGAGAACTGAATGGGATCGAAAATTGAAAAGAAAGAGAATAGCAAGTTGAAGAAACGCAGGTCCTGAATGGGTGTATGCAACTACAAGTGAGTGGCAGCAAGAGTTTTTGTCTTTTTGTTTTGATAGAGACATTCCGGGTCATTATTTTGGCACTTGAAGGAAGCTGATGAACTGAAATGTTGAAACCAATCTGAGAGAAATGTTTTTGAGAAAGAGACAGTTGAAAGTAGCCAGAAGAGACATTGATAAACTGATTTGACTTTTGAAACCTGATTTTGATGAAGCTGATAACCGATTTTGAAAAGGGATCCTGGAAGTGAGACTGAGAGCTGTAAATAACTGCCGAAGGAAGCGTTGTCTATTTTTGATTTTTGCTGCAAATGTTTCTAAAATTTCTTCTGCTTTCTGATTCTTTACCGATCATGAGTAACATTAGTCAACAGGATAGGAATACTAGGTGCTGTAAATATATGAGTATTGGTTTGGCGATTATGTTTGGGATATTGTTTGTGGTGTTCAATGTGGGTATGTCTGTTCTTGATAAGAGTGAAGCCAACCAAACTTCTGCTTTTGAGATGACTACTGCACTAACAGCAATAAAGAAGTTTAGGTTAGATGTGAAATATTTGCATTGGGATACTAATGCGCAAGGAGAACTTTCTTCTAATGTTTTCTATCGCTTGTTGAGTGGGTATGTTGAGACACTGGATGCGAAGAATTGTTATGTGTGTACGCAAATTCCTTCATCAGTTGAGGAAGGAATTACCTACCATAGTTTGCCATTAATTTATGGAATAAGTTATAGTCTGCCACTAACAAGATTTTATAATCAGGAGTACATGCAGTACTTTTATTCAAATTATGATGTTGTGTTTTCGTTTGTTCCTATGATTAGGTTTTGGAGTAGAGAAGGATAATGACATAGTAATAGTTAGAGGATTCTTTGAACCTACATTGATGTTTGGCACAGCTTAGCGTATAAAAATCATCTGACATGCTTGCTTTGAGAAAAGCTTCTTAGATCACACAGATGACAGGAGAAAGGCATTGAAGGAGACATTAGAAAAAGGCTTAGAGAAAAGGGCTTACAGGAATGATTATGCTTATAGCGCAATTAAAACATAAGGTAAATTAGCTTTAGATGCACAACACATAAGGAAACTTTGTATATACAGGCCTAAATCACGCACTGACACTTCATTTGTGGGAACGAGTGAATGTAAGCATGTGGTTTTGTTTCAGAGTAAATGGACGTTTATGTTGAATGGACAGGACCCTGCAATTCCCGGAATTTATTATATCTGTGGTCCTAATGCTCATTACCATCTTCCTAGAGGATGGTATTGGACATGTTATTTGGGGTTAGTTTTCCCAAAGATTTATCAAATGAATGATTTAGAAAAGTTTCTGAAAGTGACTGAGTTGCATCATATGAGACAGAGGGGGGAGTCCTCTTCTGGTATAGTGGGAGATGTATTTGGAGCAGTGATTCCTTCAAGGGAGTCATTCTGAATTCGATAAAGATTTGAAAGTTGTCTACTATTGTGGATAACATGCTGAAAAAAATTTCAGGAGCCATACTCCTGATAGCTACTGAGTTAGCTGCTGATTACTTTGACGCAGTTGACTTTGTTATTAATTTGCACTGTAGCCTTAGAATGTGTTGTAGTTCAAGCTTTGAGTAGATTACGTTTCTTCCGCCGCACTGGACAACCAGTATTGTTTCTATATGTGTTTCATTTGATTTTGAGATTAATCTACATGAATTAAAATATTCTAACTTTTGCTAAAAGTTGTGGGTATTCATGACTGAATGGTCATGGTGCGTGAAAATTACTGACTCCATTGAATATTGCTGTTACTGATTGTTGATGATTATTGACTATTGTGTATTGGTTATTGATTATGTACTGAAACTATGGTAAGAACATCTTAATTGCGAGTCGAAAGGTTCATGGACCTATTCGTGTCCCCTTGTAAGTTTACTTATTAAGGTCACTGCTTGTACAGAGAAATATGTGCCACCATTTTTGTTTTCATGTGGCTGTTATAGTGAGACGAGGTGCCAGACTAGAGCATAGGCTCTAGGTTGGATGTACTTGGTGATTTGTTTTCTGATGAATTTAGTGCCCTCCGAATAATAGCAAGCAGCTTGAAACGTAATCTTTTGTCAACCAGCAAGTAGGAACCGGTAACCAGTGGAAGGCCTTCAATGAAGGGGAGATGCAAGCTTTTTCTTTTACATGCAAGAGTAGTCTGGCAGCAGAGTTCTGAATTCTCTGTAATCTCATGGTTGATGGTCAGCTTTGGAGGTCTTTAATTTGAGGAAGCTCCATGTCATTCACTGGTCAATGGCAAAGAGGCAACTGAACAGTGTTGAGGTTCTGATCTCCTTGAGGTTTTCCAATTTGAGAATTATTTGTGTATCATCAGTGTAGTTATGGCAAGTGAAGCTAAAATTGTTGATGAATTCCTGCAAGGATTTCTTTTATACTTTAAAAAGAAGTGGCGCAATGTAGGATTTTGGTGAGAGAGGAGGCTTACTTGTCACATTTGTTATTTTATATAGGTAGGATAAGATCGAAGTGAGAATCGTACCCTCCATACCAACATCTTTGACTCTTAGGATTAAAGTGTCATGATAGACGGTGCTGAATGCAGCCAAAAGTTGCAAGAGTGGTAGTGCAGCAATCCCATTTTGATCTCCTGTCTTTTTAATGTTGTTCCAAATAGTGATTAGGGCTGATTCAGTCTTTCTTCCAGGACAGAATTCTGTTAGAAAATACAAGAGTAGAGAGTTATCTCTAATGAATTTTGACATCTGGATAAAAATCTATTTCTATAGATTCGCTAAGGAATGGTGCATTTTCTAGTCTGTAATTAATGGGAGCTTGAGAGTCCAAATTCATCATCAAACACTTTATTTGATTAAAAAAGTTCATCCATAAAAACAGATAAATATATATCACCACAAATTAAAAAATCACTATTTTAGAAATTATAAAATTACATTCAAGATTTCATTTCATATTCCTGAAAAAATTTCAATAGAGATAAAAACTTATAAATAAGATTAAAAGGGATTTACACTATTCCGCCAGGTTATGACTCCCTTTAAAAAGGATCCTACCCCCGACACACCAGCACATCAGAGCCCATGCGCAGCCACAAAAAGGCTGGGCGATACTGCACAAAACCCCTTACCCTCAAAAGAGGAGTAAAAAACAACGCCTAAAGGGTGCATAAAAAATTAATAAACAGAGTAAAATGGATTAAGGTCTGAGAGACACACCATCACACAGACAAATTTGTATGCAATTTGGATCAAACTGGCCCAGTGGGATGCACAAAGTGCTTGTAATTAATCCTAGTCGAAAACATGAGATGAAAGTCCTTTCCCATACATTACTTATCTCCAAAAGGTATGCCTCTGGACCCACCACCATTTTTAACATTATAAAATCCCTCACCGATTTCTTCCTTAATTCCTCAGCCTCCCTCTTAGCACCTAAGATTTTTTTTTAATTCTCCTTAGCCCAGCGTTTATCAGAACCTGTTCATTAAACAGATCTGGCCGTCCAAGGGAAATGGCTACTTCTCTTATATGTGCCAGTCAGGGAATATCTCTTGCATGATCACATAACATACAGTCACACAGGATTTCCCTATTTATGTATGTAAACTCATTTGCCCAGATGGAAATCCACAACAAAAAAGGAGCAATCTTGATAGCATCCTCTATAAAATCCAAATCCAACTCAACATGCAAACAAAAGCCTGAGGTATTTTGGTTTACTACTAACAACCTTCTACAGAAACGATTTTCCTCTATCATAGAGGCCCTACTATCTGAGTAGCCCCAGAGTTGTTCCCCATACATTAAAACTGGAAGACATTACGCCTTTTATTTCCCACCCTTGCAGCAAACTCAAAGGTAGTGCCTACTGTGGCATTAAAACGCACCCCTCTCCTGGAGAAACAGGATTTCGAAGTTCCCTTTTCATCAAAATGTACCCCTAAATAGGGGAATTTATGTACCTGGCTAATTACTTCATTGTGGATCTTCAGCCCCCCCTACCCTACTTAGGGGTTTACCATACACCATAAAGTATGATTTGCTACTATTGATCTCTAGATCTAAAGCAGACATGAAGTTTCCATACGCTTTAACCTCCTCACGAAGACCATTCATAGCGCGAGCCATGAGAACTGCATCATCTGCATAAATCAATACCAGGACACTCTTACCATTGATTATAGGAAGATCCTTACATCTTCCTACTAGGAAATCATACAGCCCATTTGTATATAAAAGAAAAAGGGTAGGAGCCAAAACACTCCCCTGTTGTACACCCCTATTGAGCCCAATTAATCTGTGCATTCCCCATTCGACCCACACCTCACAGTTGCATTAGTTCCTAGATGGAGATACCGAAGCAGCTCCACAATTTGAGGATCCATAACCATCCAGGTTAGCCTTTCCCATAGCTTGCTTCGATTCACCTTATCAAAGGCACAACTAAGATCCATAAAAGCAAGATACAGTGCACCCCTCTTTGCTTGCGTATATTTGCCAATCAGCATGAGCAGCATGAGCAGATTTAAACATTGCTCTTGAGTGCCAAGCCCTTCCCTAAAACCATCCTGCACCCTACTCAGGACCTCATTTTCAAACATCCAATCCTCAATACGCCTTAACACAGTGTGTCCCAAAGTTTTCGCTGAGGAATCAAGGAGTGAGATTGGGCCGATAAGATTTTGGGTCACTAGGATTGCCCTTTTTATAAACTGGAAAAATGCACGCTGATTTCCAGGTGGTGCGAATTCCTGCACTAACTGCTGCATTTAAAACATTGATCAATATAGGTGCCCACAACTGTGGACAAAATGTATATAAATCCATGGTAATGGAGTTAGGGCCCTGGGCTTTATGGCTGGCACTGACATGCAGAGCCTCCATCACCTCTTGAGTGTGAACCTAATAGCCAAATTTTGGGGATGACCATATGGTTCGCCCATTACCTCCCCTTGAGGGCCCCCCAAAAAGATCCTACATAAATGGCTCACCCACACCTCAGGGGCTATGTTGCAACCCAACCCTTCCGACGTTTCTGTCTCAAAGGTACCCCTATTTACAACCTTCCAGAACAGGCCTGGGTTCTTGTTGCATGACGCATGTTCCAATTCCTCCCAGGCCTGCTCCTTAAGCTGCTGTTTCCTAACCCTCAAAACAGTTTTGTAGTGAGCCTTCAGAGATTTCTTTGCCTCCTAACAAGGCTTACTAAACCATCCCCCGATACTTACAAAAGGGCTCAACAACTGCAGTCATACAATCTTTAATAGCTCCATTTACTCTGAGTATGTCATACATGACTTCCCCTGGTCTGGGGAATTCAGCCATAAGGGTCCCTACTATCAAATTTAAATTTTGGCCCACCACCCTCTCTACTACTTGCTGGATGTTCACCTGTCTCCATCCAAGTCTCCTTCCTTGATCTTTAATTCTCAGAGCGATCGGGCCTCCCAACACTGGTTTACCTATATTCAAAGGGAAGTTAAACAAAATCGTAAGAGGATTATAATCACTAAATTGCTGCTCTACCACCTCACCATGCCTGACCTGGTTTTTCAGAGATGGGGACACAAATATGTAATCAATTGTCATTCTGGCCCCTCTATCTACAACAGTTGGGACCTGATGTTCACCTACCACTTCCAAATCGCATATATTCAGGAGACCCAAGCTCCGTAGGCCCTTAATCAGGGCCCTGCCTCTCGCATCCTGTATACCCTCAGCTCAATGTATCCTATGTTCCTCCTCAAAGGGGTTCCCCACAGTACTGTGACCCCCCTATCTTTGCGTTGAAATCCCCTGACACAACAGCACAGAATTCCAAACTAAACACCTCCAATCGATGCTTCAGTGTGTGCAAAACTGAGAAGAGGACCCCAATTTGGCATCCAGAGTCCCATACAGTACTGTAAACATTTACCAGCAGGACATTGAACTTATTTGGAAAAACTACCCAAATAATTAGGAAACCCTGATGATTACAGTTGATTTGGTATGCTCTCGCTATTTTGGAAGACCGAATCAAGGTAACTAAACCTCCTTTAGGGCGGTCTCCTTGAGGCCGCTCAGCCGATACTGCAAATATTTGGTAACCATCCCACACTGCATGGTTCCTAGAGTAAAATAAAATCAAAATATATCATATACTTTACCCATTGACCATCTAGCAGCTTAGTATCATACCCTGCCACATTCCATGAAATAAGGCAGCACTTAGAAGTCTTCCCACCCTGACCTTCCAAGCCTGTGGTACCATTTATGGGTTCTTCCGATCCCGCTAAGGGTCTCCATACATAGCGTCAATCAACCTCATCCAAATCTGGATATGTGGTAAGTCTATTTTCCAAACTAGTTGGCTGTGATTCCACCTACACATCGCCGGAATTCCTAGTTCGGAACCCACCCATCAGAGTATGATTATAGAAGAAACCCACAGGGACCATGCCAATCTTTCCCTTCCTCTGGGGTACCAATCGTTGTGTCGAGAGGAACCATTGGGCCAGACCTGGGCATCTACAATTAACAATAATACAATCCTCTTTGCCTTCCTCAAGATATTTTTTAAATCCTCACACACAAAATCACAGTTTTTGCCCAACCAGTGACAAGTCTTATTTTTCAATTGGTCCGTAGATTCACTTCTTCCTGGCGCTAAAGAAGGAACATCTATTAGTACCACCACATAAGGGAGCTCTGAACGGACAAGTGGAGGGCCTTTATCCAGATGCAAATTTTGATCCTTACTCAGTTCTTGGGACATCTGCACGTTCGCCATGGACCTACTTCCAATGGTTTTTCCAACTTCCAACCTACAACTGTCCCTCACAGCTGCAAACAAGTCAACAAAAGCTGCCTCTACACAATTGCCAGGGACCCCTAAATTGGTATGGCATGAGGATTGCCACGTAACTCTTTCCTGGACTCTTGGGTTTCCCTCCTAAAGAAACAGCCCCTCATATGTTTGGCTTTGGTGTCCAGAATCCAAAGAACCACCCTTTACTGGAGCTATAATAGGCCTCCCCTTTCCTCCCAACAGGGAGACTGCAGCTTCCAAAGCCTGTAATTTTTCCATAACTGGGGCCAGGCTTGCCTCAATCATTTCCTTAAACTTCATCAATAGATTCTCGACACCAAGTCCTGGGCACTGCCCTATGTTAGTGCCTTCCAGAGTATCCAAGGAGCTCAATTTTACAGGCGGGGTCAGTTTGGCTTTTTTTTCCAGGCTTCTTCAAAGACATTTTCCTTTTAAGGGGGGGGGCTACTACTACTGGGAGGGGAGACCGTCAGGAACCTCTTGCTCTTCCTTGATGTAACCTCCAAGCCATTTGCCCCTGCTACTACTGGCAGTGGGGATTTGGGCAGATCTCGCTCTGCCCTATCAGTGGATGCCACTCATCATTATCAGAAAGCTCCAGAGCCTCATCTTCTGGTGAGACTTGTTGCCAGAGTCTCCACTCTGCCAAGTTAGTCTCCTTTGTAACTACCCAAACTGCTCATGCAAGAAAGGAGTCTAGTGTAGAGTTGGTTGGCCCCTTCCCTCCTCCACATTGGTCCCCATTCTGCGGGGCCCTTCTCCTGCCCATCCTGTTGAACGACCAAAAAAGCCTCTCAAGTGTACCTCAAATGAGCCTCAGCCACTGATTAATTATTGCTCCTGGGATGGGGAAACCCCCTCTTCAACATTAGAGTGAGAGTTAATAAGGGTTAGTAAGGATCAAATAAGTTTAGCATTCACCCTACTATGCCAGATCTCAGGGGGGTGGCCCAGCCTCTTCCAGTGACTGATGGGCAAGGACGGGCACGCCCTTGGCCTGTGCGCGTCACACATTGCGGGACTTCCTGTAGCGCTTTGTAGGGCTTGCAATGCTGCCCCCCCTCGCACTGGTGGGCTCCTGGGACATGGAGTCCCCAAAGATGAAGTGATTTCCCATGTTGCGAGGCTTCCCATAGTGCTTTGTAGCACTCGCGATGCTGAATCCGCTCCCTCGCACCGGTGGACTCCTGGGACACGGAGTCCCCAAAGATGAACTGATTTCCCGCGTTGAGAGGCTTCCTGTAGTGCTCGCAATGCTGGCTCTGCCCCCCTCCCACCAATGGACTCCTGGGACACAGAGTCCCTAAAGATGAAGTAAGTTCCAGTGTTGCGGGGATTCCTGTGGCGCTTTGTAGGGCTTGTGATGATGGCTCCGCGCCCCTCGCACCGGTGGACTCCTGGGACACGGAGTCCCCAAAGATGAAGTGATTTCCCGCGTTGCGAGGCTTCCTGTAGTGCTCGCAATGCTGGCTCTGCCCCCCTCTCACCGATGGACTCCTGGGACACAGAGTCCCCAAAGATGAAGTGATTTTAAATCATTTTTCTTTAGTTGTGGCATACCTTTTTAATTCTTGGGAAAACTCCTGTTTTAAAGAAGCTATTGATCAGTTGTCTGACTGGTGTGGCAGCTGATGTTGATAGGAGGATCTTCTTAAAGATTGGTGAGAGGCAAGGGTCAGAGGCAGCTAGCTGAGCCGCTAGCTTTCACAAGATCCTGATATTCTGTCAATGACAATTCTTGGGAATAAGGAGCAATCAATTGTGAGGTATAGGGATGAAAGGAAATAAGGAGTAAATGAAGAGACGATGAGAGAGGCAATAAGGTGGAAAACTAAGCATCAAATAGGTGAAAGCAACAGAAAGGAAGAGAAAAGAAGTAAAAATAAAATAATGATTGGGCACAATTAAATATATAAGCAACATAAAGGAGAGAGCAGGCTGGGGTCAAGGAGAGACAGTAAGGAGAAAACAGGAGAGATGAAAGTGCAGGAGAAAATAGCAGGAGAAATTGTGAGCAGAAAAGAGATGAAGGCAGAATGAAAAGTGGGTAAATAGAAGAGATAATATGAGGAAAATAAAATAAAATGTGTAACAAATTGATGACAAGAAAGGGCAAGGGAATTATATGATTATGGTTTAATGATTTAGCTTTAATTGAGTTGTATATGTCATTTTACGTCAAATGTGATCAAGTTAGGTATGTCCTGGCCTGCAAGCAAATGAAATACATTGCGAAAGTTTAGTGGTAACTTAAAGGTGTGAGGTATTGCTGTTCAGCTGTATTGAAATTATTGGTATGGCCAGGGTTACGTTCCATTCATATTGTATGTGTGATGAGCTGTGGGTGCAATGAATCTGTTGTTACTGTGGTGTTGGCTTCATCTGCAGTTATGTTCTAGCTGCAGTTAGTGTTGTGATGGGAGAGAGGACAAGCAGATGTTAATATTTACTTTTGGACACAGGTGATATTTTGATGTGAGCCTTCCTTTCTGTGTAGGGATCTGTTTAACCCCTTCGCTGCCAGGCCTTTTCCCCCTCCGGTGCCAAGTCTTTTTTTGGCTATTTGGGGCAGTTCGCGCTTAAGCCCTCATAATATTTTGTTCACATTAGCTACCCATGCCAAATTTGTGGCCCCCTTTTATCAACATCCTAGGGATTCTAGAGCTACCCAGAGGTTGTGGGTTCCCCTAGAGACCAATAAATTAGCCAAAATACTGCAAAAATTTCATTTTTGGGGAAAACAACTGGAAAAAATGGCTGCAGACGAAGGCTTGTGGTTTTCTCCTTGAAAATGGCATCAACAGAGGGATTGTGTTGCTAAAATCACCATCTTCCCAGATTTCAGGAACAGGCAGAATTGAATCAGAAAACCACATTTTTCAACACAATTTTGCCATTTTACTGGGACATACCCCATTTTTTCTATTTTTTGTGCTTTTATCCTCCTTCCAGTTAGTGACAAAAATGGATATGAAACCAATGCTGGATCCTAGACAGCTAAATATTTCTAAAAATTCTAAATTCAGCAAGGGGTCATTGGTGTAGATCCTACAAGGTTTTCCTACAGAAAATAACAGCTGAAAAAAAATATTGAAATTGAGGTGATTTTTCTCCATGTCTTGCTCTATAACTTTTTCCTGTGATGTCAGATTTTCAAAAGCAATATACCGTTATGTCTGCTGGACTCTTCTGGTTGTGGGGATATATAGGACTTGTAGGTTTATCAAGAACTTTAGGTACCCAGAGCCAATAAAGGAGCTGCACCTTGCAATGGGTTTTCATTGTATACTGGGTATACAGTAATTCATTTGGTAAAATATAAAGAGTGAAAAATAGGTCACAAGGAAATCTTTGTATTTCCACACTGGGCACAAGATAAGGTGTTGAGAGGGATTGGTTATTTGCACATCCCTGAATTCCGGGGTCCCTATACTAGCATGTGAATTACAAGGCATTTCTCAAATAGACGTCTTTTTTACAAACTGTCTTACATTTAGAAGGAAAAAATGTAGAGAAAGACAAGAGGCAAAAACACTTGTTCTGCTATTCGGTGTTTCCCCAGGTCTCCCGATAAAAATGGTACCTCACTTGTGTGGGTAGGCCTAATGCCCACGACAGGAAACACAACATGGACACATCACATTTTTATATTGAAATCTGATGTGTTTTTGGGAAAGTGCCTAGCTGTGGATTTTGGCCTCTAGCTCAGCCGGCACCCAGGGAACCCTACCAAAACTGTGCATGTTAGAAAACTAGACACCTAGGGGAGTTTAGGATGAGGTGACCTGTGGGGCTCTCACCAGGTTGTGGTACCCAGAATCCTTTGCAATCCTTAAAATCTGGCCAAAAATACACTTTTTCCTCACATTTTGGTGATAGAAAGTTCTGGAATCTGAGAGGAGCAACACATTTCCTTCCACCCAGCATTCCCCCAAGTCTCTCAATAAAAATGGTACCTCACTTGTGTGGGTAGCCCTAGTGCTCGCAACAGAAAATGCCCCAAAACACAACATGGACACATCACATTTTCCCAAAGAAAACAGACCTGTTCTTTGCAATGTGCCTCGCTGTGGATTTTGGCCTCTAGCTCAGCTGGCACCTAGGGAAATCTACCAAACCTGTTCATTTTTTAAAACTAGACACCTAGGGGAATCCAAGATTGGGTGACTTGTGGGGCTCTCACCAGGTTATGTTACCCAGAACCCTTAGCAAACCTCAAAATTTGGTTTTAAAAAAACATGTTTTCCTCACATTTTGGTGAAAGTTTTGGAATATGAAAGTTTTGCCCGTGACTGGAAATGTCCCCAAAATACTACGTGGACATATCAAAATGATCAAATACAAAACTACCTGTTTTTTGGGGGGGGCACCTGCGTTTTGGGTCAGCAGCCATCTAGGGAAACCTACCAAAACCCGACATTTCTGAAAACTAGACACCCGGGGGAATCAGGGGAGGTGTGACTGGCTTGGATCCCCCAGTGAATTCTTACCCAGAATCGTCAGCAAACCTCAAATTTAGCTAAAAAATCAAATCTTTCCCACATTCCTGTGTGGGATCACCACACCGGCACAAATTTCCTAGCACCCAACGTTCCCCTCAGTCTCCCGATAAAAATGATACCTCACTTGTGTAGGTGGGCCATATGCATGTGACAGGGAAGAGACAAAAACATGTCAAAAATGAGGGGGAACTAAAGTGGGTCCAAAAGAGCAGTTTGGAAAAAAATGTTTTAGGCTGACAGGTGGGACAGAATTTTTATTGGTATAGATGCAACAATGCTGGGTGGTAGGAATTTTGTGGATTTCCGCAAGTTTCATCACTGTCAACAACATCAGGACAGTGGTGCTCCACGGATGACAAAAATGCAAAAACCCAGTCTTTATGCAAGAGCATAATACATGCATTGTGTTTATATGCAGTATGTTAACCTTTTGCATTGCAGAGTTTAACCTTGAAAAACACTATTAGTGATGTTTGCAATAACTGTTCATTTGCAAGGTATTGCTGCAGGCTTACTGAGTGTGTTAGGGTGTGGTCCCTTTTTAGGACCTTCTAGAAGCTTTCCCTGCAGCATGACTGGGTGTTGTTTGTGGACTGGGCTTGACTCTATATTAGGGAGCCAGCCCAGCTCCACGTGCTCACTATTCAGAGGTCCTGGTGCAGAGCAGCAGCAACTTCCAGAGCTCCTGTTCCGGAGGCCTACTTTGATATTCCAGGCCTGCCCTCATTATATTGGTGATCCTGGAGCAGGGCGGTAAGGCGGAGGTCGGGCTGGGCCCCGACCCCCGTTTTCAAAGACATTTCAGTTTTGGGCCTAGTTGTGAAACTCTCTGTGTGCGTGAGGGTGATTTCATGGCATTTTCATATTCTTGTTCGAATTGGCAGAGTGCGCAATTTATTTCTAACATGTAACCCTTGACATTCAGATCGGTAACTGTGTGCGCGATCATTTCATGGCATTTGCATATTCTTGTTTGAATCGGCAGAGTGTGCTATTCATTTCTAACATGTAACCCTTGGCATTCAGATCGGCAACAGTCTGCGCGATCCTTTTATGGCATTTACATATTCTTGTTCAAATCGGCAGAGTACGCGATTCATTTCTAGCATGTAACCCTTGGCATTCAGATCAGCAACAGTGTGCGCGATCCTTTCATGGCATTTGCATATTCTTGTTCGAATCGGCAGACTGCGCAATTCATTTCTAACATGTAACCCTTGGCATTCAGATCGGCAACAGTGTGCGCGATCATTACATGGCATTTACATATTCTTGTTCGAATCGGCAGAGTGCGCGATTCATTTCTAACATGTAGCCCTTGGCATTTAGATCGGCAACAGTGTGCACGATCATTACATGGCATTTACATATTCTTGTTCGAATCGGCAGAGTGCGCGATTTATTTTTAACATGTAACCCTTGGCATTCAGATCGGCAACAGTGTGCGCGATCATTTCATGGCATTTGCATATTCTTGTTCGAATCGGCAGAGTGCACGATTCATTTCTAACATGTAACCCTTGGCATTCAGATCGGCAACAGTGTGCGCGACCATTTCATGGCATTTGAATATTCTTGTTCGAATCAACAGAGTGCGTGATTCATTTCTAAAATGTAACACTTGGCATTCAGATTGGCAAAAGTGTGCGTGATCATTTCATGGCCTTTGCATATTCTTGTTGGAATCGACAGCAGTGTGCGCGATTCAACCCTGGCATAAAACTCTTGGCTTTTAGATCGGCAGTGTGCGTGATCATTTCCTGACTTTTGCATTGTGTATTTCGAATCGGCAACAGTGTGCAGGATTCAACCCTGGCACAAAACTCTTGGTTTTTGGATCGGCAGTGTGCGCGATCATTTCCTGACATTTGCATTGTGTATTTCGAATCGGCAACGGTGTGCGCGATTTAACCCTGGCATAAAACGCTTGGCTTTTAGATCGGCAGTGTGTGCGATCATTTCATGACATTGAAAACTTTGGTGTGCCATGTTTTGTTGAGGTGCACACATTTATCCTGAGCTTTTGGATTTCTTTGAAACGCTTAATTCAAAGTGCGACATTCTTTGTGCATATTAAGTTCCTAGTACAGTTCCTGTTGTTTCCAGGGAATGTTCAGATAGCCTTTATCCTCATGTAAAAATGCAATGTTTAGTGTGAAACATTATTGGAGAAGGTTCTTGTACTCTAGACATTATGTGATATTTCCTGAAAAGCTCATATGAAACATTGTATTAACCCATTCTTGATTTTTCCAGGTACCTAGATTTCTTGAGGTCTAGTTATAGTATTTTTTTAGGTTATCCATGATTACAGTATAAGAACTCTAAGAACCATAGTCTATTGAAAGTCAATGTGATTATATCTTGACATTGTGTTGTTTAACCTATTGCTTCCTACAGGTCTCCTTCCCAGCTGTTCCCTACCTAATCCCCTTTTCCCCCACTTGGACTTTCTCGGGCTCTGTGGTATATCTATTGAAGCTTTGGAGCTGTCTAGTGGTGGACATGTTGGGAACGTGCGCAGGCCCAGAGGATCTGGTCTCCCAGACAATCACACAAATGTGGGGAAAATGTGTGATTTCAAGCAAAGTTGGAGGTTTGCAGGGCATTGTGGGTAGTAAAATGGTGTGGGGTGCATGTGAAGCATACCACCCAGATGTTTAGGGGCATATTTATACTTGTTTTGCACCGAATTTGCATCATTTTGAGGCATATTTATACTCTGCGCCGAATGTGCGTAAAAAATTTTGACGCACAATCGGTGCAAACTCTGCCCCATATTTATACTTTGACGTCCGACCCGCGGGCGTCAAAATTCCACCATGTGCGTCATTTATTGGAAGGGGGAATCAGCCTTGCGTTAATTATATGCAAGGTAGGCGTTCCCTTCCAAAAAATGACTTTAAGGCCTGTGCCCCATATTTATACTCTGATGTCATTTTGACGCACAGAAGAGGGTGGGCCTTAAAAAACGGCGCACAGCCTGATGGGCGCCGTTTTTTAACGCCTGGGTCAGGGCAGGTGTTAAGGGACCTGTGGGCTCGGAAGGAGCCCAGAGGTGCCCTCCCCTGCCACCCTTGCCCACCCCAGGAGGACACCCAAGGATGGAGGGACCCATCCCAGGGAAGTAAAGGTAAGTTCAGGTAAGTAATTTTTTCCGATTTTTTTTTAGGCATAGGGGGGCCTGATTTGGGCCCCCCTACATGCCACTATGCCCAATGACCATGCCCAGGGGACATAGGGCATGGCCATTGGGCAAGGGGGCATGACTCCTGTCTTTGCTAAGACAGGAGTCATGTCAATGGAGGTTGGGTGTAAAAAAAATGGCGCAAATCCGGTTTGAGGCCTGAATTTTGCCTCAGACCTGACTTGCCCCATTTTTTGACGCACAACCCCCATTTTCCCATACGCCGGCGCTGCCTGGTGTGAGTCATTTTTTTTGACGCACACCAGTCCGCAGCGCCGACTAACGTCATTCCATAAATAAGGTGCCCGCATGGTGCATTGGAATGGTGTTAGCCGGCGGTAAAATTTTTGACCCACAACTGCGTTGGCGCAGTTGTGCGTCAAAAAGTATAAATATGGGCCTTTGTTTTACGCAAATTCGGTGCAAAACTACCTCCATATTTACACTTTGGCGCTAGACCCGTCTAGCGCCAAATCTATGGAGTTAAAGTAATTTTTGGGATGTGGAAACCTACTTTGCATCAATGAGATGCAAAGTAGGTGTTGTCGTGCAAAAAATGTCTCTATGGCCTCAGTGCCATATTTAACCCTGGTGCTAAAATCGCGCACGGGGGGAGGAGGGATCAAATAATAGTGCAAAGCTTGCTTTGCACCATTTATTAACACCTGGTTCAGGGCAGGCGTTAGGGGACCAATGGGCCTATTCCCATGGTGGAACACCATGGCAGAAGACCACAGGTGCCCTCCCCAGGTCCCAGGGACACCCTCACCCACACCAGAGGGACAGCGGAGGGTGGGGGACCCAATCCCAGGTAACTATAGATAAGTACAGGTAAGTATTTTTTTTTTAAGTGCCATTGGGGGTCCTGAAATGCCCCCCCCTACATGGCACTGGGTGCAGTGGCCATTCCCAGGGGACCCTGGTCCCCTGTGCTGGCCATTGGGGTGGTGGGCATGACTCCTCTCTTTTCTAAGACAGGAGTCATGTGGTATGGGTGTTTTTGCGTCAGAAAATTAAGCTAGGCTGGTTAGAGTAATTTATTTTTACTCTAACCTGCCTAATGTCATTTTTTGGTGAAAAACCCCCTTCTTCCATACTACCAGCCCCACCCGGCTAACGTCATTTTTGTTATGCTAGCCTACCCTTTGCACAAACTTGCACCATTCCATAAATATGGTGCCCGGCTGGTGCTCAGAAATGGTGCAAGCCGGTGCTAAAATTTTTGGTGCAAAACTGCATTAGTGCAGTTTTGCACCAAAAAGTATAAATCAGGGCCTCAGTTTTCAGATGTGTCCAGGTCTCATAGATCTTTATAGATGGCAGTGCCCCAAAGTCCAAAAAGTGCAGCCTTCACCATTCCAAGTGGCACGATTTTGAGAGTTAGACAAGCTGTCATGGCCCAAATGTTAAACCAAAACCCCAAATAATCAAATGTCCTCTTGCTTGCTGTTTGGATAAGATCTTTTAGTGAGCGGTGGGAGAGATGAAAGACTGTTACCCCCTTTAGTTGGGGTGGGGGCATAACCATGCCCATACTGATTGGTAGCCACCACCCCATTATTATTATATATTTTTTTTATTACCCTGGCATCTATTAGACTTTCTGCCCCCGGGAAGTGAATCAGGGGTAATTGCTCCATCTGCCCACCGGTGGGCAGAACAACTTTGTCCCCAATGATTGGAGGTGGGGGTATGGCCATAGTCCCACCTTTAAAAAACAAAAAAAAATCTTCCCTGGTGTCTGGTGGGCTTTCTGTCCCACCTGGGTGGCAGATGAGCCTTAAAAAAATAGGCCAGTCTGAAATGGCCTAAAATAAATTTGCCACCCTAGGGGAGCGGCCCTTGCCTAAGGGGTCACTACTCTTGCATGAAATTGGCACAAAAAAATAAACGTGGTGTCTAGTTGTTGCTGCCCACCTTTGAGACTGATTGGCCTAAGAAAAATAGGCCGATCTGCCCCCAAGGTGGGTAGAAATGGCCTAAAATAAATTTCCACCCCAGGGGAGCGACTCTTGCCTAAGGGGTCACTCCTCACCTTTAGAAAATAAAAAAAATAAAAATCCCAGGTGCTTAGTGGTTTCTATCCCCATAGGGGGCAGATCGGTCTATTAAAAGTAGGCCGATCTGCCCCCAGGGGGGGCAAAAATGGCCTAAAATGAATTTGCCCCCCATGGCAGTGACCCTTGCCAAAGGGGCCACTCCACTTATCAATGTAACAAAAATAAAAAAAATCCCTGCTGTCTAGTGGCTTCGGAATAATTAATATAGGCCGATCTGCCCCGGTGGGGGGGGGGGGTAGAAATGGCCTTAGATAAAATGCCCCCCCTTAGGGAGCGACCCTTGCCAAAAGGGTCGCTCCCCTCATGACAATTTCAAAATAACAAACAAATCCCTGCTGTCTAGTGGCAATCCTGCAGCACGATCGCTATGCTCAAAGCCTTTCCTTTTCATGCCTCCCCTGCCCCCGTACCGAGGGTCGCTCCCCTCATGACAATTTCAAAATAACAAACAAATCCCTGCTGTCTAGTGGCAATCCTGCAGCATGATCGCTATGCTCAAAGCCTTTCCTTTTCATGCCTCCCCTGCCCCCGTACCGAGGGGAAACAAATCTGTTTCTCCTCGGTCGCGCTGGAAGCCATGCTTCTAGCGCAATGGGAGGCAACCTCTGATGTCATTAGACGTCACTGGAGGGGGTTTGGGGTGGGAGGGGAAGCGATTCCCCTTCCAGCCCTGCCCTGGGGGTTGGGGGAAAGGCCCTTGGGGAGAGCGCTAGCACTTCCCCCGAGGGCCTCTACCAGGACGTAATGGTTACGTCAATGACGCTTCAGCGCCGTGCCACCGAACGTAACCATTACGTTCGTGGTAGTCAAGGGGTTAAAGACGTCTGGCTTGGCATGGAGGTACTGAACCAGTGTACCTGCTCTGTCTACTGTCACCCTGCCTTTACTGCCTTATAATGGCTCTGAGTTTGTTGGTACCTGTATTTGTGTTTGTTGTTTTCAGGGGTTGCTAATATGTATTATCTCTGTGAGATGTGTGCACATGATTGACTAATATTTCACTATGAGCAGGTCTGTCTTACTCTTGTACTACTCCTGGCTTACTTCTGAATAAAAGGAGCACGTCATTAATACTAGTGGTTTACACCTATAATTCAGAATTAAGCAAGTGTTACAGCAAGAGTAAGCTGTAGCAAGATTTTTGTGCATTAGACCGTAAGGGCCTCATTTACAAGCCCTTTGAGCGATTGCTGCATCAGTTTTATGACACAGCGGTGGCACTAGCAGTGCACTACACTGCTGGTATTTACAAACTGACTCATTGGGCCCAATGTATCAGTCTGTAAAGTCCTGCATCAAATTTTACCTGCACCAGGTATAATATATGCAGGGTAGGCGTTCCCACAGAAAAAGCCAACTAGCACTGACGCAGTAAACTTTACAAATTTTCACTGCTTCATTCTACGACTTCAATGCATCAAAATTTTACCACCTTCTCAGAGCAGGTGTAAAATTAACACATAACTTTTTCCTATGGGACTCTTTTCACAATGCTGGAGTTGCATCAGTTTAATTACGCAACTCCAGCAATGCGTCAGTTTACTGCTAACAGATGCGTCAGTTATTCTGATGAATCTGTGAAAACGTGCGCAATGGAGCTCTGTATTGTAAGTACAGAGCATCCATCTCATCATTATGGGATTTGCGGCAGTTGCAAGAAATCTGACACAGCAGTGACGATGCGTCAGATTCTTGTAAATGAGGCCCTAAATCTGTGTGTGCTCACACCTTTATGTTCACAGTTTTTCTGAAAGTGATACCTACTGCATAACACTGGCTTCTGCCCTCTGATTAATCAGTACTTGGAAGCTTGGTACATTTCAGCAGTGAGCAGGTAACATATTACATTCAGTTTCAACACTTCACGCAGGCGATGACTCCATAAACCCTTATTTATCTAGCAAAATGTCAGTTTTATTAGAATTCTATTTGTAGTCTATTTATGCTGTAAGCCATTCTGTTTACTTCACTTATACCTAAAAAATAAACAAAACAGTTCCGGAGACAGCATCTTTTGTTTGTTACAGATGCTCACGGTCACAGCCCTAATGCAAAATAACAGCTTGTTCCCAGTGTGTGAATAGAGCGTGGACTACCTTGAACAGCAAATACGATAAAAACCTTCCAAAGCCGCTGAAAATGCTTGAATCCCTCAAAATCCTTTTCTTACTGATTAAAAAGAAAGACTGTGCAGTGCATTATGAAACACTGCTATAAATAAATTATAGAATAAATAGGATGAGACAGCCCAGAATGCAGGCTGAAAATATCTGGCCGGCCCTCAAACCGTGAAGCTCTTTATCCTTGCTGGAGAAGGAGCTTTTATGCTGTTTTATATTTTTCTGCCTGCGGCTAACTGTTATCCTTTCACTTTGACTGTGTCCCCAGCAGTCTGGTACAACTCTGAGTTGGCACCGCTGCTTTTCTGTTTGCAGAAACCCCAGTTAATAACCATGCATTCATAGGAACATTAAGCATGCAACTCTTCCTTTCTGTCAAATAGAGAGGTATTGGGCCAAATATACAAAGCCTTTTTTTGTTTGCAAATGGGCCGATTGGTAGAATAGGCCTGTTTGCAAACGCAAAAAGGCTTTTTTACATGTACAAAGCCTTTCCCATGTGTGACTGTATCTAAAGACCACTGCCTCCTGTCAAAAAATGGAAAGAAAACTGTTACTTTTTCTTTTTGAAATGCATCCCATTTTCCTTTAAGGAAAACGGACTGCATTTAAAAAAAAATAGATTGCTTTATTGAAAAGCGATCACAGACATGGTGGTCCGCTGACCCCAGCAGGCCACCATCCCTTTTATTTTAGCGATTTCCAATGGTTGGCAAACAAAAACCTACCTCATTTATATTTATGAGGTAGGTCTATTTACAACCCACTGAGAATCATAAAATGTGTCAAAGACAGAATTGTACGTTGATGTTTGCGATTGCAAACTAGAGAATTGCAAATATTCGCTATTCGGTAATCGCAAACAATTACCTTTGTACATGTGTCCCATAGCGCTTTTTTATTGCATGGAGATTGCAAGTGACACCATTCTGCCCTCTGTACATTGACCTTGAAGTCCAGTAGACCCCCCCTTCCAGTCCGTGATATCAGAGTTTTTGTCAGGTCTTGATCTAGCTTCCTATGTATGCTTGTGTGTGGTATAGAAGATTTCCCCCTCAATCCCACCTTCAGTCTGCAAAATCAGAGATTTTCACAGAAAATCAATGTTTCCTCTGTCGTAGTCGGACTCTCCCTCCTAGGCGAGACTGCTGGTTTAGGACTGACAGCACTTTTACCTACATTTGTAGGTGACTAAGCCAATCCTAAAACAAGTTGCCCAACCCAAAATCCAAACAGTAAACGGTGATTTCAGGCAGCCTTTACTAATGGTCTCTAGAATGCAACATCTCAGGGGAGTTGTGGTGGAACTGAAGTTACCTTTTTCTCACGTTAGTAATAAGTCTCAGTCACACACAGGCAATGAAGGAGATTCAGGAAAGTTTTCAATAGGTTTATTAAAAAGACTGCAAAATGCATGACCTACAATGTTAGACTTGGCATCCTTAGCGTGGTCTCCCCTAACTTTTTGCCTCTGCTTCCCAGGTTGTTGAGGTGTGCTGGACTCTGTTTTTGCTGTTTTTGATACTCGGGGCACTTTACCACTGCTAACCAGTGCTAAAGTGCAAGTGCTCCTGTGTAAAATGTATGTGTAATTGGCTTTTCCATGATTGACATTTTGATTTACTAGCAAGTCCCTAGTAAAGTGCACTAGAAGTGCCCGGTGCCTGTAAATCAAATGCTACTAGTGGGTCTGCAGCATTGATTTTGCTACCCACATAAGTAGCCTTGCAAACATGGCTCAGCCCTGCCACTGCAGTGTCTGTGTGTACAGTTTTAAACTGCCAATTCGACTTGGCAGGTGTACCCACTTGCCAGGCCAAAACCTTCCCTTTTTATACATGTAAGGCACCCCTAAGGTAGGCCCTAGGTAGCCCCATGGGCAGGGTGCAGTGTATGTTAAAGGTGGGACATGTACTGCTGTGCTTTACATGTCCTAACAGTGAAATACTGTTAAAGGCTGTTTTCACTGTTGCAAGGCCTATCTCTCATAGGTTAACATGGGGGCTGCCTTTAAATATTATTAAAGTGCAGATTCCCTTTGAGAGCAGAGAGAACTCTGGAGTTTGGGGTCTTTGAACTCACAATTTAAAAATATTTCTTTTACTGAAGTTGATTTTTAGATTCTATTTTGAAAATGCCACTTTTAGAAAGTAGATATTTTCTTGCTTAAACCATTCTGTGACTCTTTCCATTTGTGGATTCCCTGTTGTGGTCAATTTGACAGTTGGGCTGTTTCTGTCTCCCCTCTAGACAGTGAGACAAAGGGAGCTGGGGTGTAGCCTGCATATCCCAAAGAGAAATCTGTACTGCAGTAGAGGGAGGAGCGGTCACTTACATCTGAATGGGATGTGCCTGCCCTCTCACAATGTAGTCTCCAACCCCCTGGTGTGTGTCTAGGGACTGGCCTGGGCAAGTCAGGGTCTTGCAAACAAGAGAGACTTCCCTCTGAAGTTTACCAAGAAAGGAGTATAAATATTGGACCAAAACTTCTGGAACCAAGAGGTACCTCTGCCAAGGAGAAGAGCTGAGGAGAAGTGCTGCCCCTGCCTGTGACTGTGCTTTGTTGGGCTATTCTGCAGTTGCTGCTTCTGCCTCTGAAAGAGGACACATACTGGACTTTGTTGTGCATTCCTGCTTGTGAAGATTCTCCAAGGGCTTGAACTAAGTTTGCCTCCTGTTTTGAAGCCTCTGGGCCATCAAAGACTTCCTCTGCCAGCACCTGGACTCTCTGCTGAAACTCCTGCCAAGTGGTGCCTTATGCAGTCCCTGAGCCCTTGAAAGGTGAAGTGGGCAGAACAAGAGCTGAAATCCACGCACAGAACGCTGTGCAGGAAACTTTTTGACACACCAGCTGCAACACTGGTGATAAACGACGCGCCACCTGCTTCGTGGCAAAGATCGGTGCTCCACCTGCATCGCCGGTGGGAGATCGTTGCGTTGTGGCTGGACAAACAACACAAGACCCGCTTGCAGCTGTTGATAGGAAACCCTTTGATAACATTCTTTGCATGAGGCGCTTCTAGTGACGCCTTTACAAAGTGACACTGATGACGTAAATAAAAACATTTCTCTAACACTAAACAAAGGCACCCATCCTAAAAGAAATATTTAAAAACATAGGCTAAGACAGAGCAGGCTAAGTAGGTTGAAAGTCACTAGGTGATGGGAGGCACAGACCTGCAAGCCAGATTTGCACCAGCTCAGGGCTTCTGAGCACAGCTTCGGGCACCGGCACTCATTTTTTAACAAATTAAACACTGGTTGGGATCAAAGTAATACTGCCCTCCAGATCTGCCCTGAGGTGAAAAGGGGCCTTTTCAACCGAGCTGTTAACCCCCATCAGGATGAGTGGCAATGTATGGAAAAGTTGAAATATATGCTCTAAATAAGGAATTGCCCGGAACATCACCAATAAGTTCTCTTACAATTCCTTCACTCCATGAAACTGGGACCTTTGCAAAGTGGCTTAGCATGTCCCATTGGAGACAGAACCACAAAGATCCCTCCAAGGTTTAACATGGCTAAAAGCAGGGCCCACTGAACCAGTGAAAATACTAGGAGAGTGGGCAAAGATGGTCAGCCAGAACCATCCTTAGAGCCAAAGGTCCTGCCTACTCCACTGCAGAAGAAGAACAATGGAGCAATAGTCCATCCGACGCCCAGGTTGCCAGTGCGAGGATGGGCCCACAGTTAAACACTCATTGGAAAAGCCAATAGTTCTTGCCATTTATAACGTGTCAGAGAGCTGTTGGCTTTGCCAACGTTTGTTTGCACTGCATAAGGAAAATGTGCAGAGGGGCCCTTTCTTCTCCCTGAAGCTGTTCTGAAACAAGAGAAGAATGATTTTTATGCCTCCAATGGCCGAAAGTGAGCTACATTGCTGTGCAATAAATGGCAGTGATCAGAGCTGTGCTGACCTTTTGTTTAATTGACCTGTCATTTCCAAAAGGTTAATGTATTTATGGGTGATACATGTAATTGTTTTTGCAGTTCGCGGGAGTGCTGTTTATTGCAGCCTTGGTGTCATCCATATACATTATGGCACACGTTACTGTATAAAAAATGGAAGGCCGCGCCCCTGCTGTATGAAATACTTACCGAAGCCTTGGGTCCGTGGGGGCTTTGAGGGCTGATTTTTAAAACTATCATTTTTCAGTCATAAACTAGGGCTATATGAAGCATGGATATCACGTGCATTGTTTACAGTTTGTACAACCCCCCCACCAACTCTTCCACAGTCTTTTGGGTTGGTTAAGTGAAAAACATAACAGCTAGTTGTTCATGTTTTGAGACTCTAAAGTCAAGGAACCGTTAACCAAAAAAAAAACAATGGCGGTAATTCCGCGGTAATCATTTTTAACACAGTAATTCTGGTTTACTTTTGCTGTGATGTAGAGTTAGGGGTGTTTTCGAGAACCCTGGCCTGTAGCTCTCAAATTGTGGTTTCGATGTGCATTTCGTGATGTCAGTGTTCATTTCATTGTTGGGGGGTAATATTTATATTTGTTAATTTTGTCAGTTCTTCTTTCCCGCAGTTGCTTCTTGGGACCTAATTTACAACATTTTGGCGCAGGCAGCTGCCCTGCATCAAAACAAAAGGGCAGGAAAGCACCATACCTACAAGATATGGAGCATTCCTGTCCCTTCCCCCCTTGCTAGTGCACAAACTTCTGCCATGCACCAATGCAGGCACCCTTGCATCATGGTTCAGGCGGCCCTGCATTGCGGGGATGATTGTTTTTGTGCAGGAAGGGATTCCTTCCTGCACAAAAACAATCATGAGAGGTGTTTTCCTCTTCATACTGTCCTCATTCACGAGTCCCTAGTGGCACACCATAAAACAACAAGTCATTGCAGTCGCCTCCTCCTGTTTCCACACCTTCCGCATGCTCCGCAAGATATACAGACGGACCCAGTAAACACCAGAAAGATCGTGGCACAAGCCCTCATCACCAGCCGCCTCAACTACGGCAACGCGCTCTACATCGGTATCCCCTCCCACCTCCTCAGAAGACTCCATGCAAAACAGAACCTGCCAGCCAAACTCATCCTGGACCTCCCCAAGCATACCCACATCACTCCTCACCACAGGAAACTCCCCTGGCTCCCTGTCCAGAAAAGATGCCGGTTCAAGACACTCACACACGCTGATGAAGCCCTTCGTAAACTGGGACCGTCGCACATCAACCACCGGCTGAACTTCGATCTACCCTCGATATACCTGTTCTCTTCTTCCTCGCCCTCGCTGCAGGTCTTCTTCCTCGACCTGCAGCGGGGACCGTGCTTTCTCCTTTATTGCCGCCCCCTCCACATCTGAATGGCACCCTCCTTGGCAGTCTTCAGAAAGCTACTCAAGACATGGCTTTTTGCCACACATGCAGCACCCTCAGCACCCAGATACCCCTAGGGGTGAGAGTGTTCCACTTTGCAAATGACTGATTCATTGATTGACTGAGCCACCGGAGCATCATTTTTTCACTTGCCAGTGGTGCAGTGTGCCGGCCCATATTTACAAGGCCACGCAAAGCCACCTTGCCTGGTTTTTCATGGCCTTGTAAATATGGACCTCTTCCATGCATAGCACTGTGTGAAAGGGGTATTCCGACGGCTTTGCTGGGGGTATTCCCAACATTCCCAGATTTACAAGTCTGGGAATGCATCAGATTCCCTTGCCACCTCAGGGGTGGCATTAAAGTGCTGCAACAGACAGGGAGAAATAACAGTGTTTGTCCACGTTATTTATTCTGCAGCACACATAGAAAGATGACAACAGCATTTATGATTGTTCATGTGTAGAAAGGTGTCCCTTTCTGCACATAAAAAATCATCCTTGCAACTCAGGCACTCTTGCACCGTGGTGGAAGGGTGCCTTCATTGGCTCTAAGCAGCAATTGGTGCACCAGGGCAAGGGGCAAGGACAGGAATGCACCATATCTCATAGATACAGCGCATTCCTTCCCTTTTGTTTTGACACAGGGCGGTGCAGCCAAAAGGCTTGTGGTGCTCCCCTTCACCAAAACTTAGTAAATGATGCGTCACAAAAAGTGATGCCCGGAAAATGAAGCCTTTTGCGCCTCGCAAACGGCGAAAAACGCAGTTTGCGAGGCGCAAAAGGCCAAAAGCGATACACAACCGCAAATTGCGAGTTGGTACCAACCAGCAATTTGAGGCTGCGACTTGCAAATAGGAAGGGGTGTTCCCTTCCTATTTGCGACCGCATCGCCATGCTGAGTTGCTTTGGGACCGCGAATGCGGTCGCAAACCAACTCGCAGTTACCATCCACTTGAAGTGGATGGTAACTCATTCGCAAAAGGGAAGGGGTCCCCATGGGACCTCTTCCCCTTTGTGAATGTCAATAAAAATATTTTTTCAGAGCAGGCAGTGGTCCTATGGACCACTGCCTACTTTGAAAAAACCGAAACCAAATGGTTTCGGAATTTTTTCTTTTTGCAGCTCGTTTTCCTTTAAGGAAAACGAGCTGCAAAAAGAAAAAAAAACCTGCTTTATTCAAAAAGCAGTCACAGACATGGTGGTCTGCTGTCTCCAGCAGACCACCATCTCTGTGAGTGCATGGACTCGCTATGGAGTCGCAAACTGCGACCCACCTCATTAATATTCATGAGGTGGGTCTTTGCGACCCAATAGTGAGTTGCAGAAGGTGTCTGAGACACCTTTCTGCATGCACGTTTGCGAGTTGCAATTTGCGAGTCGCTATGACTCGCAAATTGCAAGTCGCAAATGAATACTTACCTACATCTGGCCCTAAGCCCCTTTAGGACCTTCTTTACAAGAATTTGACCCATCGTCAACAATGTGTCCGATTTCGTGCACCTGCCCAGCATTCCAGAACAATGCCATGGACGCGCTTTATTTACAATACTGAGCTTCCTGTTGCACGTTTCCACAGATGCATCAGAAATTCGGATGCAACTGTTGGCACTCAAGTGACGCATTGCTGGAGTTGCGTCATTAAACTGATGCAACTTCAGCAATGCAAGGAGACTCCCATTGGAAAAAGCCATGCGTCAATTTTACATCTGGTCAGAGCAAGCAGTAACATTTTGAAGCAGTGAAGTCATAGAGTGGTGCAGTGAAAAGTTGTAAATGTCACTACGTAAGTTTTACATGGTATTTTCTGTGGGAACACCTATCCTGCATACATTATACCTGCCGCAGGTGTAATGTGAAGCAGGGATTTACAAACTGACGCACTGGGCACAATGCGTCAGTTTTAAATATGGAGCAGTGAAGTGTATTGCTTGCGCCCCCACTGTGTTAAAAAAATGACTCAGCAGCGCTGCAAAGGGGCTTGTAAAGAAGACCCTTAGGCCCTCATTATGATATTGGCGGTAAAAACTGCCTACCACCGCGGCAACAGCCACCAAAAGACATTCTCCTTGGCTACCAGCTGTCTGCCGTATTATGACCACAGCCAGATTTCCGCCAAAAGAATGGCTGAAATTTGGATGTGGCCATGCCGGCGGATGGCGGTAAGGCAGTGCTGCTGCCACTAGCAGGGTGACACCGCCAGTAGACCACCGCCAGCCGTATTGTGACCCATAATACAGTCTGGCGGTGTTCTGCTGCCGGACGCTGCTGCTGGCAGCAGCACCCCATCCCGTCTCCTGCCGGAGGACCCCCTGGACACAGGTAAGTGGGTGCTCCGACAGGGGAGGGGGGTATTGTATGTGTGTGTGAGGGTGGGGGTGACTGTGCGTGTGTGTATGCAGGTGTGTGTTTTGTGTTGAATGTGTGTGCATGTATGGAGGTGTGAGTGTGTGTATGTTGTGTACTGTGAATGCATGTCTGCGTGTATGTGTGAAAGTGTGTGTGGATGTGTGTTTGAATGGATGTATGCATGTGTGGATGCATGTGGGAATGGGTGTGTGTATGTGTGTTGTGTATGAAGGGGGTGTGAATGTAGGGGGGTTTGTAGAGGAAGGGGAGGTGGGGGGGTAACTGGAGAGGGGAGAGGGGGTGGAGAGACCTCTATTAGTGACAGAGAAAGGATTCCCTGTCACTCATAGTGCTTACCGCCATGGTTTTCGTGTTGGTAAGGAAGCCACGGAAACCATGGCGGTAGGCGGGGTCATTATCCCGCAGGAGGTACAGTGACGGCCACAGGGCTGGAGATTGATATCTCCAGCCAGGTGGCTGTTACCGCCATGGCGGTCAGTGTGGTACATTGGCAGTTTGGCTACAGCCAAACTGCCAATGTCATTAAGTGGTGGAAAGCACCGCCAGCCTGTTGGCCGTACTTTCCACCATATTACCCCGACCACCAGGGTCATACTGAGGGCCTAAGGGCCAGATGTAGCAAACTTTTGCGAGTCGTAAATGGCCCGAATCGCTATTTGCGACTCCGCAAAATCGGAAATGGGATGTAAAAATCCCATTTCCGACTCGCAAAAAGCGATGTGAGCCATTAGCGAGTCGCAAAATTTGCGACCCCATTTTGTGACCCCCAAATAGGAAGTCGCAATTTGCGAGTCGCAAACCATATGCAATAGCAACTCGCAAATTGCGACTAGTCGCAAAAAGCCCAGTTTGCATGTCCAATTTACCACTAACTCAGAGCAGGTGGTAACCATTACCAAAGTATAAAAGGAGACCCAGAAGCCATCTGGGTTACTCAAGATGGCGGAGATATACCTGATAGGAGTGAGGAGGAGAGCCCACGCAGACCAGCAGAGGAGGAGGAGGAGCCAGAGACAGGAGAAGATTTACTGAACAAGGCAGACACTCTTCCAGCAAACTGAGGAGGACATCTATGATAAATATAGACTTAGCAGCGCAGCTATACTAGATTTAATAGAATTACTCAAACCACAGCTAGAACGCCAGACTGTGCGCGGCTGCGCCATCCCTACGCATGTGCAAGTGCTATGCTCACTGCACCTCTTGGCCTCGGGGAGCTATCAGGGGGTCATTGCTGTGGCAGGTGGGGTATCCCAAAGTGCACTATCAAGGTTCCTCAGGGCATTCCTAGATGCCTTACTCACACACATGTCCCAATACATATACCTACCCAGGAATGAGGCAGAAATTAACAGCACCAAGTTGGACTTTTACCGGATTGCCAACTTTCCCCATGTCATAGGGTGTGTAGATGGGACACATATTCAAATATGCCCCCCTGCAAACCTGGAATATCTGTTCCGCAATAGAAAGTGTACCCACTCACTCAATATTCAGGTTGTTTGTGACGCCCATTATGTCATCACTGACATTGTAGCTAAATTTCCAGGCAGTACTCATAACTCCTACATTTTTAGGAACAGTGGGATACACCAACGCCTGGAACGTGGGGAGTTTGGAGACGGATACCTCCTAGGTAGAGCTGCATACACCTTGTAGACATGCACACAGATCAATGTGCACACCAACCAGGACTTTCTAACAGTGTACTTATTGTGCCCAACAGGTGACAGTGCATATGCACTACGGCCATGGATACTGACTCCGTACTTAACACCCAGCAATGAATGTGAGAGGCGATACAAGCAATGAATGTGAGAGGCGATACAACAGTGCACATAAGAGGACCAGGAACCTGATTGAAAGAACCTTTGGATTGCTGAAAGCACGGTTCAGATGCCTTCACCGAAGTGGAGGTGCCCTCCAGTATACCCCCATAACGGCATTCAAAATAGTTGTTGCATGCGCTGTCCTGCACAACATTGCCACCCGACGTGGGCTACCTCTCACCGCTACACACCCAGATTCTGAGGATGAAGAGCAAGAGCAACCACATCGCCATCATGGGGATAGGAGCATCGCAAATCAAGGCAGACTGAGACGGGAACACATTGCAACCCAATACTTTGGAAGGTACGTGCCAACTTCTACCATACTCACCAATTGAACAAACACTCCATTTGTTAAGTGGAACAAAAAAAATATTTAATATGTGCAAAAACCAAACTATATACAATGAAAAACTGTTCAGGGACTTCAAAAAGCCCACCTGGCATGGGACACATTGCCATCATGTGCCCCAACATCAGGGACAGTGGTTAGTTCACAGCCTACGGCGGCCTCTGCCAGCCTGGCTGGTACCAGGTTGCTCAGCAGTGCTCTGCCTCGTACTCCCACTCCGTAGCACCCTGGTGTCACCAGCAGAGACACTGCTGACAGTGGAGCCCTCCCAACTGTCTTGTGGGGTGTCCCCTTTACCCCTGGACACCTGCCGTGCCTCCATGAGGTCTATCACATGGGTGATCTGGCCCAGGCCCCTTGCCACATCACCCGCAAAGTGGCCCATTTCAACCTGGAGGCCGACTGTTCTCCTTGACAGCCCAGTAGTGTTCACTGCCAGTCTGCAAATAGAGGAGGCCATCCTGTCCAGCCTTTGGAGCAGCTGGCGGTCCCTGCGCCGCGCACCCTCACTCTGTGTAAGCAGTCCAGCCACCAGTTTACGCATTGACAGGGCTAGATCACCAGTGTTGTTGCCAATTACCTCCAGTTGTGCATGAACCTGCTGCATGCTGTTTGCATTGTTCCTTTCGAAGCGCTGCAGAACCCCACTAATCCGCCCTAACATTTGATTCTGCAGGTGCTGACCACGTAGCAGTTGTGCCTTCGTCGGTGTGGTGGATGGAAGCCCTGACTCTGCCTGCAGCCCTGCTCTCCTCATCCTGCGTTGCCTGCGCAGCGGTGGAGGCCCTGTGATGTGTGATGTGGAACTCCTGGTTGTTGCTGGTGCAGGCTTAGAGACCACTGTTGCAGCGGGTGTTGCCATAGAGGGGATGGTGTTGGTGATGCAGGTGGGAGTGGTGGCTGCTCCTGTTGTCTCCTCATGGGGCTGGCTGACCAGTGGCACCTGGCTGCTGTGGCTGGTGGTGGTGTCTTGTGGGAGACCTGTGGGACATGGGGAAAACACTGTCAGTGTCTACTATCTGTTGAACACTTCCTAATAAACATTTGCCTAATAACTGCCTACTTGACTACATTGCCCATAATGCATCATGCTGGTATCTGCTACTCTGAAATGGAGCTATCTTGGTTGTGCATGCCCCTGTGTACATGTTGGGTGGGGGTACGGCATTGATGGGGGTACAGGCATATCACATGGTACTCACCGGTTGGTGTTCTGGGCTCAGCGGTGTCCAGTTCTCCAAATCCAGTTACTGACTCCGGCTCCAGGGTATCCTCTACCCTTTCCTCCAGGGGTGTGGGTGGTGGTATGGAAGATGGTCCCCCTCCTGTGCCTCTCATCTCCCGGAGCCTTTCTGCCACCCTCTCCTTGGTCCGGGAGCGGAGGTCGTACCACCTCTTCTTTATTTCATCCACACTCCTGTGGCTGACCCCCAGGGAGTTTACCTTCTCCTGAATTTCCTGCCAAATTCGTTTTTTGGCAGAGTCTGGCACATTGAGGGCTGCCTTCCCAAATAGCTCATCATGGTGCTGACAGCACTCCTCTGTGAGCACCTCCAGCTCCTTCTCTGCAAACTTCAGCTTTCTCTTTCTGGGAGTGTCAGCCATGGTTGCTGTTGCTCTGTTAGCTGTGCTGCAGTTAAAAAGGGTGTGGTCCTCCCTCCTCCCAGGTGTATTTGTAAACTTCCTGGCTGTGATGTCATCATCATGTGCCAGGAAGTGTTTTCTAGAGTGTTCTGGAGTGGTGTCTGGAGTGTTCAGCAGCACCTGCATTCAATTTTCAGCACAGTCGCAATTTGCGACACCCACTCGCAAAAAGCGACCTCGCAAACAGCAGACTCGCTATCTGCGGTGCGACTCCGGGTGCGAGTCGCAATTTGTCCCCGCAAATTCTACCTGCAGTCCAGTTAGCGACACGCAAATTGCGAGTCGCACATGCTCGCAAATTGTGAGTCACTAATTTTTTTGTACCTACATCTGGCCCTAAGTCTCCAAGGTAAAGTAGCAGACCTGACAAGCACCATGTTTATTTATAAAACCAAGATGGCTACCCTTTAACCGTGACCACAGTTCAGTCGTCAGTAAGAAACCAGTGAGTTCGACACATCTCACTGTAAATGGTAAAACACTCAGTAATTCACTGCTCAGCCAGTGCCTTTTCTCATAAAAAGGAAATGCACTTTCTTGCACACACTAGTAAATAATATGAAGAAATTAACAACTATTTGTAAAATGGCAGATGGAAATATGTAAGGTAACATAGCCTAAAGGGCCTCCAATCCAACAGGGGGTCAACACTAAAAAACATGTCACATGTACCCCCTTGATATGGAGGGACCTCTCATGGTCTGAGGGCCAGCAAACTCTGAACATAAAAATCTAAAAGCACAATATTACTCCCCATAACCCTAACACACTAGCACTGGGCACTGATTAAAAGTTAGGCCTTCTGGTTTTGTCAGGATGTCAACACCATCATCGAAGACAAAACATAATGTAATCAATATTGAAAAGCTTGCATGGCATACCTGCGTTCAATAACAATAAACGAAGTGTGCAGTGTTTCACAGTAAATGAAGGCCACATCAATTTTCACCATCCTACATAGTTTTACTTTTACTTTTACTTTTAAATAGAGTCATTACTGGCCTGCGTCGTTACCTTTTATGTGACCACATGCCACAATTTTCCAATTTCCCATGTTTTCATTTCAACAAAGAGGCTGAGTGGTACACGTTTTTTATCCTAGGCTACTCCAAGTGGGGTACCTGCAATATTCATGATGAGATCCATGAAGGAGCTGTAGTTTTTGACCCATTCTTAGAGTGATGGAAGTCGATCAGTTGACAGGGGTTTTTCAGGTCAACACCCATGGATTTTAAGCCTCATTGTATTAGATACGATGTTAAAAAAGAAAATAGCCCACATCATTACAGGGTTCGGTTACGCAATGCATCCTACAGAGCTTATTTACAAGACCGATTGTGTAGGGCAGCACAAGATATGGTGCATTATTGTCCTCTCCCCCGCACTGGTGCACTAAGGGCTGCCTAGCGCCAATGCAGGCACCATTGCACCATGGTGTAAGGATTCCTGCGTTGCAGACAGGATTGTTCTTGTGCAGGAAGGGGAACCTTCCTGCACAAACACAATCCATCCTCTTTCTATGTGTGCTGCAGAAAAGTGACACTCTGGCGCTGCACAGGGCTTGTAAATAAGCCCTTGTGTGCCATGTCTGATCAGGACCACAATAGCACTGTGCTGATCCAATGCTTAAAAACTTTACTAGATAAACAGACATTTGAGGTGAGCAAATCTAGAGTGTCGCTGGTGTTGCAGGGTGCTCCTTACTAGAGCTGCTCTCCACCTAAACTTGGGAACTACCCAGAATTCTCTATTCTTTTTTGCATATATATATATATATATATATATATATATATATACTTAAGGACGTTATAGTTAGGCTCACATTTTAAATGTACAAAACCATAGAAATTCACCTACTGTAGTTAGAGATGTCTCAAGTAACTATAACTCATTCCCCATTATAACTATAAATCGCGGCCCTACCATGCACAGTTTTTTCGTCGTTACTTGAGATAACTCTTAATTATAACAGGCGAATTTCAATGCTCTTGCCCTTTTTAATATGAGCCTAAATATAACATCCCTGTAACCTTTGTTTTTTTAAGTAATGTTTTTTTTTTTAATTCTATTTCCTAACTATACCATTTGAAACACTTGGTTTTTATCAGTAAAAAATATCTATATCCATATATATATATATATATATATATATATATATATATATATATATATATATATAGTTAGATATATATATAGATAGATATATATATAGATATATCACAAATCGGTATCTTCACACAAGAGATACGCCTGGACACAGCTGTGATGTGCTGAAGAAATATTTATTAAGGCTTCATCCCCAACGGGTTTCGGGGTTTCGGCCCAGCCACGCCTTGATCACAGGTTAACTGTTTTTAAACTTCTCCACATAAATATACTTCTAAATACCATCAACATAAACGAGGGGCTCACACTCAATGTATTAGACATAGATAAAGGACTACATTCTTAAATATGTATGTTAACACTGTTCCATCGGCACCATCTTAGACATTATTTTCACCATACTTTGTATATCATGTCGAAACAACATCTGTGTTGAAATGGCTTAAATAGTTGTAATTGCGTCCAGCTCCTATTAAAACTTTGTACATCATACTACAATGTTACAGGGGCATAAATATGCACTAGTACATTTTAAAGAAATTTTCGCTGCTCTCCACAAATATTATGATGCCTTCAAATTTAAGATTTGTTAAGAAACTGCTTGCAAGTCACTTTGAATTTGCAAAATAAACAAGCTAAATATATTGGGCACACAAACTCCCCTTGACTGTTGTGAAATTACCCCCATACACCTGATAATCCACACATATTTTTAACCCTCCCCTGTGACAGTGCTTTAATTAATTGCTTTGGCTATCACATACATATATATTCTATTTTATAGATATATGTGTTCTATTCTATAGATATATGTATGTGTGTGTGTGTGTATATATATATATATATATATATATATATATATATATACTAAAAAGAGTTGTCCCAAACGAAAGCACACTTACAACAGGTCATTATGGTATGTAGCAAAGTCAGCAACTTACAAAGAATCCTTTGGCATTTTCATTATTTCAGGCCTTATGTTTTCAAGCATGTCTGGACATGTGTTTCCGGGTTCATCCCTTCATCAGCAGAGAACAAACATTTCCTTCATATATATACTGTGTACTTCAGGTAAGCAGTGAGTAGGTTGAGTAAATGTTATAAGGTTTTTCAGCTTAGTAATATCTTGTAGCACAATACCACTAAAAGTAGCAAAGAAGCCCAAAAAATAAACTAAACTGCATATCCAAAGTTTAATTTTTACAACATGTACAACTGGAAGTCCCATTTATGGTCACATGCTAAAGGATACCTACAAATAAATACATAACAAATAGAATACATCTTAATGTAAATATGTTTTTTGTTGCATACTCTCTGGCTCACAAAATAAAACTGGCCCAACAAGCCAAACAAAAACCATCTTTCTAATGCACCCATGTGCAGCAAAATGAAAAATTGACCTAACAATGAGCGACATAGACTACTAATCAGAGGGAATGATAATTTGCCCCTAGGAAAAAAATAATAATCTAAATTTTTGTAACAATAACGATGATTGCCTTTCACTCACTTTGGCTTTTTATGTGTTGCACAATCCTATTAAAATTAGCAAAGAAGCCCAAAAATAAACTAGACTGCAAGGTAAAGTTCTAGATTTACTACATGAACAACTGAAAGATCTATTTATGGTCACGTGCTAAACAAAACCTGTGAGCAAATACATAACAAATAGAATGCATCTTAATCTACATACATTTTCTATGGCTGAACAAGTCAAACAAAAACCATCTTCCTATTGCACCCCTGTGCAACAAAATGAAAAAAATGCCCTAGCAGTGAGCCACACAAACCACTATTTGGAGGACAATATATATAGCCACTAGGAAAAAATAATAATCTACTTTTGTATAATAGAGGCAATGATTACCTTTTATTCACTTTGGCCTTCATATATAGCACAATCTTACTAAAAGCAACAAGGAAGGCCAACGAATAAACTAGACTGCATATGTAAAGTTTCACATTTACCAAATGAACAACTAGATAACATATTTATGGTCACAATATTATGTACGCCAATAACCAAATACAAAACAAATATATAATAGATATAGTTAGTATTCCCAAAGATAGAAATTCCTTGGGTATTACCTGCCCAATACCTTTTCACTGTTTTGACAAATCACCACAAAACGTTCTAGTTCTATAGCTTTTTCTACATTTTGAGATGATGTAAGCTTTTGTGGTGAATTGGTAAGGAGGTGCAAAGATAAAAGGGGTGTTCCAAAACATGTTTTTCCACCAATGCATTTTCCATTGACATAGTGCAAAAACGAGTGAACAGATTTACAGGAAATATGTCAGGGTTTTGGGTGCTACAGTTAAGTAAGGTAAGTATTTTTGAGATTATAAGGCATTTAAATTTAGTGATATCTGTCACCGCTGTACTTTGGCAGAATTTTACAAAACTTTGTGAAAATACAGTGGTAAATGGATGTAAACGTCTTATGAAAATATATAAAATAATATAAATAATTTTCCCTGCCTATTACCACTTTGATAAAGTACTTACCTATATCTTAGGCCCTAACACTGAACACAGCCAATATATAGTAAAAACAATATGGCTGCCTTTTCATTCTCATAAAATAGCCATTACCCAATTATATACTAGTTTTTCATCACCAAGTACCACAGTATACCATGTACCATGGTATACTGCAAAGTTATCACAGTACACCCTACCCCAAAATATACCTAATGCCTAGCTGTATTATTGGATTATGGTGCCCTCGCATCACTCATGGTGTCACATGGGCAATGCAATGCTTAATTCAGATTTACAAAGAAATGCAAGGCCACCATGCGTGGTCCTGCATTGATTGGTAAATCTGAAAAAATGCAAGACAGCACAATTCACTGTTTTGCAATACGCTAAACACCATAATCTACATTTCTGGTAAATTGCACATACATCCATAAGGCACTCGACTGTAGCCACTTTAGTATATGCTATTACACTGTAAGCAACACCCTGAGGGCCTGATTTAGAGTTTGGCAGAGGAGGTTACTCTATCTAACCATTATAGCACAATCCTATCATAGCCTTTGGAGATCGTAATACGTCGGACGGGATATCCATCACATTTGTGACAGAGTAACCCCTCTGCCAAACTCTAAATCAGGGCCTAAGTGACTCCACTGTACACCACTCCACTGGATACTACTCCACTATATGCTATTCCACTCTACGCCATGTATCTGTATGCCAATCCCCTCTATTCCACTGTATGCCACTCCACTCTTCAACACTCTGTTGTAGGCTATTCTATTGTATGGCACTCCAATGTGTGCAACTCCACTCTATGTCACTCCAGTGTATGGCAAGCCACTCTATGCCACTTCATTCTACCCTATTGGATTAGACCCACCTCCAATGTTCGCCACTCCACTGTAAGCTATCACACTCTACTCCACACCATTGTATTCCACTCCGTTCTACACCACTCCATTATATGCCACTCCACCTTATGCTACTCCAAAGTACACTATGCCACTCTACGCCACTCCACTGTACAACACACCACTCTCTGCCGCTCCACTCTATGCTATTACACTGTACACAAATCCATTCTATGCCATCCACTCTATGCTATTAGACTATATGCAACTCCACTCTACAGCTCTCCACTGTATATCACTCTACTATAAACTGCTCCAGTATCTGCTATTACAGGCTACACTATTCTACTGCATGCCACTCCACTCTACACTATTTCACTGTGTGCCACTCCATTGTACACTACTCCACACTATGCCACTCCAGTGTATTGCACTCCACTCTACTTCACTTGCTTCTACCCCATTCGATTGGACCACACTCCAATGTACTGCACTCCACTGTATGCCATTACACTTTACCCCACACCACTATATGCCACTCCAGTCCACACCACTCCATTATCCATAATACACTGTACACCACTCTGCTCTATGCCACTCCACTCTACGCTATTACACTGTACAGAACTCCTCTTTACACCAGTCCACTCTATGCTATTATACTATCTGTAGCTCCACTCTACGCACCTTCAGTGTGTGCCACTCCACAGTATGCCTCTATGCTATAGTAGCTGCTACAGTATATGCTCTTCCACTCTATGCCATTGCACTGTATGCCACTCTACTCTATGCTACTCCACTGTACACCACTCCATATTACACAATTCATATGGATGTCACTCCACTCCATGCTATTATACTCTACCCCATTCAAGTCACCGTCACTCCAATCTACACCACTTCACCATATGCCACTGCACTGTACGCTACTCCATTATATGCTATTCCAGTCTATGCCACGCTACTATACACCACTCCACTCTACCCTGTTCTACTGTTTGCAACTCCACTATGTGCTACTTTACTCTGCACCACTCCAGAGTATACTACTCCACTCTACCCTAGTCCACTGGACGCCACTCCACTATATGCTATTTCACTCTCCCTCCCTCAACTGTACACTATTCCAGTCTACACCACTCCACTGTTTTCTACGCTACTATTTTCTGTTCTACTCATCGTTTTTACACTCTACGCTATTTTACTATACATCACTCCAATGCACTCCACTCAACGATATTCCACTGTGCTCCACTCCATTCTATGCTATTAAACTGCACGCAAATTTAATTGTTGCCCCTCTACTTAACGGTATTCCTGTCTACCCCAACTCTACTGTACACTGTATTCTATTATAATCTACCACACTCCACAATACACCACTCCAGTCTAAACCACTTAATTGTACATCACTCCGCTGTATGCTATTTCACTACATGCTATTACATTTTATGCCACTCCACTGTATGCTACTATACTATACGCAATTACACTCCATGCCACTCTGCTGTACGCCACTTCAGTCTATACTTCTCCACTCTAAGCTATTCCACTTGATGTCACTCCACTGTACGCTACTCCACTCTACACCACTCCGGTGCACTCTCTTCCACTCTATATAGCTCCACTCTACAAAACTCTACTACACTCCAAGCCACTGTACTAGACTCTACTCCACTCTATGCCCATACATTCTAGGGTACAACACTCTACCCCACTCTACTACAGTTTCCAACACTCTCAGACACAGCACTCCACTCTAATGTATGAGACGCCATTCCAATTTATAAAAGTTTCCATGAGTCTTGTCTATGTCACTTCAATGTATGCCACCCCACTCTATGCTAATCCACTGTATCCTACTTCACTCTATGCCACTCCCCTCTACACTCCTCTGTACAGTATGCCACTGTGCGCTATTCTACTGTATGCTACTCCAATTTACGGTACTCCCCTCTATGCCACTACAGTGTATGCCACTCCACTCTACGCTGCAGCCTTGTATGACACTCTCCTCCACTCTATATAATTCCACTCTATAAATGTCTACCACAATTCATTGCACTCTATGACATTCTACTCCACTCTATCCCTGTACACTCCACTATCCAGCTCTAAACTCCACTCTACGCTGTATACTCCAATGGACAACACTCTATTCCACTATACAACACTTTTCTATATGACACAGCACTCCACTCTACTGCAAAAGACCCCACACCAATTTAAAACAGTTTAATACCTGTGCTACGTCAGTACAGTCCACTCCATGCCACTCTGCTTTATGGCACACCAATACACTCCATTGCACTTTACTCCACTTGAATCTACTCCATTTCACAAGACTTTACCTCACCCTACACTGCTAAAGAACAATACATTCTACACACCTCCACTGTTTCACACACTACTGTACTCTATGCAGCTCCACTCCACAACACTTTACTACACTGTATTCTACTCTCTAAAACTTTAATCCTGTCTATACCCCTTCACTCGATTGTACAATACTGTCCTATACTGTATGCCACTGTACAACACTCTTCACTTCACTTCACTTCACTTCACTTCACTTCACTCTTCACTTCACTTTACTATCCTCTAGTCCACTATACAACACTGTACACAACTTGTTGTATGCCACTGTACCCCATTTTAATCCACTCTATTCTGACACAGCACTCCACTCTACTCCATTATATGCTACATCACTCTACACCACTCAGTGCAACACTACTGTACGCCAATCCACTCTATCACACTCCACAACAATATATTAGACTGTACACCACTCCACTCTACAAATTCACTTTCTAATACTGTACGACACCCAACTACATTCTACTGTACAACATGGTACTCCAACTTATAACACTTTACTCAACTGTATGCTACACCACTCTACTCTACTGCACTCCATGCCACACCACTATAGTCTATGACAGACCACTCCATTCTTTGACACTTTACTCCAATGAACACTATCTCACTCCAGTGTACTCCACTGCACTATACTCCACTCTACTGTACTTTACCCCCTCTACGCCACTGTGCTATACTCCGCTCTATGCCACTTAACTCTCTGACACTCTGCTCCACTGTATACAACTTCTCCCTACAACACTCTATGCAACTCTATATCCATCCATTCTAAGCTGCTGTACTACAGTGAATGACACTCAATGACACACCACTCAAACACCATTTCACTATATGGCACAGCACTCCCCTTTATGACCCTCTTCTCCACTATACTCTACGCTTCACCCTACTCTACTCTAAAACACTTTACTTCACTCGTTGATAGTTCACCACACCCTACTATACTGTTGGACATGCCGTTCCACTGTACAATTTGCTGCTTCAGTTTACAATTTTTTACTTCACTATATGATAACATGCCACTACACTATTTTACACTTAACTACACTGTATGATACACTCCTACACTCTACTGCACGCAATTCCAATCTACAATACTCTAGTCTATAACAATAGACTTTACAACACTCTTCTCCACTGGACTGTATGACACTCCACATAACAACTCTCCACTTGTGATACTGGATGATTTGAAACACATTTTTATTAAACAATTTAAAAAAACAATGAAAATCAATGAAATAAACAGAGGTCAATGCTTAGTTATTGTTAGGAAATCATAATTTTCCTGTACAGCCTAAGTTTAAACTACACAAACTTTAAAAGTTCTAAAGTTATATTTACAATTTTCATTTACAATTCATCTACCACCTTGAAAAAATTATAAGTAGTGTACCTTGTTACACATTCTTTGCAGGTCGGTAACCAGACAGCACTAACTATAACTCACCACTGTATCATGCACTGTGTTGTGACAAATAGGCATTTGAAAGGTTATGAGTTTTATGAATGCTATGATTTCACATGATATAAGTGATGTAGTGTGCAAGAGTATGAACAGTGCACGAAAAAGGCATGAGTTATGGTTAAGGTAGTGTGGCAAGTGAAGTGACAAGACTGTGTTCGAAAGTGCATGGCTTATAGAAATATGAAGGTGATGAGTAAATTATAAATTGAAGTTACACTTATAACATTGGGATTTTGATTTAATTTTGACAGGGCTTTTTGTTATCCAGTTGGCTACAGATAATACTCCACCACTTTTAAGTATGGCCCGAACTGGCCCTTACTCTCAGATGGTTTCTCTCTTGCCATCGACTCCACCAACTTTTCTTTAGGTCAGATTCAATCCTTGTAAATTGTGTGTCTAGTGGTTAGCTGTGTTTTCTACATATAGCTGGCATTTCTCAAACGTTTTTGTTAACCCATCACTTTTCACTTTTTCCAGTACCCCACGTTTTGCATCAGGTTCCTGCTCTTTTTCCCTTTAGACATATTTAACACACCCTGTCGCATGAAAGACGTTCGCAGTCTCATTAAAATATCACAGTCTGGAACACCACTGAGTCAATTGTTACCTCACATGCATCATGTACATGTTCTTAGCATGTTCTAATACAGTAAATGCTTCCTCCTGGGACAACCTTGATATATTTTCTTGCTCCAAAAGAAAATTTGGACCTCACAGTATCCACCACCTGAAATGCTCAGAGATGGATCTTTGGTCGCATCTCCTTCAGATATTCCAGCAGAACATCAGCTAAAAAATATTGTGGGGCCAAAATAACAAGGACTAAGTATCAAGGACCAACATTACATGAATGTGAGTATATAAAGATAAATAGATAAGCAAAGGCCTATCATACTTACCTTCAAATAAATGTACCTTGACAATATATACATCTTTGAGGTACGTAGGAGCAAAGTTAAGAAAAGTAAATCTATACTTGCCTATACCACATCTCCTTCAACCTGAAGCCTCCTTACAAGTCAGTGATATGCAAACACTCCATGCAAGCAGCTAGGGCCTTACAGTCACCTGTTGTCACTGTGTGTTGTCATGGATTGGCTAAACAACATATTTTCCTGTCAGTACTTATTGATGTGACTTATTCCTGTACATCATCCCCTTAACACTACATTTGTGGTTTTATTTGAAGATCTCAGCAGTGGATAAATATAAATGCAAATATGGTGAAAAATGTTTATACCATCTTCATGAGTGAGATCACAAACATGTGCATATGTTGCAGTAATTAAAATATTTGCTCTTGCATGCATTTCCTCTTGACCATTAAAAATGTAGATGGCTTTGCTAACCACATGCTGTTTTTTCAATTTAACTTGCCTGAATGTAGGCTGTAAAAGAAATGTTGCAGAACAAACTCTGCTTCTTTGGTGCTCTTCACTGTTGGAGAGCTACTAATGCCTTCATCCCACTAAACTTAGAAGGGCCCTGCATACTAATTTTTGATGTAAAGTCTGTAATTATTTATACTTCATTAGCAAAACCAGAGCATCTACAATTGCTTGCGAATCCATGGTTTAGCAATAATAAAATTCTCCGGTTCCTTTTCTTTCACATCTGGGGAATAATGCCTTCTACCAGTTGAGTTAGAGCAAGCAAAGTGACTTACTAACTTGAAACATATTCTTATTATGACATGTATTACTTAAATTGCAGGTGGGATGTGCAATAAGACTTCGAAAGCAAAGCACATCAAGCAGTGGAGTGCAAAGGAACCTCACATGCTAGTTTGTTATGCTCCTGTTTCTCAAAAGCTGTCCTCCTTTGTGTGCAGAATAGTTCTCTTTAATATACTTCATTTGCTTCATCTGAATTCACCACATCAGTTTTTTTCTCAGACACCACTAATACCAAGCCAACTGTGAATCCACTTCTGTGAATCGGTAGCATGACATTTTCTCATTATTTCTTGCAATAATTTCAAATGCTCCCTCTAGCGTTCTTGAGATTGCTCTCTCGATGGAAATTACATTGTTTTGATATGTGGGTGAGTGTAGGAAAGTACCATCTTGCCTGGCATGTTACCCCCATTTTTCACTGTATGTATATTGTTTTAGCCCTTGTGTCACTGGGATCCTGCTAGGCAGGATCCCAGTGCTCAGAGTATGTGCCCTCTATGTGTTCCCTGTGTGGTGCCTAACTGTATCACATGGACTCTACTAACCAGAACCTCAGTGTTTATGCTCTCTCTGCTTTCTAAATTTGTCACTGCAGGCTAGTGACTAAATTTACCAATTCTCATTGGCACACTGGTACACCCATATAATTCCCTTTTATATGGTACTTAGGTACCCAGGTTATTGGGGTTCCAGGAGATCCCTATGGGCTGAAGCATTTATTTTGCCACCCATAGGGAGCTCAGGCAATTCTTACACAGGTCTGCCACTGCAGCCTGAGTGAAATAACGTCCACGTTATTTCACAGCCATTTTTCACTGTACATAAGTAACATATAAGTCACCTATATGTCTAACCTTCACTTGGTGAAGGTTGGGTGCCAAGTTACTTAGTGTGTGGCCACCCTGGCACTAGCCAACGTGCCCCCACATCGTTCAGGGCAATTTCCCCGGACATTGTGAGTGCGGGGACACCATTGCACACGTGCACTATACATAGGTCACTACCTATGTATAGTGTCACAATGGTAACTCCGAACATGGCCATGTAACATGTCTAAGGTCATGGAATTGTCACCCAAATACCATTCTGGTATTGGGGGGACAATTCCATGATCCCCCGGATCTCTAGCACCGAAAATGGGTGCTGCCAAACTGCCTTTCCGGGGTTTCCACTGCAGCTGCTGCCAACCCCTCAGACAGGATTCTGCCCTCCTGGGGTCTGGGCAGGCCCGGCCCAGGAAGGCAGAACAAAGGATTTCCTCTGAGAGAGGGTGTTACCCCCTCTCCTTTTGGAAATAGGTGTGAAGGGCTGGGGAGGAGTAGCCTCCTTCAGCCTCTGGAAATGCTTTGATGGGCACAGATGGTCCCCATCTCTGCATAAGCCAGTCTACACCGGTTCAGGGATCCCCCAGCCATGCTCTGGTATGAAACTGGAGAAAGGAAAGGGGAGTGACCACTCCCCTGACCAGTACCTCCCAGGGGAGGTGCCCAGAGCTCCTCCAGTGTGTCCCAGACCTCTGCCATCTTGGAAACAGAGGAGTTGTGGGCACACTGGACTGCTCTGAGTGGCCAGTGCCAGCAGGTGACGTCAGAGACCCCCTCTGATAGGCTCTTACCTTTCTTGGTAACCAATTCTCTTTTCTTGGTAGCCAAACCTTATTTTCTGGCTATTTAGGGTCTCTCTTCTGCGGTATTCTTCAGATAACGAATGCAAGAGCTCACCAGAGTTCCTCTGCACTTCCCTCTTCGACTTCTGCCAAGGATCGACCGCTGACTGCTCCAGGACGCCTGCAAAACCGCAACAAAGTAGCAAGACGACTACCAGCAACATTGTAGCACCTAATCCTGCCGGCTTTCTCAACTGTTTCCTGGTGGTGCATGCTCTGGGGGTCACCTGCCTTCACCCTGCACTGGAAGCCAAGAAGAAATCTCCTGTGGGTCGACGGAATCTTCCCCCTGCTAACGCAGGCACCAAAAGAGTGCATAACCGGTCCTCTGGGTCCCCTTTCATCCTGACGAGCCTAGTCCCTGGAACACAGGAACTCTATCAAAATGACTCCCACAGTCCAGTGATCCTTCAGTCCTACTTTGGTGGAGGTAAGTCCTTTCCTCCCCACGCTAGACTGCAAACCTGTGTACTGCGTGATTTGCAGCTGCTCAGGCTTCTGTGCACTCCTCCAAGGATTCCTTTGTGTACAGCCTAGCCTGGGTCCCCAGTACTCCATCCTGCAGTGCTCAACTCTTTGAGTTGGACTCCGACATCGTGGGTCCCTCCTTTGTGACTCTGAGCCAGCTCTGGTTCACAAATCTTCTAAGTGCCTGCTTTGGTACTTCTACGGGTGCTGCCTGCTTTTGTGGGGTCTCTCTGAGTTGCTGAGCGCCCCCTCTGTCTCCTCCTCCAAGGGGTGACATCCTGGTCCTTCATGGTCCCCAGCAGCACCCAAAAACCTCTACCGCAACCCTTGCAGCTAGCAAGCCTTGTTTGCGGTATTTCTGCATGGAAATACTTCTGCAACCTTTAGCGCGCCGTGGGACATCTTCCTTCCAAAGGAGAGGTTCCTAGCTCTCTTCGTTGTTGCAGAATCCGAAGCTTCTTCCATTCGGAGGCAGCTTCCTTGCACCTTCATCCGGGGTTTCCTGGGCTCCTGCCCCCCCTGGACACTATCACGACTCTTGGACTTGGTCCCCTTGCCTTGCAGGTCCTCAGGTCCAGGAATCCGTCTTCAGTGCTTTGCTGGTGTTTGTGGTTCTTGCAGAATCACCCCATCATGACTATTGTGTCCTTTTGGGGTAGTAGGTGTACTTTACTCCTACTTTTCAGGGTCTTGGGGTAGGGTATCTTGGACATCCTGACTGTTTTCTTACAGTCCCAGCGACCCTCTACAAGCTCCCATAGGTCTGGGATCCATTCGTGATTCGCATTCCACTTTTGGAGTATATGGTTTGTGTTGCCCCTAGACCTATGTTCACCTATTTCACCCTATTCTACACTGTTTGCATTACTTTTCTTACTGTTACTTACCTGTTTTGGGTTTGTGTACATATAACTTGTGTATATTACTTACCTTCTAAATGAGGGTACTCACTGAGATACTTGTGGCATACTGTCATAAAAATAAAGTACCTTTATTTTTATTAACTTTGAGTATTGTGTTTTCTTATGATATTGTGCTATATGATATAAGTGGTATATTAGGAGCTTTGCATGTCTCCTAGTTCAGCCTAAGCTTTGCCATAGCTACCTTCTATCAGCCTAAGTTGCTAGAAACACCTCTATTCTACTTATAAGGGATAACTGGACCTGGCACAGGGTGTAAGTACCACAAGGTACCCACTATAAGCCAGGCCAGCCTCCTACAATGATGCCTTAAGGATGTTTACATCAGTGATTAGTTTGTGCAACTATTATTGCAGGGGTCCAAAGTTTCCAGAAGATCTTCTGCGGTTCCTTCAACTATCTGGATTAGTGATTATTAAGCCTGCAAGTCTTGATACCACCTTATGCTTCTTTCTTCTACAACACTTCACTTCCTGTCTCTTGATCTCACTTCTGTGGGTTCTTCTTCTACCCTGTTTTTGTCGCTTGGTCACTTTTTTCCTATCTTTTTCTTTCTCGTTTCTCTCTTTGTTCTGTCTTTCGCTCTTGCCCACGGCCAAAGTTGAATGATGACAAATAAGCTCCTATCCCAAAGATGAATCTCAGTGCCTACCACCTGTAATCACAGGCACAAACTGAACAGTGCATATTATCTAGCTTCACAGTCAATGGACCCAATTCACAATGTTTTTTCTGTTTTTCAGTGAGTAATTTGGTCTGGTTTCTTGGGGGTAAATAAATCCTGAATTTCCAGGTCTGAATCAATAATCATTTTCTGTGAACATTTGCTTCTAACTCTAAGATTACATGTAACTTATTCAACAATTTCCTGAAGACCTAATTCACAAAGAAAGCTATAAGTAAGTTACACTAAATCTGAAGTAAGATACAACTTTTTTCAGAAAATGCATTGGGAACAACATCTCCCCGTGGAACGACTCGTAGTGGCCTTCCAAACTAGGACCATCACCCACTCCGACAGACCATGCCTGCAACGTGGGGATTATCCTGGACACCAAAATCACCATGAAAAGCCAGATCCATGCAGTCTCTAATGCATGCTTCCTCACTCTTTGCATGCTCTGCAAGATGTTCAAATGACTCCCCACCAGCACTAGATGAACCGTTGCTCAAGCCCTAGTTACCAGCCAGCTGGACTACGGCAACACACTCTACGCAGCAATCAACACGCAACTCCTGAAGAGATTGTAGACCATACAGAACTCAGAGGCTAGACTCATACTCAATATCCCCAAATGGATCCACATCACCTCACAGGAAGCTCCACTGGCTCCCTTTTCAGAAGAGATGTCAATTCAAGATGCTGATCCATACCTACAAAGCCCTTCACAATCAAGGATCCGCATACATCACAGCCACATGAACTTCCACCAACCCTCCAGACACCTGCGCTCTGCCTCCATCTCCCTAATGCACACACCCTGTATCTGCCAAAGAAACAATGGAGGATGCTCCTTTTCCTACCTCACTGCAAAGTCCTGGAGCAACCTCCCCCTTCACCTCCAGACCTCACCCTCTCTTCTGGAATTTAGGAAGGTGACTCAAAACCAGGCTGTTCAACTGAACCCTCCCTGAGCAACAAGGCTCTCAGTGCTTTGGTGATTAGACATGCCTTAAGAATCTTGATCAAATGCAGATGTTAATTCCATAATTATTTACACATTAGCTGTAGCTACTCCTACAAATCCTACAATATTCATTGAAAAATGTCTGTCCTGCAAGATCCATCTGCCGCAGCATCCATCCAAGCCACTGTTTCCAAGAAGCAGCCCAAACATAGACTATGATATTCAGCAGAAATTCATTCCACCAGAATAGTCAGCGACCAGTAAATTAAATATCAACCAGCAAATGCCCTACCATCAACAACCAAAATGGAGCCTATTCTAGTTTCTGCAAAACATTTTGTGAATTAAATATTATTAACAATTTACTAGAGTATTTTTTCATAAAACAAAATGTAAAAATACAAATTTTTAAAACTGTGTAACTGTCAAAGAATTTGAAATTGGAAGCTAACATTTAAATTGATATTGTTAGCTTGACTCATGAGAGCAGAACAAGTACAGCAAACAGGAACTACTGTCAACAATTTATGTCCTCAATTGAAGCACTGGCATGCACAGACAAATAATGAGAATGCATTAAGGGAAAAAAAAAGACAAAGTGATCTGTTCAATTCTAAAATACAGATTCATATTTTAGAAATAAAACCAGATTTTGAAAAACTCCCACCCTCCCATTAATTAGGATTATAAGTGTGATTTTTTATTTTAACTCAAATATGTTATAGTTCTTTATTTTTTAATGTACATTTATTTCTGTATTTTTGTACCTACTGTTTGTAGGTTCAAATCATCGAAATCGCTTAGGCCAAGTTCCTGGTTTCCAATATTGATTCAGCTGTGGTCCACAGCAGGCAAAATATTAGGAACCGTTGCACTTTGGTACTCCTAACTTGATACCAATACATTGGGAAGTTAGTCAAAAACCTGAAAAATTCTCATTTCTATGAGGCAATAATGGTCTCTAAGTCATATAAGTGCCTATTTTGAGATTACTATTTCCAGTTTGTTGTTGAAGCACCAATGATGAAGATATTCGTACTTAACACTTAGGGCCTGATTATGAGGCTGGCTGTCACACATTGCAACCCTGGCGGTCAGACCGCCAGGGTAACGCCGTCTCCACTGGGATAGGTGATCCCAACAGGCTGACGGTGGCAGAGGTCGGAATCAGCCAGTGCCGCCAAGCTGATTACAACCTGATTCTCCGCCAGCCTTTTCATGCCGATCTTACCACCATGAAAAGGCTGGAGGAGAACAGGTGCAAAGGAGCACAGGGGGGTCTCTGCACAGGGGAGCACAAGGGGGTCCCTGCACAGGGGGGAGCAGGGGTGTCCCCCTGCCCAGCACCCTTGCTATGCTCACTGTCTGCTGTGCAGACAGTGAGCATTGTGAGTTTGCTGGTGCACCCTGTGGCGGCAGCATTGCCACTGGCTCGATTACGAGCCAGTGACAATGCTGCCGCCACTTTCCCTCTGAGGTAACAAGCGGAAACCTTGGTTTCCGCCCGTCAGCACAGCGGTAAAGTCATAATGGGCCCAGTGGGGAGGTAGCCAGCATGGCAGCAACCTCCCCATCGGAAGTTCAGTGGACGGGTTATCCCGTCTGCTGAACTCGTAATAATGCCCTTTGCAACTTTCCAAAATTTAATCTCCCTGAAAGCTAACCATATGATGTGCATTTATTGGATTTATTGGATTCCATTAATTCATTATTGTTTCTATATTCCAAGAGTGTGGAATGAGAAATACCCACTTTCAATTTAGCATATTGTGTTCTAGAAAGTCATACACTTTTATCATAATCACTTCACATCCTTCTTATAATAAGATATTTTTCTTAAATATTAACAGAAAACGTTGCTACTTGGCATTGTGGTCAAAACAATGAACAAAGCTAAAGTGCTGCTCAGGCAGAATGCAAATTATTAGTTAAACAAGATCTAATGGAAACAAACATTTGCAAGACAAGAGTCCTCATGTTTGAAAAGTGTTTGCTAACAATTTGGCTTTGCCAATGCTTGTTGCTGATGCTGTTCAGCATCTTCAAAAAGTGAAAAAAAAAAGTCAAAAAGTCAAAAACGAAAAACCACAAATGTAAGTGGCCTCAATGTGTTCAAGAATATACATCATGCATGTGGACATATGTTTGGTCGCGTTCCAGAGGCCATTTTAGATACTATATATACTGACATCTTACACGTGAATCCTTCGCCAGGCATGTACACATAGGTGTTATGATCCTGTATCAGTCTGTTTTCTTATTTTCATTATTATTTGTTAATTCACCATTGGGCACTTATCTCAGCAAGGTAAATTAAAAAAATAAAAGTGCAGTGCACAAAAGTAGAAAACTGCAGCTACAAACCTCTGTAAAAAAAATAGTATGAAGAGGAGACAAACCTGGAGCAGGGATGGGAAAGCAACTGAATGACAAAAAGCAGTATGAAGCAACAGTGAACAGGAAGGGACAGGGAAGCAAAAGAAGAGCTGGAGGGCAATGATATAGAAAATTATGGGTCCGATTCACAAAGGTGAAGTTAGACCAAAAGTCTAAGTTTGGACCTAAAGTCTTTACTACGAGTAAAGTTTATACTTTTTATCTATGTTTACCTTTGTGAAGCAGGCCCTATGAGATGGGATGGAGGAAGCAAGGGACAATCTGGGTGAGAAACATGGAGAGTGCAGGGAGGCAGGGCTTTGAGGGGAGGAATCATCACATGGAGCAATAAAGAAAACTGATGCACTCCCATGGAAGCAAAAGAAAAAAGTAGTTCCCTGAATGTACCAGTGAAGTCATACAAGTCAGCCATTGAAAACGATGGAAAAGAAACACTGCTAGCAAGGAGGGACAAATGTAAGATGAAGAATGAAAGCCATTGAGTAAGAAACAAGCAAAGGAGATTGATAAGAAAGGCAGCCAATGATAAGAAAAGTTTAATGCAAGCCCCCTGTAGGTATTAGTATTGTGCACAATAGGTGTTTCAATAAAAAAACAGCTACAGATGCCTGTAGGCTAGACCTAAAAATATAAAATATTAACAGAGCCTTGTTATTTGTAGAGAACAAAATTATGCCTAGATCTGTAAGTGATGATGTTCTGAAATGCCACTTGGCTCTGCCAGAACAGAGTACCAATGAAAGTATTGTGTACTTATATGTTCAGAGAGACTGGGCTGCACTGACTGCCCATTTCATAACACTTAGTAATTATTTCCTCTTCCCTCCATATATGGTGCTATATTGTTATTGTATTTCGACCTGTAGACCGTTGATTGGGGATTCATCAGTACTGAAAATGGATTATGTTGTCTACTTGTGAGTTCCTTCTCAAAAGTCCTAAAGTTCATTCAGGTTCCTAGGCTTTTCATGGTATTCTGATGTCATAATTTTTGGGAATTATCTAACAGTTCCAGGAACACTCAGGAGAAGCAATGCTGTTCACATTACATGGACATTTCTCAGTGGTGTTTTGATTGAGTTCCAAAATTATGCTTACCTTAGGTTCAGTGGTGAGGGAATTCCAGGGACTTGTGTTGTTTCTTTTTTATCTCCCAAAACCTTTATTAGTTGGTGATGACCTTACACTGAACTGTACAACAATCATCACATCAGAGATTTACCAGGCACTTCCACATATGAGTGTTGCGGTAGCAGAAAAACATTAGGACATTGCACTAATGTGTTTTACAAATTAAACACTGATACACATTCTTAGGGCTTGTTGTTAAACTCACCACTCAGCCTTGTAGAGTGAAACAGTGCCCACGCAGGCCAAAGCAGGCATCTCTCTGTTGTGTTCTGGGTGATAGAGATTATTATAGCTATCCAGACTGCTGCATTGAGGGATTTTTATAAGCTTTTTGCCAGTTATGGATGCTTGAACTGAGTAGTGAAAAATGTGAGCAAAGTGTCAACTTATTGCAAAACCTAAAGCGTAAAAAATTAAGCCAATTTAAATTAAATTTTATTACAAAATGTTGTTCTTTGGTCACATTACTAATTGGAGGTTATTTATTCATAATGGGAACATACATACAAAATGATCTTTTTTTTAACCTGCTTAAAGGCAAGCATCTGTGTGTCACAATCTGAGCAACTGGAGATGAACTGGACAATATTACCACTGACAAAAACACTACAGCTGATCTTGCTCAGACTTGGTGATACCTGAGATTAAAAATTCATTTTCCTTGCTTCGTAATCAGTTTTGAAGGATTTGCACCATAAAGCAAAAAAAGTCCCAATTATTCACATCACCCAAACAATCTTACTACTAATTTCTTAACTGTAGACTATAGTAACGTGGAGTCAAACTTTTGCAAACTGTAGTTAAAGAAATTCAAAGAAGGCTGAAATGAAAGAAATGTATATACTGTCTCACACACATTCAAGAAGGGTTAAAAATACCCATATAGCACAGCAATGAATTCTCAATAAACAAATGGGGCAAGAATCAGCTATAATGATGATTTCTTCTGCTATCATTAAACAGATTCTATAAGGAAACATTACTAATAATAGACAATACTGTGGATCACAGATTAGGACAATGAATAAGGCACACCAATAATGTTAATATCTGGTAGTAATCACAGTGAACAGCATCAGGCAAGATTAGGAGTGGCAGCTGTTAGAAATGGGGTCTTTGGTTGGCAGTCAGGTTACCCCCTGTCCAAGCAAGGACCATCACTATAGTCAGGGTAAGTCACACACAATCCAAATTATCCTGTGCCCACCCTCTGGTAGCTTGACACTGAGCAGTCAAGCTTAACTTAGAAGGCAATGTGTAACATATTTGTGCAATAACTCATACAATACCACCATATAGCTCCACAAAAATACACCACACAGTGCTTAGAAAAATATAATATATTCATCTGATAAGATGCAGGTCAAAATGATTAAAATGCAATAAATAAATGTTGAAATATCACTGAAAAGTGATACAAAGTGTCTTCTGTCTTTTTAAAACTCAAACAAAGTCTCTTTCAAGCACAAAGTACCTGGTTTGCGTGAAAAATCTCCACAAAGAACGGCAGAGGAGGAGATGTGTGGAAAAACAGGGGTGTGCGTTGATTTCCTGAGCTGCACACAGCGATGCGTCGTTTAGTTTTCACGCAGGGATGGCTATGCGTCGATTTCTGCCGCTCGGTCGTGGATCCTCTTCGGGTTGCAGGGTTTTAAGACGCCCCAGGGACGATGCATGGATTTCCTTCGCTGGCAGGACGAAGTCACAGGCACTGCGTCGATTCGGTGGGTGTTGCGTCAAATTTTCTACCGCAAAGCAGGCACTGCGGCGATTCCTCTCTGGAAGTCAGTCTGCGTCGTTCCGGCTGTGCGTTGATTCGGTGAGCCGTGCATTGAATTTCCGCTCGCTACGCTGGTGCTGCATCAATTTTCTCATTGCGAAGTCGGGCTGCGTCGTTCCTGATGTGAAAACACTATTTTTGGCTCCACAAAATTCCTACCACCCAGTGTTTCCCCACTTGTCATGATAAAAATACAACCCCACTTGTGTGCCTGTGCTGAAGGCCTGTGCCAAGAATAGATCACTCCGGGGTTAACAATAACCCTCATGCAAGGACTGCCATTGACCCTTGTGTGATCCATTCCTGTCGCGGGCACTAGCCTACCCACACAAGTGAGGTACCTTTTTTATCAGAAGACTTGGGGAAATGTAGGGTGGAAGGATGTTTGTGGGTCCCCTCAGATTCCAGAACCTTCATCACCGAAATGTGAGGAAAAAGTGTTTTTTTTGCCAAAGTTTGAGATTTGCAAAGGATTCTGGGTAACAGAACTCAGTGAGAGCACCACAAGTCACCCCCTTCTGAATTCCCCTAGGTGTCTAATTTTCAAAACTGTATAGGTTTGCTTGGTCTCCCTAGGTGCCGGCTGAGCTAGAGGCCACAATCCACAGCTAGGCACTGTGCAAAAAAACAGGACAGCTTTCATAAGAAAAATTTGATGTGTCCATGTTGTGTTTTGGAGCATTTCCTATTGCGGGCACTAGGCCTACCCACACAAGTGAGGTACCATTTTTATTCGGAAACTTGGGGGAGTGCTGGGTGGAAGGAAATTTGTGGCTCCTCTCAGATTCCAGAACCTTCTATCACTGAAATGTGAGGAAAAAGTGTTTTTTTTGCCACATGTTGAGGTTTGCAAAGGATTCTGGGTAACAGACCCTTGTGAGAGTCCCACAAGTCACCCCATCTTAGGTTCCCCTAGGTGTCTAGTTTTGGAAAATGTGAGTGTTTGGAAGGTTTCCCGAAGTGCCGGCTGAGATAGAGGCCAAAATCCACAGCTGGGCACTTTCCAAAAAACACCTCAGATTTCAATGTAAAAATGTGATGTGGCCATGTTGCGTTTTGGGGAATTTCCTGTTGCGGGCACTAGGCCGACCCACACAAGTGAGGTACCTTTGTTATTGGGAGACTTGGGGGAACACAGAGAAAGAAGAACAAGTGTTATTGCCCCTTGTCTTCCAAATGTAAGGCAGTGTGTAAAACATAAGTCTATTTGAGAAATGCCCTGTAATTCACATGCTAGTATGGGGACCCCAGAATTCAGGGATGTGCAAATAACCACTGCTTCTCAACAAACAAATACAAAGGTTTCCTTGATACCTATTTTTGACTCTTTATATTTCACCAAATGAATTGCTGTATACCCGGTATGCAATGAAAACCGATTCCAAGGTGCAGCTCATTTATTGGCTCTGGGTACCTATGGTTCCTGATGAACCTACAAGCCCTACATATCCCCACAACCAAAATAGTCCAACATACGTAATGGTATATTGCTTTTAAAAATCTGCCACAGCTGGAAAACATTACAGAAGAAAACGTGGACAGAAATTACTCTTTTTTTACCTCAATTTCAATATTTTTTTATTTCACTGTTACTTTCTTTAGGAAAGCCTTGAAGGACCTACACAAATGACCTTATGCTGAACTCAGAATTTTATCTACTTTTCAGAAATGTTTAGCTGTCTGGGATGCAGCATTGGTTTCACACCCATTTCTGTCACTAACTGGAAGGAGGCTAAAAGACCCAAAAATAGTAAAAGTGGGGTATGTCCCAGTAAAATGCCAAAATTGTGTGGAAAAATGTAGTTTTCTGATTCAAGTCTGCCTGTTCCTGAAAGCTGGGAAGATGATGATTGTATCACCACAAGCCTATTCCAGGGAAAATACCACATGTTTTCTTCTGCAGCCCTTTTTACAATTCTTCTGAAAAAAACAAAATGTTAGCTTATTTATAGGTCTCCTCCAGGGGAACCCACAAACTCTGGATACCTTTAGAATTCCTAGGATGTTGGAAAAAAAGGACGCAAACTTGGCATGGATTGCTTATGTGGACAGAAAGTTATGAAGGCCTATGTGTGAGCTACCCTAAATAACCAAAAAAGGCTCAGTGCTGGGGGGGGAGGGGAAGGCAAGCAGCTAAGGGGTTCAAGTTGGTTGCAGTCGCTTCCATATCTTTAGTGATTGACACAATTAATTGTGGTCATCAGGAAAAGACACAGTCTGGAACCCAAAAGACCTTATAATATTTGCCATTGGGGAGACATACAAATTAAATAGTGTGGGGCACAGGGAGGAGCCCTGAGGAACCTCACATGGCAAGATGATGGACTCCAAACAGAACTGATCCACAATTACTGTCTGTGACCAATCACTCAAAAGGGAAATTAAGAGCTTCACTGGGAGTTAAAGTGCTTTTCCTGGATTTCAGTAGGTAGAAGCTGCAGGGAAATAGGCAGATAGTTTTTTTTTAAGTCAGAGGGGCCAGATTAGTTTTTTTGAGTAGAGGCTTGACGGCAGCTGTTTTCCACACTTGTGGGTTCAGTATTGCTCTAAGGTGTGGAGCCATGGTGTTAACTCCCAATTGCAAGATTTTGGGAGGACACGGTTCAAAAGGAGAGACAGATTTCATACGAAGGAGCTAAGACACCATCAATTCATGTGTTAAAGGAGTAAAACAGGAGAGGAGAGCTGTCAGGGTCTCTCTGATTATAATAGTTTCTGGTAGACTTAACTCAACAGGGTAACCCAATTGGTAAGGAATAGGGGACTCTGATTTAAGGCAATCACGTTTCTACGTATGTCAAGCATTTTAGTGTGAAAGAAACAAGCCATTTGAATACAAAAATCCTCAGATCCTTCTATGGTAGCAGGCACTGAAGGTGCAGATAACAGATTGACTAGCTCAAAGAAATCTCTAGATAATATCGCTGTTGCCAGCTTGTTAGAACAATAGAGAGATTTTTCTTCCTTAATAGCAACTTTATATTCTGCCAGCATGGACTTACATCCGGCTCTTTAAAGCGGGTCATAGCATTCTCACCAGGCCCATTCGTGACGACGAGAGGACTGCCTTCACAATCTCACACCTAGACTGAACGTTTTCCTGTTTTGTGCATGTGGTTGCACTTGGGCTGGGCGGTTTCCTGTTTTGTGCATGGGTTGGCACCTGGGCTGAGTGGGTTCCTGCGTTGTTGCATCTATGCTGAACGGCTTCTTGTTTTATGCTTGTGGTTGCACCAATGCTGAATGGTTTTCTGCTTTGTGCATCTTTTTTTTCTAAATGGGGCGGTTTCCTGCTTTGTGCATGGGGTTGCATCTGGGCTGAGTGGTTTCCTGCTTTGTGCATGGGGTTGCACCTATGCTGAGCAGCTTACTGCTCTGTGCATGTGGTTACATCTGAGCTAAGTGATTTCCTGCTTTGTGTATGGGGTTGCACCTGGGCTTGGCAGGTTCCTGCTTTGTGCATGGGGTTGCACCTATGCTGAGCGGCTTAATGCTTTGTGCAATGGGTTGCACATGAGCTAATAGTTTTCTGCTTTGTGCTTGGGGTTGTTTCTAAATAGAGCAGCTTCCTGCTTTGTGCAGGGGGTGCATCTTGGCAGCGCAGTTTCCTGCTTTGTGCACAGGGTTACACGGTTTCCTGCTTTGTACATGGGGTTGCACCTGAGCACTTTATAAAGCTCTAATCACTTCCAACTAAGGTACTCAGGGTATACAATGTGCTTGCCAGCTGATTTAGAGGCAACTGTGAGTTAGGTCTCCGGTACATCGCTTTACTGTGGCAGAATCTACTTGTACGTGGACAGGCCATGAGGTAAGAATTGTGGTGAGGATCAGAGAGTGAGTCTTTCTGACATGGAGGCAGAGGTACACTTTGCATAACGAGGGTGGACACCGTCAGCTTCACAAGAGGCAGAAAAGAGGGGGCATGCCTTCAAGGATCTGGCTGGGTTTGACTTCAAAAGGCTCCCATTCCACTTGGCCAACAAATATTTGCATGGCAAAGTATGTGTCCTCGCGTTGAGGCCGGTGGACTGACAGGAGATTGAATAGGTGCTAGCTGGTGACATCAAAACTTTACTCCTGCCTTGCTCGACACCACCATAGACCTTATTTTCAGAGTAGATTTAGTGGTGTAGAGGTACAGGGCAGACCTAGCAGCTTACGACTGATTGCTTGGAGGGCTGTACACTATCTGAAGCCCTTGAGTTTACCGCTTTTCATTGAAGAATGCTCATACATCAAAACTAAGCAACAGGATAACTGAAAATAAAGCATCCCGAATAAGACTGCTGTGGTTCTGCCTCATGCGTTACACCGGAGCACCCACCTCGATCTTCCAAGGTGCCCATGCTGTATAAAGTGTGGCTACATCTAACTAAACATTTAGATGCTAAGTCAGGATGACTTGATGCCAATGGGCTTTAGCTCTGTGGAGGTGATCCACATTGCATGTTGTATCCAGAGGCAGGACACCACTCCCCACCCACCAAGGATGACTTTTATTTATCTGCCTTTACACTTCCAACCAATCTGTCAGAGTGCAAAAGACACAGCATCCCTCACACATCAATCACCCTTCGCTATCTGCAGAGCAGTAGGTGCCAGCTTCAGGTATGATCTATGGTGGAGCAGGGGTGTTGGACCTGGCTTTTTGACAGGGACATCCCCAAACTTTTTGACTCCTTCCTCCTATTTTTTCTGACCTGTTGTTGTTGGCTTTTGACCTCTGGGCACTTTACCACTGCTAACCAGTGCTAAAGTGCATATGCTCTCTGGGTAAATTGTACTACTGATTGGTTTATCCATGATTGACTATTTAATTTACTTGTAAGTCCCTGGTAGAGTGCACTACATGTGCCTAGGGCAGGTAGATTAAATGCTACTAGTGGGCCTGCAGCACTGGTTGTGCCACCCACCTCAGTAGCCCCTTAACCCTGTCTCAGGCCTGCCATTGCAAGGCCTGTGTGTGCAGTTTCACTGCCACTTCGACTTGGCATTTAAAAGTACTTGCCAAGCCTAGAACTCCCCTTTTACTACATATAGGTCATCCCTAATGTGTGCCCTAGGTAACCCCTAGAGCAGGGTGCGGTGTAGGTAAAAGGCAGGACATGTACCTGTGTAGTTATATGTCCTGGTAGTGTGAAACTCCTAAATTCGTTTTTACACTACTGTGAGGCCTGCTCCTTTCATAGGCTAACATTGGGGCTGCCCTCATACACTGTTGAAGTGGCAGCTGCTGATCTGAAAGGAGCAGGAAGGTCATATTTAGTATGGCCAGAATGGTAATACAAAATCCTGCTGACTGGTGAAGTCGGATTTAATATTACTATTCTAGAAATGCCACTTTTAGAAAGTGAGCATTTCTTTGCACTAAAATCTTGTTGTGCCCTTCAATCCACGTCTGGCTAGGTTTAGTTGACAGCTCCTTGTGCATTCACTCAGACACACCCCAAACACAGGGTACTCAGCCTCACTTGCATACATCTGCATTTTGAATGGGTCTTCCTGGGCTGGGAGGGTGGAGGGCCTGCCCTCACACAAAGGACTGCCACACCCCCTACTGGGACTCTGGCAGACAGGATTGAGCTGAAAGGGAACTTGGTGCATTTCTTAGAGACTCTTTGAAGTCACCCCCACTTCAAAGGCACAACTTAGTATAAAACAGGGCCTCTGCCCTACCTCATCAGACACTTGCTGGAGAAGAAACCTGAACCAGAAACTACATCCTGCCAAGAAGAACTGCCTGGCTGCTCAAAGGACTCACCTGTCTGCTTTTCTACAAAGGACTGCTGCCTTGCTGTTGGCCTGCTGCCTTGCTGAACTCTTGCCTGGCTGTAAAAGTGCTCTCCAAGGGCTAGGATAGAGCTTGCCTCCTGTTCCCTGAAGTCTCAGGACCAAAAAGACTTCACTCTTCCTCTTGGACGCTCCGTGCGCCGAACTTTTCGACGCACAGCTTGTTCCGCGGCAAGAAAAACGCCGCACACCGACGCTGATCAACGCAACGCCTTCGGGACGACCGAAACTTTGACGCACGGCCTCACAAGGACAACGCCGCCTGACTTCCCGGGAGAAATCGACGCGACGCCTGCCGTGAGATCAAAACTTTGACGCACGGCCTCGCAAGGACAACGCCGCCCGACTCCGCAGGAGAAATCGACGCGACGCCTGCCGTGAGATCAAAACTTTGACGCACGGCCTCGCAAGGACAACGCCGCCCGACTCCGCAGGAGAAATCGACGCGACGCCTGCCGTGAGATCAAAACTTTGACGCACGGCCTCGCAAGGACAACGCCGCCCGACTCCGCAGGAGAAATCGACGCGACGCCTGCCGTGAGATCGAAACTTCGACGCGCAGCTGGAAAACAAGCAGGAAAATCCACGCACAGACCCGGGACATCTGGTAGTCCCCGCGAACCACAGAAAGAGACTGTCCGCGCGCCAGAAAACGACGCCCGACTTCCCCGCGTGGAAAATAACGACGCAAGTCCGTGTGTGCTGGGGAGAAATCGACGCACACACCCTTTTTCCACGCACCTCTTCCTTTGTGGCCCTCTGAGGAGATTTTCCACCAGAAACCAGGTACTTTGTGTTTGAAAGAGACTCTGTTTACTTTCTAAAGACTTAAGACACTTTATATCACTTTTCAGTGATATCTTTACAAATTCATATTGCAACTTTGATTGTTTTGACCTGAAGATACCCAGATAAATATTATATATTTTTCTAAATACTGTGTGGTGTATTTTTGTGGTGTTATGCTATGGTGTTGTATGATTTATTGCACAAATGCTTTACACATTGCCTTCTAAGTTAAGCCTGACTGCTCGTGCCAAGCTACCGGAGGGTGAGCACAGGCTGATTTTGGATTGTGTGTGACTTACCCTGACTAGAGTGAGGGTTCTTGCTTGGACAGAGGGCAACCTAACTGCCAACCAAAAACCCCATTTCTAACATTGGTGATCAGCGGTGAGGATAGGACTTGTGTTTGTGCAGTGACATACAGTAGCTAAGTATTTCACTACCTACCCACAGTTGAAGGTCAACTTGATTTTTCATCTTTTTTGGCTCTTGGTTCTCTGATGTCCTCCTGGATATACTATTGATATTTTGGACTTTGGATTTTGGTTTTTGCTGATAAGATCTTATCAAAATGGGATTGTGTACCTACTCATTCTTTGTTCGTACTGACCACCTCACTAAGGCTGACCTAAGGAAGCTTTGCAGACAATGGGGCCTTCCTGTAGCAAGGAGATCTACTAAAGCGGAGATGCTCCATCACTACATAGTCTGGGGGGAGGAAAGATGGGCAGAGAGAGAGGCAGCAAGAAACCAAATGACTAAGTACCCCTCAGATGAGGAGGAGGACTACGCACATGAGGAGGAAGACTACTCAGATGAGGAGGAAGACTACTCAGAGTTGGACAGTGACCCAGAAATAGATGAATGGCTCCGAAGTCAAAGGCGAAAGGAGCAACAATTAGAGGAGTATCTTGCAGAGGTTGAGGCAAAAAGACTCTTAGCCCTGGAAGAAGAAAAGATTGCAGCTCAAGAGCTGAGCTGTAAAGAGCTGAAACTGGAGGCCGGAAGGGCTGAGTCCAGTTCAGATGGTGGCAGCAAAAATCTTGCATCTAGTACTGCTGAAGAAGGGCACAAGCCCAGAGATGTGGTGCCCAACTTGAAGAAGGGAGTTGACACACCCCAGGCAGTTCAAGGGTATGAGGTAGTTCCCGTTATGCACAGGGTCCCTGAGAAGGATTGGGGAACTGGCACAGGGAGTCATATTCCTACTGGGGGGAGGGACACTTTACTGACTCTAGCAGAGAGTGACAGAGAAAAGGGTTCCCCCCTGGTGGACGTCCTGGATATAGAGTGTAGAGACATCCCAGAAGAGTTTGGGTTGAGTGTCAGGGACAGACAGATACTGTCTCACCAGTCTCAGGAGGGTGAAGTAGAGTGCTTTTCCAAGGTTGAGTTACTGGGTGGTTGGGTGAAGGGTACTGTGGTTAATACATGTGAAGGGCAGAGTGATGTAATTGCTGGAGAGCATATGTCTGGTCCTTATTTTCCAGAGCTACGCCAACACCAGGTGGAGTGTGAGTTCTCTGACCCCAGGGAACTTACAATGGAGACAGACTTCTGGGTGAGTACCAGAGAGTCTGAAGAGGCATTTGGGGGTGCTCCTGAAGGGAGTGGTCTAGGTGGTTCCCAACCGAGTGTGGTGGGAGAGGATTGTAGTGTCCCAGGTAGGTCCCAGGTCCTAGAGGGTTCCATGAGGGAACACCAGGAGGGAAGCCTAGCCTGTACCGTAGGGCCACCTTTTGAGGGAAGCCTGCAGTGTCAGAAGAACTTGGGGGGGTGACTGTAGCCAGCATCCCAACAGTTCTGGTGTCTGGCAGTACCCCTCCTAGTGAGGGGGTGCAGAAGTCCAGACATAGGGTTGAGAGGGGGTTGCAGACCCCAGTGGAGGACCTTGAGAGTCAGGGGACAGCTCTGAGAGCAGAGCCCCCCAGGAATGACCCAGGTGAAACCGTTTCTGGTTTGAGGGAAACCCAGACTCTGCCGGATGGGCAGAGGTTGGGAGACCTGCGCCAACCAGACTCTTGTGTGGCCCTTGGGGACGGTGTGTCCCTTGTGGGGGGTGAGAGTGCCCCCCAGGAAGTCCTGGCATGCCAGGCAAAGATTCAACCTCAGGGTGGTGACTCTGGGTTGGATACCCAGGTTCAGAGGTTAAACTCTGACCTGGTGGGAGGTAGATGTGCCTCCCAAGAAGTCCTGCTGTGCCAGGCAATTGTCCAACCTCAGGGTGTTGACTCTGGATTGGATGACCAGGTTCAGAGGTTAAACTCTGACTTGGTGGGGGGTAGGTGTGCCCCCCAGAAAGTCCTGGCGTGCCAGGCAATTGCCCAACCTCAGGGTGGTGACCCTGGGTTGGGGAACCAGGCTCAGAGGTTAAACTCTGACCTGGTGGGAGGTAGGTGTGCCTCCCTGGAAGTCCTGGCCTGCCAGGCAATGGTTCAACCTCAGGGTGGTGACTCTGGGTTGGCTAACCAGGTTCAGGGGATAAGCTCTGACCTGTTGGGGGGTAGGCGTGCCCCCCAGAAAGTCCTGGTGTACCAGGCAGTGGTCCAACCTCAGAGTGCTGACTCTGGGTTGGATAACCGGGTTCAGAGGTTAAACTCTGACCTGGTGGGGGGTAGGTGTGCCCCCCAGAAAGTCCTGGCGTGCCAGGCAATTGTTCAACCTCAGGGTGGTGACTCTGGGTTGGATACCCAGGTTCAGAGGTTAAACTCTGACCTGGTGGGAGGTAGGTGTGCCTCCCAAGAAGCCCTGCTGTGCCAGGCAATTGTCCAACCTCAGGGTGTTGACTCTGGGTTGGATGACCAGGTTCAGAGGTTAAACTCTGACCTGGTGGGGGGTAGGTGTGCCCCCCAGAAAGTCCTGGCGTGCCAGGCAATTGCCCAACCTCAGGGTGGTGACCCTGGGTTGGGGAACCAGGCTCAGAGGTTAAACTCTGACCTGGTGGGAGGTAGGTGTGCCTCCCAGAAAGTCCTGGTGCGCCAGGAAATTGTTCAACTTCAGGGTGGTGACTCTGAGTTGAATGGCCCAGTTCAGAGGTTAAACTCTGACCTGGTGGAGGGTCAGTGTGCCCTCCAGGAAGTCCTGGTGTGCCAGGCAATTGTTCAACTTCAGGGTGATGACTCTGAGTTGAATGGCCAAGTTCAGAGGTTAAACTCTGACCTGGTGGAGGGTCAGTGTGCCCACCAGGAAGTCCTGGCGTGCCAGGCAATTGTTCAACTTCAGGGTGGTGACTCTGAGTTGAATGGTCAGATGCAGAGGTTAAACTCTGACCTGGTGGAGGGTCAGTGTGCCCTCCAGGAAGTCCTGGCGTGCCAGGCAATTGTTCAACTTCAGGGTGGTGACTCTGAGTTGAATGGGCAGGTGCAGAGGTTAAACTCTGACCTGGTGGGGGGTAGGTGTGCCTCCCAGGAGGTCCTGGTTTGCCAGGCAGTGATCCAGTCTGAGGGTACAGACCCTGGGCTGGAAGACCAGGTTCAGGGTGTCCCCCCGGACCTGGAGAGAGGGGCTACTGATAACAGTGCCCCTACCATGTTGTCTTCTGAGGAGGCCACTCCTAGTTGGAGGGTGCTGGACCCCAGAAGGGAGGGCAGGGGGAGGGAAGCCTCACCCCGGGCCCTAGTCCAACCTGAAGGTACAGGCCCCAGGTTGGAGGGCCAGTTGCAGGTTAACAGCCCTGCACTGGTGGAGGAATGGTACAGGGTGACTTCTGTAAGCACCCTGACCATGTTGGACTCTGGGGGTACCGCTCCAGGAGGGAGGGTACAAAGCCCCAGAGGGGAGGACCAGGTTCAGGCTGTCATCCCTGACCTGGTGGAAGGGAGAGTGGTTAAAGGGTGCCCAGCTCTCATCCCTGGCAGCTGTCAGTAATCACTGTGGCTTGCTGTCCAGGTGGACAGAGTTATCCCTGGGGAGGGGACAAGTGTCACACCCCAGGGGTAGAGTGGGCAACACCACTGTGTTGGTCATGGTGGTACTATCCTGCTCCAGGGATACATCTGTGAGCAAAGTAAGGTTAGGTGCTGCACAGATGGGATCCGCAGGTAAGGAGAAAGGTTCCCCATGGGTTGGCTTAGTGGGCCCTGAGAGTATGGACAGAGTGATCCAATTGGAGTCAGGAAGGCGAAGAACTGGAGCATGCCCCTGCTGTTGTGGGCCTGGGTCCTTGTTCTGTCGCCTCAAACAGGGAAGTACATCAGGATAGTGATTGTTCTCCCCTGGCTTTAGGCTGGTAGGGGGTCATGTTGGACCTGGCTTTTTGACAGGGACATCCCCAAACTTTTTGCCTCCTTCCTCCTATTTTTTCTGACCTGTTGTTGTTGGCTTTTGACCTCTGGGCACTTTACCACTGCTAACCAGTGCTAAAGTGCATATGCTCTCTTGGTAAATTGTACTACTGATTGGTTTATCCATGATTGACTATTTAATTTACTTGTAAGTCCCTGGTAGAGTACACTACATGTGCCTAGGGCAGGTAGATTAAATGCTACTAGTGGGCCTGCAGCACTGGTTGTGCCACCCACCTCAGTAGCCCCTTAACCCTGTCTCAGGCCTGCCATTGCAAGGCCTGTGTGTGCAGTTTCACTGCCACTTCGACTTGGCATTTAAAAGTACTTGCCAAGCCTAGAACTCCCCTTTTACTACATATAAGTCATCCCTAATGTGTGCCCTAGGTAACCCCTAGAGCAGGGTGCGGTGTAGGTAAAAGGCAGGACATGTACCTGTGTAGTTATATGTCCTGGTAGTGTGAAACTCCTAAATTCGTTTTTACACTACACAGGAAGGTCATATTTAGTATGGCCAGAATGGTAATACAAAATCCTGCTGACTGGTGAAGTCGGATTTAATATTACTATTCTAGAAATGCCACTTTTAGAAAGTGAGCATTTCTTTGCACTAAAATCTTGTTGTGCCCTTCAATCCACGTCTGGCTAGGTTTAGTTGACAGCTCCTTGTGCATTCACTCAGACACACCCCAAACACAGGGTACTCAGCCTCACTTGCATACATCTGCATTTTGAATGGGTCTTCCTGGGCTGGGAGGGTGGAGGGCCTGCCCTCACACAAAGGACTGCCACACCCCCTACTGGGACTCTGGCAGACAGGATTGAGCTGAAAGGGAACTTGGTGCATTTCTTAGAGACTCTTTGAAGTCACCCCCACTTCAAAGGCACAACTTAGTATAAAACAGGGCCTCTGCCCTACCTCATCAGACACTTGCTGGAGAAGAAACCTGAACCAGAAACTACATCCTGCCAAGAAGAACTGCCTGGCTGCTCAAAGGACTCACCTGTCTGCTTTTCTACAAAGGACTGCTGCCTTGCTGTTGGCCTGCTGCCTTGCTGAACTCTTGCCTGGCTGTAAAAGTGCTCTCCAAGGGCTAGGATAGAGCTTGCCTCCTGTTCCCTGAAGTCTCAGGACCAAAAAGACTTCACTCTTCCTCTTGGACGCTCCGTGCGCCGAACTTTTCGACGCACAGCTTGTTCCGCGGCAAGAAAAACGCCGCACACCGACGCTGATCAACGCAACGCCTTCGGGACGACCGAAACTTTGACGCACGGCCTCGCAAGGACAACGCCGCCTGACTTCCCGGGAGAAATCGACGCGACGCCTGCCGTGAGATCAAAACTTTGACGCACGGCCTCGCAAGGACAACGCCGCCCGACTCCGCAGGAGAAATCAACGCGACGCCTGCCGTGAGATCAAAACTTTGACGCACGGCCTCGCAAGGACAACGCCGCCCGACTCCGCAGGAGAAATCGACGCGACGCCTGCCGTGAGATCGAAACTTCGACGCGCAGCTGGAAAACAAGCAGGAAAATCCACGCACAGACCCGGGACATCTGGTAGTCCCCGCGAACCACAGAAAGAGACTGTCCGCGCGCCAGAAAACGACGCCCGACTTCCCCGCGTGGAAAATAACGACGCAAGTCCGTGTGTGCTGGGGAGAAATCGACGCACACACCCTTTTTCCACGCACCTCTTCCTTTGTGGCCCTCTGAGGAGATTTTCCACCAGAAACCAGGTACTTTGTGTTTGAAAGAGACTCTGTTTACTTTCTAAAGACTTAAGACACTTTATATCACTTTTCAGTGATATCTTTACAAATTCATATTGCAACTTTGATCGTTTTGACCTGAAGATACCCAGATAAATATTATATATTTTTCTAAATACTGTGTGGTGTATTTTTGTGGTGTTATGCTATGGTGTTGTATGATTTATTGCACAAATGCTTTACACATTGCCTTCTAAGTTAAGCCTGACTGCTCGTGCCAAGCTACCGGAGGGTGAGCACAGGCTGATTTTGGATTGTGTGTGACTTACCCTGACTAGAGTGAGGGTTCTTGCTTGGACAGAGGGCAACCTAACTGCCAACCAAAAACCCCATTTCTAACATCCAGGTTCAGAGGTTAAACTCTGACCTGGTGGGGGGTAGGTGTGCCCCCCAGAAAGTCCTGGCGTGCCAGGCAATTGCCCAACCTCAGGGTGGTGACCCTGGGTTGGGGAACCAGGCTCAGAGGTTAAACTCTGACCTGGTGGGAGGTAGGTGTGCCTCCCTGGAAGTCCTGGCCTGCCAGGCAATGGTTCAACCTCAGGGTGGTGACTCTGGGTTGGCTAACCAGGTTCAGGGGATAAGCTCTGACCTGTTGGGGGGTAGGCGTGCCCCCCAGAAAGTCCTGGTGTACCAGGCAGTGGTCCAACCTCAGAGTGCTGACTCTGGGTTGGATAACCGGGTTCAGAGGTTAAACTCTGACCTGGTGGGGGGTAGGTGTGCCCCCCAGAAAGTCCTGGCGTGCCAGGCAATTGTTCAACCTCAGAGTGCTGACTCTGGGTTGGATAACCGGGTTCAGAGGTTAAACTCTGACCTGGTAGGGGGTAGGTGTGCCCCCCAGAAAGTCCTGGCGTGCCAGGCAATTGTTCAACCTCAGGGTGGTGACTCTGGGTTGGATACCCAGGTTCAGAGGTTAAACTCTGACCTGGTGGGAGGTAGGTGTGCCTCCCAAGAAGCCCTGCTGTGCCAGGCAATTGTCCAACCTCAGGGTGTTGACTCTGGGTTGGATGACCAGGTTCAGAGGTTAAACTCTGACCTGGTGGGGGGTAGGTGTGCCCCCCAGAAAGTCCTGGCGTGCCAGGCAATTGCCCAACCTCAGGGTGGTGACCCTGGGTTGGGGAACCAGGCTCAGAGGTTAAACTCTGACCTGGTGGGAGGTAGGTGTGCCTCCCAGAAAGTCCTGGTGCGCCAGGCAATTGTTCAACTTCAGGGTGGTGACTCTGAGTTGAATGGCCCAGTTCAGAGGTTGAACTCTGACCTGGTGGAGGGTCAGTGTGCCCTCCAGGAAGTCCTGGTGTGCCAGGCAATTGTTCAACTTCAGGGTGATGACTCTGAGTTGAATGGCCAAGTTCAGAGGTTAAACTCTGACCTGGTGGAGGGTCAGTGTGCCCTCCAGGAAGTCCTGGCGTGCCAGGCAATTGTTCAACTTCAGGGTGGTGACTCTGAGTTGAATGGTCAGGTGCAGAGGTTAAACTCTGACCTGGTGGAGGGTCAGTGTGCCCTCCAGGAAGTCCTGGCGTGCCAGGCAATTGTTCAACTTCAGGGTGGTGACTCTGAGTTGAATGGGCAGGTGCAGAGGTTAAACTCTGACCTGGTGTGGGGTAGGTGTGCCTCCCAGGAAGTCCTGGTTTGCCAGGCAGTGATCCAGTCTGAGGGTACAGACCCTGGGCTGGAAGACCAGGTTCAGGGTGTCCCCCCGGACCTGGAGGGAGGGGCTACTGATAACAGTGCCACTACCATGTTGTCTTCTGAGGAGGCCACTCCTAGTTGGAGGGTGCTGGACCCCAGAAGGGAGGGCAGGGGGAGGGAAGCCTCACCCCGGGCCCTAGTCCAACCTGAAGGTACAGGCCCCAGGTTGGAGGGCCAGTTGCAGGTTAACAGCCCTGCACTGGTGGAGGAATGGTACAGGGTGACTTCTGTAAGCACCCTGACCATGTTGGACTCTGGGGGTACAGCTCCAGGAGGGAGGGTACAAAGCCCCAGAGGGGAGGACCAGGTTCAGGCTGTCATCCCTGACCTGGTGGAGGGGAGAGTGGTTAAAGGGTGCCCAGCACCTGGGGCTACCGCCCCCCACTCTCCACAGCCACAGTGGTTGGAGAGCTTTGAGAGGCCTGGGGCCTGGCTCTCATCCCTGGCAGCTGTCAGTAATCACTGTGGCTTGCTGTCCGGGTGGACAGAGTTATCCCTGGGGAGGGGACAAGTGTCACACCCCAGGGGTAGAGTGGGCAACACCACTGTGTTGGTCATGGTGGTACTATCCTGCTCCTGGGATACATCTGTGAGCAAAGTAAGATTAGGTGCTGCACAGATGGGATCCGCAGGTAAGGAGAAAGGTTCCCCATGGGTTGGCTTAGTGGGCCCTGAGAGTATGGACAGAGTGATCCAATTGGAGTCAGGAAGGCGAAGAACTGGAGCATGCCCCTGCTGTTGTGGGCCTGGGTCCATGTTCTGTCGCCTCAAACAGGGAAGTACATCAGGATAGTGATTGTTCTCCCCTGGCTTTAGGCTGGTAGGGGGTCATGTTGGACCTGGCTTTTTGACAGGGACATCCCCAAACTTTTTGCCTCCTTCCTCCTATTTTTTCTGACCTGTTGTTGTTGGCTTTTGACCTCTGGGCACTTTACCACTGCTAACCAGTGCTAAAGTGCATATGCTCTCTGGGTAAATTGTACTACTGATTGGTTTATCCATGATTGACTATTTAATTTACTTGTAAGTCCCTGGTAGAGTGCACTACATGTGCCTAGGGCAGGTAGATTAAATGCTACTAGTGGGCCTGCAGCACTGGTTGTGCCACCCACCTCAGTAGCCCCTTAACCCTGTCTCAGGCCTGCCATTGCAAGGCCTGTGTGTGCAGTTTCACTGCCACTTCGACTTGGCATTTAAAAGTACTTGCCAAGCCTAGAACTCCCCTTTTACTACATATAAGTCATCCCTAATGTGTGCCCTAGGTAACCCCTAGAGCAGGGTGCGGTGTAGGTAAAAGGCAGGACATGTACCTGTGTAGTTATATGTCCTGGTAGTGTGAAACTCCTAAATTCGTTTTTACACTACTGTGAGGCCTGCTCCTTTCATAGGCTAACATTGGGGCTGCCCTCATACACTGTTGAAGTGGCAGCTGCTGATCTGAAAGGAGCAGGAAGGTCATATTTAGTATGGCCAGAATGGTAATACAAAATCCTGCTGACTGGTGAAGTCGGATTTAATATTACTATTCTAGAAATGCCACTTTTAGAAAGTGAGCATTTCTTTGCACTAAAATCTTGTTGTGCCCTTCAATCCACGTCTGGCTAGGTTTAGTTGACAGCTCCTTGTGCATTCACTCAGACACACCCCAAACACAGGGTACTCAGCCTCACTTGCATACATCTGCATTTTGAATGGGTCTTCCTGGGCTGGGAGGGTGGAGGGCCTGCCCTCACACAAAGGACTGCCACACCCCCTACTGGGACTCTGGCAGACAGGATTGAGCTGAAAGGGAACTTGGTGCATTTCTTAGAGACTCTTTGAAGTCACCCCCACTTCAAAGGCACAACTTAGTATAAAACAGGGCCTCTGCCCTACCTCATCAGACACTTGCTGGAGAAGAAACCTGAACCAGAAACTACATCCTGCCAAGAAGAACTGCCTGGCTGCTCAAAGGACTCACCTGTCTGCTTTTCTACAAAGGACTGCTGCCTTGCTGTTGGCCTGCTGCCTTGCTGAACTCTTGCCTGGCTGTAAAAGTGCTCTCCAAGGGCTTGGATAGAGCTTGCCTCCTGTTGTCTGAAGTCTCAGGACCAAAAAGACTTCACTCTTCCTCTTGGACGCTCCGTGCGCCGAACTTTTCGACGCACAGCTTGTTCCGCGGCAAGAAAAACGCCGCACACCGACGCTGATCAACGCGACGCCTTCGGGACGACCGAAACTTTGACGCACGGCCTCGCAAGGACAACGCCGCCCGACTTCCCGGGAGAAATCGACGCGACGCCTGCTGTGAGATCAAAACTTTGATGCACGGCCTCGCAAGGACAACGCCGCCCGACTCCGCAGGAGAAATCGACGCGACGCCTGCCGTGAGATCAAAACTTTGACGCACGGCCTCGCAAGGACAACGCCGCCCGACTCCGCAGGAGAAATCGATGCGACGCCTGCCGTGAGATCAAAACTTTGACGCACGGCCTCGCAAGGACAACGCCGCCTGACTCCGCAGGAGAAATCGACGTGACGCCTGCCGTGAGATCGAAACTTCGACGCGCAGCCCCGCAGAACGACGCGCAGCCGGAAAACAAGCAGGAAAATCCACGCACAGACCCGGGACATCTGGTAATCCCCGCGACCCACAGAAAGAGACTGTCCGCGCGCCAGAAAACGACGCCCGACTTCCCCGCGTGGAAAATAACGACGCAAGTCCGTGTGTGCTGGGGAGAAATCGACGCACACACCCTTTTTCCACGCACCTCTTCCTTTGTGGCCCTCTGAGGAGATTTTCCACCAGAAACCAGGTACTTTGTGTTTGAAAGAGACTCTGTTTACTTTCTAAAGACTTAAGACACTTTATATCACTTTTCAGTGATATCTTTACAAATTCATATTGCAACTTTGATCGTTTTGACCTGAAGATACCCAGATAAATATTATATATTTTTCTAAATACTGTGTGGTGTATTTTTGTGGTGTTATGCTATGGTGTTGTATGATTTATTGCACAAATGCTTTACACATTGCCTTCTAAGTTAAGCCTGACTGCTCGTGCCAAGCTACCGGAGGGTGAGCACAGGCTGATTTTGGATTGTGTGTGACTTACCCTGACTAGAGTGAGGGTTCTTGCTTGGACAGAGGGCAACCTAACTGCCAACCAAAAACCCCATTTCTAACAAGGGGTAATCTGTACAACACCTTTTATCGATAGGCAAGAATACAAAGTGGCTCCTGAGAGCCTGTTCTGGAGGTTGCTGTGCTCTTCAAGCGCCACAGTCCTTCCAAGGACAGGTGTTGTCTATAGATCCGTGATCAGGCATCCTCTTCTGACTTCCAAGGAGCAATTAATTTTCTGATTTTCACCTTCTGTGTTCTTAGCGACCTTCCCTTGATTTGCAATATAAGTCAATGTGTCCTTTGAAAAATACGTATTTTATCAAATTATCGTTTAGAGCAAGGTACAGCAAGCACTCCAGTTGTTTCAGAGGGAAATTATTCCTAATGCAGGATAATTAACATGTCATGTTCATTGTGTTTACGTCACCGCATCATGGTGTCATTGCTTGCTGCTCATTTCACGAGTCATTTGGAATGTATTAGAACACCTAATACATTCATTTTGACTTATTTTTAGCTAAACAGGAATGTTAGAAATGGGGTCTTTGGTTGACAGTCAGGTTACCCCCTGTCCAAGCAAGGACCCTCACTCTAGTCAGGGTAAGTCACACACAATACAAATTATCCTGTGCCCACCCTCTGGTAGCTTTGCACAGAGCAGTCAGGGTTAAGTCAGAAGGCAATGTGTAAAGTATTTGTGCAATAACTCATACAATGCAACAATATAACACCACAAAAATACACCACACAGTGTTTAGAAAAATATATAATATTTATCTGAATAAATGCAGGTCAAAACGATTGAAGATGAAATAAGCAAATGTAGATATTTCACAAAAAGTGATATCAAGTGTCTTTAGAGTAAAACGATTACTGCAAAAGTAACAAAAAGTGTCTTAAGTTCTCCTAGAAACAACAAGTGTCTCTTGCAGGGCAAAGTACCTGGTTTGGGTTGAAAAATCCTCTCAAGGGACCGCAGAGGAGATGTGTGGAAAACGGTGAGTGTGTGTCGGTTTCGCCCCTTCGCACACGGATTTGCATAGTTATTTTCCACGCGGGGAAGACGTTGCGTTGATTTCCGGCGCGTGGACTTGGATCCTCTTTGGGTTGCGGGGTTATCAGGCGCCTCAGGGACGATGCATGGAATCCTGAGCTTGCGGAGCAAAGTCACAGCGGCTGCATCGATTCCGGTAGGTGATGCGTGGAATTGTCTTCTGCACAGCAAGAGCTGCGTCGATTTCTCTCAGGAAGTCGGGCGTCGTCGTTCTGAGTCATCTTGCATCGATCCAGTAGGGCTGTGCATTGAAGTTCCGGCCACGTCGCTGGTGCTGCATCGATCTTCTGTTTGCGAAGTCGGGCTGCGTCGTTCGGGACTCGGAGTGCGGTGAAATTTTCACCGTGAGCAGGCTCTGCGTCGTTCTTGGCAAGCGGGGCATCGAAATTTCACCGCACGGGGATTGCAGCTGTGGGAGAGAAGTCTTTTTGGTTCTGAGACTTCAGGCAACAGGAGGCAAGCTCTATCCAAGCCCTTGGAGAGCACTTCTGCAGCTAGGCAAGAGAGCGCCAAGACAGCAGGGCAACAGCAAGGCAGCAGTCCTCTTCAGAAAGCAGTCAGGTGAGTCCTTTAGGCAGCCAGCAGTTCTTCTTGTCAGGGTGCAGGTTCTGGTTCAGGTTTCTTCTCCAGGGAGTGTCTGAGGTGGTAGGGCAGAGGCCCTGTTTTTATACCCAAATGTGCCTTTGAAGTAGGGGAGACTTCAAAAAGTGGCTTACAAGTGCACCAGGTCCCCTTTCAGTTCATTCCTGTCTGCCAGGGTCCCAGTAGGTGGTGTGGCAGTCGTTTGTGTGAGAGCAGGCCCTCCACCCTCCCAGCCCAGGAAGACCCATTCAAAATGCAGATGTATGCAAGTGAGACTGAGTATCCTGTGTTTGGGTTGTGCCTGAGTGAATGCACAAGGAGCTGTCAACTAAACCCAGCCAGACGTGGATTGTAAGGCACAGAAAGATTTAAGTGCAGAGAAATGTTCACTTTCTAAAAGTGGCATTTCTAAAATAGTAATATTAAATCCAACTTCACCAGTCAGCAGGATTTTGTATTACCATTCTGGCGATACTAAATATGACCTTCCTACTCCTTTCAGATCAGCAGTTACCACTCAAACAATGTATGAGGGCAGCCCCAATGTTAGCCTATGAAGGGAGCAGGCCTCACAGTAGTGTAAAAACGAATTTAGTAGTTTTACACTACCAGGACATTTAAACTACACAGGTACATGCACAGCACCCTGCCCTAGGGGTTACCTAGGGCACACCTTAGGGGTGACTTATATGTAGAAAAAGGGGAGTTTTAGGCTTGGCAAGTACTTTTACATGCCAAGTTGAATTGGCAGTGAAACTGCACACAAAGGCCTTGCAATGGCAGGCCTGAGACAAGGTTAAGGGGCTAATGAAGTGGGTGGCACAATCAGTGCTGCAGGCCCACTAATAGATTTTAATCCATAGGCCCTGGGCACATATAGTGCACTCTACTAGGGACTTATAAGTAAATTAATTAGCCCAATTGGGTGGGATCCAATGTTACAATGTTTAAAGGGAGAGAGCATATGCACTTCCGCACTGGTTAGTAGTGGTAAAGTGCGCAGAGTCTAAAAACCAGCAAAAACAGTATCTCAAAAGTGGAGGGAGACAGGCAAAAAGTTAGTGGTGACCACCATAAGGCTGTCAGGTCTAACATGTGTCCCCCCACCCAACTGAAAGTGGGGAGAGCTACCCAACCTCCTGGGAGCTCTCATCGCTAAGGCGGAAGTATCTGGAGAGACCATCAGCATTGGCGTGGTCAATCCCCGGGCGATGCCCCACCATAAAGTCCATCCCCTGGAGGGAAATCTGCATCTGAGGGGTCAGTAGTCTGTCTGAACCCGGAAGTGAGTCCCAAACAGGCATGGTCTCAGCTTCTTCAGAGCCCATACCACAGCAAGTGCTTCTCTTTCAATAGCACTCCACCCCTGTTCCCATTGTAATAGTCTTCTGCTAATAAAGACTACTGGTTGGTCTAGGCCCTCCTCATACAGCTGTGCTAGGACTGCCCCATGTCATGTTCTGAAGCGTCTGTCTGCAAATTAAATTATTTGGAGTAGTCAGGAGCCTTGAGCACGGGGGCCGTGCACATGGCTTCCTTCAGGGAGTCAAAGTCTTTCTGACAAGCCTCTGTTCAATTTACCAACCTAGGTTACTTTTTGGATGTGAGTTCTGTCAAGGGTGTCACCATGGTTCCATAGCCCTTGACAAATCTGCGGTAATATCCAGTGAGGCCTAAGGAGGCTCTCACCTCTGTTTGGGTTCTAGGTGGTTGCCAGGCCTTGATAGTTTCAATCTTGGCCTGGAGTGGCTGCACCTTGCCACCACCTACTAGGTGTCCCAAGTACACCATGGAACCCTGCCCAATCTGGCACTCACTGGCCTTGATGGTCAGGCCTGCCTGTTGCAGAGCCTGAAGTACCTCCTTGAGGTGGAGCAGGTGTTCCTCCCAGCTGTCACTGTAGATGGCAATGTCGTCCAGGTAGGCTGCGCAGAAGGCATCCTTGCCAGCTAGGACCACGTTAAGCAACCGTTGGAAGGTAGCGGGGGCATTTTTCAACCCAAAGGGCATCACCGATAATTGGTAATGGTCCTCAGGTGTGGAAAATGCAGATCTCTCTTTAGCCCCCTCAGTCAAGGTGATCTGCCAGTTCCCTGATGTGAGATCAAAAGTACTGAGGAATTTGGCAGCGCCTAGTCTGTCTACGAGCTCATCAGCTCGGGGGATGGGGTGAGCGTCAGTCCGTGTGACTGAATTGAGACCCCGGTAGCCCACGCAGAACCAAAGTTCTGACTTGGCACTGGGGGCAGCAGTCTTGGGTGCCAGCACCACAGAGCTGGCCCAGGGACTACTAGACTTCTCAATAACCCCAAGAGCCAACATCTTGGAGACTTCCTGTTTGATGCTGGCCTTCACCTTGTCTGACAACCTGTAAATGTTGTTCTTTACGGGGGCTGTCTCCCGTGTCAATGTCATGGACACACAAGTGTGTGAGTCCAGGGGTGAGAATAAACAGGGAGGAGTACTGTTCCAGTAACTGGTAGCAGCCCCCTCTCTGGTCTAGGGTCAGGGAGTCAGAGAGAATGACACCCTCCACTGACCCAGCACCTTCCTTGGCAGCGAGGAGGTCAGGGAGAGGTTCACTTTCCTCCTCTATACCCTCATCTGTCACCAGAAGCAAGTTGACTTCAGACCTCTCACAGTGAGGCTTCAGTCGGTTGACATGGAGCACTCTTAGGGGGTTCCTAGGGGATTGGAGGTCCACTAGGCAAGTGGCCTCCCCTTTCCACTCCTTCACTGCAACTGGCCAGACCAGCGGTCCTGGAGAGCTCTAGGCTCTACTGGCTCCACCACCCACACTTTGTCTCCAGGTTGAAACTCTACCAGGGTGGCCTTCTGGTCATACCCGCATTTTATTACCTTGTGACTGGCCTCAAGGTTACTTTTGCCCGTTTTCCAGAAGCGGTGCATCTGGTTGTGGAGGGCCAGCATGTAGCTGACCACATCCTGAGGGGGTGCCTTTGGAGCTTTCTCCAACTGCTCCTTGACAATGTTTAAGGGTCCACTGACAGGGTACCCATAGAGAAGCTCAAAGGGACTGAACCCTACCCCCTTCTGGGGTACCTCTCTGTAAGCAAAGAGAAGGCATGGTAAAAGGATGTCCCACTTACGCCTCAGGGCCTCAGGGAGGCCTGTGATCATGCCTTTCAAAGTCTTGTTGAATCTCTCAACAAGACCATTAGATGGGGGGTGATAGGGTGTGGTGAACTTGTAGGTTACACCACATGCATCCCACACTGACTTCATTTATGCAGACATGAAGTTAGTGCCTCTGTCAGACACTATCTCCTTTGGGAATCCCACACGGTTAAATATCCCCATCAGAGTTCTTGTCACCAGTTATGGTTCTCAGAGGGATTGCCTCTGGGTAACGGGTGGCATGGTCCACTAAAACCAGGATGAACCTGTTGCCTAGGGCAGTTTTGGGGTCCAATGGACCAACAATGTTGATCCCCACCCTTTCAAAGGGGGTGCCAACGACAGGAAGTGGAATCAGGGGGGACTTAACCCTTTTTACTGTTTTACCACTGGCCTGGCAGGTAGGACAGGACCTACAGAATGTATCTGAGTTTGTCCTCATTTGGGGCCAATAGGAGTGGGTGGCAAGCCTGGCAAAGCTCTTGTCTTGTCCCAAATGTCCTGCCAGGGGAATGTCGTGAGCCAGTCCCAGTAGGAAGGTTCGGTAACACTGGGGGACCACCAGCACACGCGCTGCCCCAATGGCCAGAACCTTAGGATCACTGTAGAGGAGATAATTCTCCTAATATATGTGGTGATCGCCAGAGGCTTCACCTGCTGCCTGGGCTGAGGCTTGCTTCCTCATGCCTTCTAGAATGGCACATTCTTTCTGCGCCTTGCAGAATTCATGCCTGGTGGGCCCACCCTCAACTTGCCAGCCAGCAAGCTCAGGTAGGTCACCTAGGGCGTCAATGTCTTCCCCAGTTGGCTCGGGGGCCTCCTCCTCAGGAACCCCGTCAACCAATGCGGGAACTTCTGGGACCGGTTTCCCGTGCCCCTTGCCCCTCCTCTTGCCAGTTGTCTGGGCCATTGTTCCAGGCTCCAGACACCCTTGACTTCCCTCCCGGGCAGCCATGGACTGCGTGGTCATGCAGACCCACTCAGGCAATCCTAACATCTCCAAGTGAGACCTTAGCTCTACCTTCTTCCAGGTAGTGTGCTCAAGGTCGTTGCCTAACAGACAATCTACAGGCATGGCAGGACTCACAGCTACTTTTAGAGTACCAGAGACCCCCCCCACCACTCAAAGGGAACCAGAGCTACCGATAGGTGGCTTTCACGATTGTCGGCGACTATGACTTGGTGGAATGCATTTGGGAGGACCTGCTCTGCTGACACCAGCTGACCCTTGACAGTAGTCATGCTGGCTACTGTGTCACACAGAGCTTCCACCCTTTGCCCATTGATGGTGACCCACTGCCTATATTTGGAAGTATTGGCAGGCATGTGGGTTTTTTGAATCATCTCTGCATCCCCCAGGGACACTAGGGTTACATCTGTCTGTTCCCCACAGCTGTCTGGGACCATGTCCTCCCCGAGCACTATGCTAGCCAACTCAGGTGTCTGCCCTAATTTGGGGGGCTGTGCCCTCTTGGGACACTTGAAGTCGTCCTCAGAGTGCCCATACTTATCACACTCTGCACATTGGGGTACAAACCTCCCTGTCTTATGGTCAGTAAAACCTCTCCTTTTGGAATCATACCGGGACTGGTTACCACTACTCCCTTGGGAATTATTTTGGGGTCCTTTTGAGAACTCCTTCTTTTTAAGTTTTTCTCCCCCCCCCCTCTTCTGATGGGAACCCTGACCACCTTTGTGGGTGTCCCCCCCCCCCCCAGATTCCTTTCTGGATACTCTGGTGCTAGTCCAGAGGTCCGCCTCCTCATCAAGCTTCCTGGGATCAGTCGGCTTACTGTCTGCTAGGTGCTGGCGCACCTCTGTAAAACAAATACTGTGCATATGCTCTCTCAGAATCAAATTGTACAATCCTGTGTAATCATCTACTTTGTTGCCCCGCACCCTTCCATTCAGTGCCTTACTGGAAAAGTCAAAGAAATCTACCCATGTTTGTGTGGACTGTTTGGTGCTGTCCCTGAACCTCAGACGGTAATTATCAGGGGTCAGCCCAAACTTGGCAAGTAAAATGGCTTTCTGAAGTGGATATGTGTTTTGATCCTTTGGGTCCAATGTAAGAAGTGTGTTCCTCCCCAGTGCTGTCACATAACTCCACATAGCTATACCCCATTGCCATTCAGGAACCTCATGAGCCCTTAGTGCAACTTCATAAGCAGCTAGCCATTCATATATGTCCTCTCCCACCACAAAACTGGACACCACATTTTTGGGTATATGAACCTTCTTTTCTCCAGCGCTGCCACCATTACTGCTGGGCTAAGACTGCTTTGCCTTAAGATCCAGCTCCTAGAGACTCAGTTCATGAACCAACAAAAGTTTATTTTCAGCCAAGGCTCTCTCAGCTGTGTGGGCTTCTCTCTCTGCCCTCCTTTCCTCCTGTTGACCCTCAATGTTCAGTCTTGCCATTTGCAATTGGACCTCCCTCCCCTCTCTCCTTTCCTCTGCGGTCAGACCTTGATCAGAGACACTGCTCCCTGGACTGGCAGGGGGCGCAATTGCAGTGGTAACTTCATCCAGTGAAGGCAAGAGATCCCCTGAAGGGCCATCTTCTGGCTCCTCATCCACAGCATCATCCTCTAAATGGACTCCTTTCTGGAGGCCCCTTGCGTGGGTACACTCATCTCCTTCCAGAACCCTTTTAGATGTTTGACAGCATATGTCTCCAACAGGGCTAGGTCAAAATCTCCCAGCCTGAGACATGTTGAGTGAGGATTTAAGTTTAGAAAATTGTCAGGAAAAAAACGAATTTGCAAAAGAGATAAAAATCAAGTTGACCTTCATCTGTGGGTAGGTAGTGAAATACTTAGCTACTTTATGTCACTGCACAAATACAAGTCCTATCCTCACGGCTGATCACCAATGTTTGAAATGGGGTCTTTGGTTGGCAATCAGGTTACCCCTTGTCCAAGCAAGGACCCTCACTCTAGTTAGGGTAAGTCACACACAATCCAAATTATCCTATGCCCACCCGCTAGTAGCTTGGCACTGAGCAGTCAGGCTTAACATAGAAGACAATGTCTAAAGTATTTGTGCAATAAATCATACAATGCCACAATATAACACCACAAAAATACACCACACAGTGTTTAAAAAAATATATAATATTTATCTGAATAAATGCAGGTCAAAACGATTAAAGATGAAATAAGCAAATGTAGGGATTTCACTAAAAGTGATATCAAGTGTCTTTAGAGTTAAAAGATTATTGTAAAAGTAATAAAAAGTGTCTTAAGTTCTCCTGGAAACAACTGTCTCTTGCAGAGCAAAGTACCTGGTTTGCGTTGAAAAATCCTCGCAAGGGACCGCAGAGGAGGAGATGCATGGAAAACGGTGAGTGTGCGTCTGTTTCGCCCCTTCGCACGCGGACTTGCGTCGTTATTTTCCCCGCGGGAAAGCTGTTGCGTCAATTTCCGGCGCGCTGACTTGGATCCTCTTTGGGTTGCGGGCTTTTCAGGCGCCCCGGGGACGAAGCGTGGAATCCTGGACTTGCGGAGCGAAGTCACAGCGGCTACGTCGATTCTGGTAGGCGATGCGTGGAATTTTTTCCGCACGGCAGGAGCTGCGTCGATTCCTCTCAGGAAGTCATGCGTCGTCGTTCTGAGTTGGCTTGCGTCGATCCAGTAGGGTTGTGCGTTGAAGTTCCGGTCGCTGACGCTGCATCCGTCTTCTGTTTGCGAAGTCGGGCTGCATCATTCCTGACTCGATGTTTCGCTGCATGGGGATTTCAGCTCCAGGAGAGAAGTCTTTTTTGTCCTGAGACTTCAGGGAACAGGAGGCAAGCTCTATCCAAGCCCTTGGAGATCACTTCTGCAGCAAGGCAAGAGAGCAGCAAGACAGCAGGGCAATGGCAAGGCAGCAGTCCTCTTCAGAAAGCAGTCAGGTGAGTCCTTTAGGCAGCCAGCAGTTCTTCTTGTCAGGGTGCAGGTTCTGGTTCAGGTTTCTTCTCCAGGAAGTATCTGAGGTGGTAGGGAAGAGGCCCTGTTTTTATACCCAAATGTGCCTTTGAAGTGGGGAGACTTCAAAGAGTGGCTTACAAGTGCACCAGGTCCCCTTTCAGTTCAATCCTGTCTGCCAGGGTCCCAGTAGGGGGTGTGGCAGTCGTTTGTGCGAGAGCAGGCCCTCCACCCTCCCAGCCCAGGAAGACCCATTCAAAAGGAAGATGTATGCAAGTGAGGCTGAGTATCCTGTGTTTGGGGTGTGTCTGAGTGAATGCACAAGGAGCTGTCAACTAAACCCAGCCAGACGTGGATTGTAAGGCACAGAAAGATTTAAGTACAGAGAAATGCTCACTTTCTAAAAGTGGCATTTCTAAAATAGTAATATTAAATCCAACTTCACCAGTCAGCAGGATTTTGTATTACCATTCTGGCCATACTAAATATAACCTTCCTACTCCTTTCATATTAGCAGTTACCACTCAAACAATGTATGAGGGCAGCCCCAATGTTAGCCTATGAAGGGAGCAGGCCTCACAGTAGTGTAAAAACGAATTTAGGAGTTTTACACTACCAGGACATGTAAAATACACAGGTACATGTCCTGCCTTTTACCCACACAGCAGCCTGCCCTAGGGGTTACCTAGGGCACACCTTAGGGGTGACTTATATGTACAAAAAGGGTAGTTTTAGGCTTGGCAAGTACTGTTAAATGCCAAGTCGAATTGGCAGTGAAACTACACACACAGGCCTTGCAATGGCGGGCCTGAGACAAGGTTAAGGGGCTACTGAAGTGGGTGGCACAATCAGTGCTGCAGGCCCACTAGTAGCTTTTAATCTACAGGCCCTGGGCACATATAGTGCACTCTAGTAGGGACTTATAAGTAAATTAAATAGCCCAATTGGGTGGGATCCAATGTTACCATGTTTAAAGGGAGAGAGCATATGCACTTTAGCACTGGTTAGCAGTGGTAAAGTACGCAGAGTCTAAAAACCAGCAAAAACAGTATCTCAAAAGGGGGGGGCACGCAAGGCAAAAAGTTAGGGGTGACCACCCTAAGGCTGTCAGGTCTAACAATGAAAAAGTTAAATTATGGCACTGATGGGAGAAGTCTGTAATATGGTCAAAGCGTGTATTGATCTGTAAAACTGGAATCATAAATATATACCTGAATGATCTATCACATGTTTGTCTTTCCTAAAGACCTTGAACAGGACATTAACTGTAAGGTCTTAAAAACACGCTATCTGTAAATATCGACCCCATAACCAAGAAGCCCCATCACTACCAAAAAGCATTAATAAAAAAACATAGCAAAAAATTTGGAGGGGGACGGGCAATAAACAAAACGCAACCTTCCCTTGAATTTGTGGGGCAGGAGGATGAGAGGTCCTGCAAGTTATACGCGTTCTCATGGGCCAAATTTTTTTGTCTTTTTGGGCAGTTTTCAGTATTATCTGTTCCTTGCTGCAGCTATGCAGCTGTAAGAGTGATCTTTCTGAATCAACAGGCAGAAGAAAATCCATATGCGCTTCTGTCAATTTTTTTGTTTGTGGCTGGAAAGACCACTTCACCCACTGCTTGTACTACTGACTATCGACTGCCGGGATATCGTCATATAAAAATATCGAGGACAGAATATTGGCAATAGAATATTGAAGAACAGTATGCAGGAATCGGACTGTGTCCTGGCCACCATATTTTCTACGGTATCGACCTGGACATTTTCCTGCTTGCACCAGATGGAATCCCTAGGTGGAATACTGCTCATCAGAAGTGTTCATACTAAATGTAGCAATCCGACAATGGGACATCCGAATTACCAGACCATTTGTGATGTGAGCTATAGTGGGATACATGCAACTTATTATTTAGATTTCCTATATTGCTTATTGTGAGAAATTGTATTGTGGGGGGTAAAACCCTACTCAAGCAACAGCCACAATGTCCCTAAATAAACCTGTGCTTAACTCTCTGTAGCTTGACACAAGAGCAGTAAGGTTTACGGTAGAGTTAATGTGTAATGCATTCATGCATCACTTAGTCAGTAATAAAGTGAAAAAACAACACAATGAATATCCCACACCAATTGTGTTGGTTGTCTGGTGCAAACGGGACTGTTCGCAGTCACAAAAAGCCAAAAACAGTTGAAGGTCCAGGCAGTTCCAGTTTCAGCAGGTCAGCTGGGGATTTGCAGTAAGGGCTCAGGAGCTTGTTATGTCCCAGTAGCTCTTAAAAGGAGGTCAGTCAGCTGACCCTTCAGGGAGCCTGGGGTTAAGGGAGCAGGTCCAGTCTTCCTTCTCATATAGCAGGTCAGGCCTCAGGCAGCATGGAGGAAACCACTGAAATTGTTCCCCACACAGAAGCCTCTGGAATTTCCTGCCTTCCTGCCTTGATGTCAGGATGTCTGAAGTCACAGTGACTTAAAATCAAGTTATTTATGTGGGTGCTAGGGCAATATCATTGAAGTGGTAGTGGGGCTTTGCACACCTCCCCCCGTCCTGCCAGAGTGGCCCAACCTGCCATCATCCAATCCCTCCACTGTGTGGCTGTCTGGGAGTAATACACAAAGGCAAACTGCTAATTACACCAAATCATGTTGCCCAGAAAACAGGCTTATGTCATTAGCGTGTCAACTTTCTAAAACACAAAAATAAATATCAGTAAGATAATAAGTGACAAACCGCAAATTAATAACACAGAGGTGCGAATTGCACAATATTGAACTTTCCTATATCAATATCCAGATAATAGAAGATATATAGTGGTTGTTCTGTCAATAGGAGGAACGGCCGTATCTGCTAATGAATAGCTGCTAATAAGAAACAATTAATAGAAATTCTCATTGAAAATTATGACTAGTGGGTAAGTAGTCAACATCCAATAAGCTAGATGGATTTTTAAATTTCAAATGCCAGTGAGTTATTCCCAAGAAACCATTAAAAGAAAGATTTTCATTTTATTTTTCTTAGGTGCTAACATCTAAAAGAATAGCAGTCCTGATGATGGCCCAGTTTTGATTTGTGATTATATGTTGGGTAGAAACATCAACAGATATAGTTTGATGTGGATTATTGAGGAAATGAATGGTGACTTCAAGACACCTGGATTAAATGGGTCTTTTGGAAGATCACTGATCTTTTAGCCACATTTTTGTATTTTTTGTATATTACACTTTGGCACTATATATATATATATATATCACATTACTCACTTTCACTGTGCCATCACTACCGGAGCACCTAAATCAGTTTTTAATTGACAAACTATTTTGGAATTAATAAATAAATGGTATGAATTAACTTAAGAAAACCACATTTAGTCCAAGAAAAGTTTTTTGAATAAGTGTCTGAGTTAATGCCGTGGGAGTCAAGGCATACACTTCCCCCTTGGGGCTAATTGTTTTCTGTTTTACATTTACTTACCCAGGTCTGAGAGTTACTCGGCTACTCCTCATTTTGTTTAGTTAACTTTCTAAAAGTGGCATTTTCAGAATTGTGACAAAATCTGACTTTACAATAAAAGATGATTTTAAACTGCAATTTTGCAGACACCATACATGACATTTCCACCTGCCCCCAAGGAAAAGTTATCACTGAATAAGTGTAATAAGATAATCAATGTTATCTTATGAGAGAGGTAGGCCTCCCGGTGGTAAAAAATTAATTTGTGGGTTTTTCACTAAAAGGACCTGTAGAACTTAAACGTACACATCCGTCTTTTTAAATACAATGTCCCATGCCCTAGGGACTGTTTATGGCCTAATCTAGTGACTTACATGTATTGAAAAGGGAGTTTTAGGCTTGGCAAAGTAGTTATTTTGCTAAGTCTAACTGGCAGTTAAACTGTAGTACAGGCTGCAGAGAGCAGGCCCGAGACATGTTTAGAAGGGCTACTTAAGTGAGTGGAAAAATACGTGCTGCAGGCCCACTAGTAGCATTGCATTACCTGCCCATGGTATATGGTATATGACTTTACTAGGGACTTATAAGTAAATTAAACATGCCAATCAGATGTTTGCCAACTCTTTCTTCTTTTAGGGAGTGTGTACAAGCACTTTAGCAGTGGTAAAGTGCACCGAGTCCTAGGGCCATCAAAAACAAATTGAGCAAAACAAGAGGGGAGAAGGTCAAAGGTTTAAGGGAAGACCACATGACATGTCTAACACTTATTATAACCTATGATCAATTATTTGGACACCAATTGTAAGTTACCACATATTAAATATAATATGGGAACCTAATGTTAACCAATGAGGGAGGTAGACCTTGCAGTAGCTAAAAACTAATTTAAGACATTTTCACTACCAGGAAATTTTGGGCCTACTCTAGTGAGTGACATATGTATTAAAAAGAAGGTTTAGGCATGGCAAAGGGTTTATTTTCCCATGTCAAAATGGCAGTCAAAAACTGCACACATGCTGCAATGACAGGCCTGAGACATGTTTTACAAGGATACTTAAGTGGGTGTGCTGCAAGCCTCCTTAGTAACATTTAATTTGTAGACCCTGTGTACATGGGGTAGCTCTTTATTAGGAACTCACATTGGGGTACAAGCAAACTCTACCATCTTTAGGGGAGAGAGCACAAGCACTTTAGTACTAGTTAACAGTGGTAAATTGTACAGTGTCCTAAGACCAATAAAAACGAGATCAGCAAAAATAGGAGGGGAGGAGGCAAAAGGTTTGGAGGAAGATCACCCTAAGGTGGACAGGTCTAACAATTGGTGCTTAGGGTGTTACAACAAACATATAAAAGGTTAAGAGGAATCCTTACAATTTGTCTAACCACTGCCAATCACTCTGGGTAGCAGCCAAACCCATTTTTCTTTCGCACATAATGCCACCTCAGATGGGACCCATGCATATGCAAATCATTCGTCACTCTGTTCCTCAGGGGAACAGTCCAGCCTGAACTGCAGTTCCACAGTCCAGCCTGAACAGCAGTTCCCTATGGAGCAGGGTCAAGACTGATTTGCATATGACTAGGTACAAACTAAGGTGACATGGTAGCTGAAAAATTATGGATTGGGATGCTGCCCTGATCGATTGCAGGTGGCTGGTATTAATTCAAGAATTCCATCCATTACCTTGTTATTGTTGCCCAAAGCACAAATGGTTGTTGGAAGGTGGGTCATAAGTTGTGTGGCCTGCACAAGTAACGAGTCCGCACACGACCGCCACTGGGAACCAAACACCCCATTGTAGCGCTTGACTCTCATAGGGTAGCGTTGCAGAGCAGTCCAAGGCTTAATCAAGGGCGGTGGTGTGGGCCAGTAATCCCCATTCACGAGCACACAAGCATGACTCTCAATAAATGATTGTCTAGTCTGTGCTTTTTCTTTTGATAAAGTAAAAGTACATTTATTATTCACACACTACTCAATACTATGCAACTATCTACAAATATATACAAAGTGATAGAATCACTTTGGGCAAACGTTATGTAATCTCTCAGGTCTCCTCAAGGGAGAGTATAATCCAACAACCACATGGCAAAACAATCCCAGTGCTCCCCTTGCAACATTTGAACATTTGACAGTATTCAACATTTTGACAGTACAGTGCAATAGTGCAATGATGATTAAGTACTTCCATCTTACTAAGAGATGGCTGTCAGTGTCATTATTCAAATTAGCATAATCAGAAAACATTTGGGACCAAATTCTAGCACTATAGCCATTTGGATTACTTTTAGATTACTCCTAATTGACCATAAAATAACAATACAATACAATACAATACAATACAATACATAGAGCAATACCCACTTACACCTATGGTAGGCACCCTTGCACAACCAGGAACAAACATTCACTGAAGTTTGTGATTCATATACCAGTCCAACCCTTGAGGGGTTATCTATCATGTGTCTCACCCTACCTAGGGTGGGGACACCAACCGATGTTGGGGGGAGGCTGCGCTGCTCCTGCAGCTCCCCCGGGCTCTTGGTATTCCTTTGGTGGTGGCCCCATCTCCCTGAGACCACCACAGCCGTTCTGGGGGCTCAAATGGCAGCCCCTGCCCCGCAAAGCATGCTGGGGCAGCTGCATAAATGATGAGCCGCTCTCCCGCTGAGCTGGGGAGAGCCGCTGTGCCATTTCTTTGACAATTCTCCTGGGGGTGCCGGACCCACCCGGACACCCCCGCAGCCAACACAGAGGATCCCTCGATGGAGGGCGGCCCAGGGAGCCCACACCTGGCGGCCGCCGCCGGCTCCTCGCACGGCCAGCACCTCTGGGTGCTGCCGTGGGAGCCGGCCTGCTGCTTTGAGGTCTGCGGGTAGACACAGAAATACTCGCGGCCGGACGGGCCGCGTGGGGGAGTGCAGCGGCACTCCCCCTTCCTCTTTGCACTCTTCGGGGCCCCGGGATGAGGTCCGGGGCCCCTCCTCCTCATGGCGGGGAGCGCAACGGCGCTCCCCGACGTCTTCTTCTGCTCGCGGCCCCGGGATGGGGTCCGGGGCCCCTCCTCTCCTTGGCTGGGAGCGCGACGGTGCTCCCCGAGGTTGTCTTCTTCTAGGGGCCCCAAGATGGGGTCCGGGGCCCCTTTTGGCCACTTCACAGGGAGTGCGACGGCGCTCCCCGGCTTCCTCTTCGGCTGGGGGTGCACGACGGCGCACCCCCACTCCTGCCTCTTCACGGGGCCCTGGGATGGGGTCCGGGGCCCCTAAGGGCCATCTTCACGGGGAGCACGACGGCGCTCCCCGGCTTCCTCTTCGGCTGGGGGGTGCGCGACGGCGGCCCCCCACTCCTGCCTCTTCACGGGGCCCAAGGATGGGGTCCGGGGTCCCTTCACACAGCGGCAGAGGGGTGCGCGACGGCGCCCCCCCATCTGATGAAAAAATGAACCAGGCTTCACGGGGCCCCGGGATGGGGTCCGGGGCCCCCTTCCTCTGCAGAGAGGGGCTTTGCTCCTCTTCCTCCTGGGCAGCCCCCAGGCCCTTGCCCACCCTGGGGGCACAGTCTCAAGCAGCTGCGGAGCTCCACGCACTTCGTAGCTGCTTTCCCAAAGGTCAAAGGTCATCATCCTTTGTCCTGTGATATATCGGGCCCCCAAGGGCCGATTTTCATCATTCTTGCGTCATTCCACTCCTGGTGACAATTCCTTGCCACCATGAGCACTCTCCTTAGGCCTCCTGGCCTGGAAGGGTCTCAGATCCTCGGGGAGCCAGTCCCACTGACTCCCTGCGCCAGCCTTTCCTCTGGGTTCCCTCTTTTCCTTCTGGGCAGCGCACTCTCCTTGCGCTAGCCCAGTCCTTCCCCCAACTAGTCCTCTGGGGGGGTAAGGGGGCCAGCTTGCCTGGCCCTGGCATTCACCTCGCTGGCCTGGAATCCTTCAGGGGAAGAATCCCTGTCCCAAGGGCAGTCAGTAGGTTCTTCCTTCCAGTTGTCCATGACGCCCGTCTTCAGTCCCAGTGTCCAGCAGTGAAACATAGCCAAGAAGAGAGCTCTCCCCTGTGCAGGACCTTTTAAGTGGGGGCGGAAGTGTCCAGCAGGTCTACACCTCTGGCCTATCCAGATGTGGCACATCACTTCCTTGCCCCCGTCCCCTCCTTCTTGCACAGTCTTCTGGGATTGCTCAAAATGGCATCCTCCAGGAGTTAGTTGCCACATGTGCTCTGAAAGTCTCAGCTCCTCCTCCCTTACATTCCTCGTAGGGTTTCTCCAGCCTGCTCCTGGCACGGAATGACATCTGGCTGATTGATGCAAGGCCCTGCTCCAGCAACTGGACAGAGCAGTAATTGGCCCTAATCCTGAGGTGAGTCAGAGAAAGATGACATCCCTGGATGACCCATAAGTTGTACCACTATGCTCTTGTAACCTACTGCATCATTCTTTTCTTACAGGTTACAGTGTACTTTGGTGTGACTCTTGTTTCGGTGGACCCCAGAGAACTGGAGTTGCACCCTAGGACCTCCTTTCCCATTGACATTCAATGGAGTATCCCCCCCCAATGCAATTACCTTCAGCACACTGACATTGGCATTGAACTGGGTGTCCTTACAGTGAAAAGACAGTAAGCACACTGACTCTCCCTCACATGTATACACCCTTCTCATGAGACCTACTCCAGGTCACCACCCACTCTGCATAGTTCCTCCTGCACTAGGACTACCTAAGCGCAGTTCTTGGGCTGCGCACACCAGGAATCCTCCTCCGACAGCCCTCACATGGGTGCACATCCAAGCGCACACATGATCACATGTAACCTGCCCGGGGCCTCCTGCCCTTGCTGCGCCACAGCAGCCTTTCCTTAGCACGGCGGCACCGGCGGTAAACACGCGCTGTCCATTTCACCATGTGTTTACTGTGCGTGAGTCACCTCATAGGAGGCTTCCTCCCAGTAAACAGTCAAAAACCAGGTGGTCAAAAATTGAAAAATCAGGGCAGACCTAATGGTCAGAACCGTCCTCTAACAGTGCAGGTCTCTGCTGCTGAACGTAGGCCTAACTGTTAAGTCATAGTTGCAGTGGGACTGTGCTAGCATAAAGGTAGAATCTACCTCAAACCCCACCTCTTTCCTTTTTTTTTTTTTTTTTTAAAGACAAGATGATGCTGTTCGATGCATGAAAATCTAAGAGTGCAGAAAATAAAACCATCTTATATTGATCTTAGTCTCCTCTAGTGTGGGGTACCTGAGTGAGCATCTACAATTTCTTTGTCAAGACAGTTCCCCAGCATACAGTGGAGATTCTTGCATCTTTACTTAAATATAGATGCTAAATCAAGAATAATTGGTGTCACATTTTTACTCATGTAAGGACTGTAAATCCAGCAAGATTTTTCCATTTTCTTCTTAGGACTTACGTGAGGGAGAGACTTTTGAAATGTTTCCTTTTCACAAGATCCCACTGTCACCCTCTGCCTACAAGTATATATTATGCCACATAGATTACCCTTGCCACTATCAATAGCAAGGTGTAAGTAAATGCCTTCCTTGGCATGGTTACCCCCAGACTTTTTGCCTTTTGTTGATTTCAGTTATGATTGAAAGTGTGCTGGACCCTGCTAACCAGGCCCCAGCACCAGTGTTCTTTCCCTAAACTGTACCTTTGTCCCCACAATTGGCACAGCCCTGGCACACAGATAAGTCCCTTGTAAATGGTACCCCTGGTACCAAGGGGCCCGTTGTCAGGGAAGGTGTCTAAGGGCTGCACCATGTCTTATGCCACCCTGGGGACCTCTCACTCAGCACATGCACACTGCCTCACAGCTTGTGTGCGCTGGTGGGGAGAAAATGATTAAGTCGACATGGCACTCCCCTCAGAGTGTCATGCCCACCTCTCACTGCCTGTGGCATAGGTAAGTCACCCCTCTAGCAGGCCTTACTGCCCTAAGGCAGGGTGCACTATACCACAGGTGAGGGCATATGTGCATGAGCACTATGCCCCTACAGTGCCTAAGCAAAACCCTAGACATTGTAAGTGCAGTGTAGCCATAAAGAGTATATGGTCTGGGAGTCTGTCAAACACGAACTCCACAGTTCCATAATGGCTACACTGAAATCTGGGAAGTTTGGTATCAAACATCTCAGCACAATAAGTGCACACTGATGCCAGTGTGGGATTTATTGTAAAATACACCCAGAGGGCATCTTAGAGATGCCCCCTGAATACCAGTCCGACTCCTGGTGCTAGGCTGACCGGTTTCTGCCAGCCTGCCACAACAAGATGAGTTTCTGGCCACAAGGGGTGAGTGTCTTTGTCACTCTGTGGCCAGGAACAAAGCCTGTACTGGGTGGAGGTGCTTCTCACCTCCCCCTGCAGGAACTGTAACACCTTGCGGTGAGCCTCAAAGTCTCATGCCTTTTGTTACCGCACCCCAGGGCATCCCAGCTAGTGGAGATGCCCACCCCTCCGGCCACTGCCCCCACTTTTGTCAGCAAGGCTGGAGGAGATAATGAGGAAAACAAGGAGGAGCCACCCACCAGTCAGGACAGCCCCTAAGGCAGTGCTTAATTTGTGCTTGTTGTTTCCGGTGCTAAGCACCAGCACTTATTTTTTAGGGCCGGCGCTTAGTCGTCAGCCTCAAGCATTTGCTGCGAGCAAAAGACACGTTTGGGAAAGACGGAGGAAGAGAAAAAAGAAAAAACGTCACAATGGGAGAAAGTAGAAAACTGCAAGAGTGATCTGAAGGGGCAGGGAGTGGTTTTAAATGGATTGAAGCGGTGTGAGATGGCTTCGGGATTACGCTGCCTCAGTATTACGTGTTCGCACATTTAATTGCAGCAGCTGTGTGTTAAAGAGGAGGGCTTTGGGCACCGGCACCTTTTCATTTACAAATTAAGCACTGCCCTAAGGTGCCCTGAGCTGAGGTGACTCCTGCCTTTAGAAATCCTCCATCTTGAGATTGGAGGATTCCCCCAATAGGAATAGGGATGTGCTCCCCTCCCCTCAGGGAGGAGGCACAAAGAGGGTGTAGCCACCCTCCAGGACAGTAGCCATTGGCTACTGCCCCCCGACCTAAACACACCCCTAAATTAAGTATTTAGGGGTGACCCTGAACCAAGGAAATCATATTCCTGCAACCTGAAGAAAGAAGAAGCACTGCTGACCTGAAAGTCCCGCAGAGACGACGGAGACACCAACTGACTTGGCCCCAGCCCTACCGGCCTGTCTCCTGACTCAAAGAACCTGCACAGCGACGCATCCGACAGGGACCAGCAACCTCTGAGGACTCTGAAGACTGCCCTGAACCCGAAGGACCAAGAAACTTCCGAGAAAAGCGGCACTGTTCAAAACAAAAACAACTTTCAAAGAACTCTCTCTTCCCGCCGGAAGCGTGAGACTTCACACTGTACACCCGACGCCCCCAGAGAACTAACACCGCAGGGAGGACTCCCAGGCGACTACGATGACGTGAGTAACCTAAGTTGACCCCACTGCACCCACACAGCGACGCCTGCAGAGAGGATCCAGAGGCTCCCCCTGACCGCGGCTGCCACTATTAACCTCTAAGGGGAACCCTTGTACTCTGTGCACACTATTTCTCACTTTGAGATAGTATATACAGAGCCAACTTCCTACCCAAGGCAATTGTAACATTACACGTGAAATTTCTAAAGCCCAAATTCACACCTTGGGGCATCTTGGGACTGAATAATAGGTGTTCATTATTACCTAGCAGTACTCATTTAATCAACCTTGGAATGGTTGATAGCTAGAAGGTCCTGGCAGGATTTGAACCTGTGGCCACTGCCTCAGACAAAGGTGTCTGGGGTAGATGAGTTAGTCCACTGAACGTCTGGACATGAGGTAGACACTTGTGTACAAAAGGCTCACAAAATACTTATGTTCACCCACTATCCATAAGTCCCTAAAATTGCTAGTACAACATGCAGCTGTTCCACAAGAAATTTTCTATTGGAGTCAAGTTTTGCAACAGACAAAGTTATGCAATCGGCATAAGATTAAATAAAAGGGAACTCCACTGAAATATGGTAATTTGGGTAACAGTGTAATCGGGATTTATGCAGTCACACTTGAGTAATAACATTTTGCATATCCCTAAGCAGTTATCTAGATTTGCAAGTAGAAAACCAAATATCAGTTCCACATTACATTTTATGCAATCTGAGTTAATGGTTCAAGATCAGTCACAGTAGACAAGACACCCATACATCACACATAGGTCATTCTTCACTTTCTGCAGTGTGTTAAAGTCCTGCATCTCTAACAATCACCATCAATAGGCATTCTGGAATGCTGCTTTGTTGATGAGGTCAGGGAGGGCTTTAAAGAGTATTGTGATATCATTGGTTGTCTGTTCCCTTTAAACGTCAGCCTCTGAGATGATCTGTAATGCAGTCAGTGTTATCTGCATCAGGCCTCTTATCACTGGCCCAGAATAGAGAGCGCTTCCTGAAAGCCTGCTCAGAAGGATGCTGTAATCGCTCTGCGCCTCGATCCTTCCGAGCGGCGGTGGTGCCTTTGATGTAAGAGGCGTGAGCAGGTATTTTTCTTAGTTCCAAGGAACAGACCTAGGTGCAGTCCATTTTCTGATTTTCACCTCCAGGGTACTTAGTAACCTTTCTTTTGAGCTAAAATTGCAAGTCTGTTTCTTTTTCGAAAAACGCGTTTTTAAACGAATATTCCTTTACTATGCATCAGCTGTTGCAAAGTTAAATTATTTCTAATGCAGATAATTTACCTTGCATTGTGTTCGTCTTAATAGGTAACTGTATCATTGTTTGCAACTCATATTCATACGTCATTTGTAATATGTTGGTATTTCTCATCTCTACATTTTTAGAAAATGTAAAATTACACATTTATAGAAATCTTCAAAAACTACATGTTTTAATTAGAGAGCAGACTCTAATAAGATCAAAAATATATTGATAAAAAGAACAAGGGCGTCAAAAAATAGATACTAACACATTCAAACGCCATATGTGTCCATATGGCGGTTTTTTGTATATAAGATCTGAAATGCGACTTTATGGAAAAAAGTGACCACGAAAAATAACGAATTTCGGTGTGGACAAACTAGATGAGATATGACATTACCAGTAATGTAAGGGTGAGAGAGGGGCTGTTTCAGTCCGCCCCAAAATAAAGGCATAAACCGTGACAACATAATTACCAGAATTTTGTAATGGTTGCAGTAATGAATTACTTGGTAATAGGTTTTTACATTTTCATGCAGGCCCTTGAAACAGCCCAAGAGATTGCCCCTGAGGCGTACATTGGAATACATTAGAGAACTGTAAGGATAAGGGAGGGGTCATCCGCTGCCTGAGTCTCTGCCTCCCCCCACACCACACATTGAACATAATTGTATGTTGCTGGAATTCTCACGTGCAGAAACATGTAGGGGATTTTTTAAGTTCCGGCACAGTCAGGTTACCAAACACCAAGGCTGCATGGCCTTAATTCTCATGCCTCTTTAATCCACCACAAGACACTCCCTTTCCCTTTGTCTCATTATTGCGGGTTCTTCATCATACCTACTTTCACAGTCACAGTTTTTCAATCTCTTTCCTCCTCTTATCCCACCTGTTTTTGTTTTTATCTCTCTTGCTCTTCATCAAAATGTTTTGAGGAAAAATAAGTGCCAGTCCCCAAAAATGAGTGCCAGTGGTCCCAGCATTTACCCACCAGCTCAAATTAAGCACTGCTCTTGAACATCAGTGCAACAACCCGTTCAGCCATTGCACTGGCTGCAGGGAACATTGTCCAGTGTATGTGGTGTTTGTTTTACCTGCTTGGCAATTTGTTTGTTTTTCAATAGAAAACTCTGAAAGCAGAAGTTTGTTTTTGGATAAGAAAACAAATGAATGGCACTGATGAACTTGGACTTTCTCAATGTATAGGGTAGCCATTATTTGATTCCACTACTTGGAATACCATGTCTCACTTGGTGTTCCTGGGCATCAAACTTCATACTTTGCAGAATACACTTGACTACCATCACTCACTGCAATCACAGCAGTTGCATAAAGCAACCAGCTCAGTCTGTTTATCGTGCTGTGGACTGCATCACAGCCATGCCTCGTGGTCCTTTCTGAAAGTTGGTGGTGTTGACTACATGTCATTATAGAACTGGGCTCCAGCAATATGTTTCTTGTTGGGGGATTTGCATATTGCTTAATTCATCTTTGATTGTAGTGATCTGAGTTTCTAGATTCTGAGCTTCTAGTGGCGCCTTCCTATGTCTCTTGCAATTTTGAAATTTTAGATGTCAGGCTTCCATTTTCCTTCTCCCTCTTAATCCACTAATTGGGTTTTCTACTTTGGGAAATTTGGGGAGTTGTACATTTACTCCACAAGACTTATTTGCTGCACCTAGAAGGACTTCTTGGCTACCTGAAGCCTGCCTTAACCCTCAGGGGCCTGGCATGCTGTTTGATCCCTGTTTCTGCACTTGAACCCAGGACTACAAGAATGACTCCAAGGGCTAGTTGGCTTGCCTCCTGATCAGAGCTTCAGGAACAGAAAAGACTTCAACAATAATGAACCCACACCTGGACACAGCCTTGGTAAGTCCTAACCCCCAAGTGGTGCCCCTCCATTCGTGGACCCTTTGTGGTGGTGCTAAAGATACCCAGATAACCAAAATTTGGTACTTAAAAATATTTTGGTTAAAAACTGCACTGAGAGAAGACAGGCACCAATCTGCTCATCTATCTGCCCAAGGTACATCCCTTGTTGGCCTGACTTTATGGCAGTTCCTGCTATAATCTTCTTCACAGTAGCAATCATGTTCAGGGTTTTTTTGTCCAAGGGGTATCTAGGTTCGTGTACGCTTGTCGGCTAAAGCCCCTTGCCTTGTCTCGCTGGAGATTTTTTTTTAAAAAGACTAAGGGACATATTTACAAGCCTCTTGAACCCACTTGCATTGCCCTAGCATCATTTTTTATTTTTACGCTAAGGTGGCATTTTCCCCACGCCATATTTACGAAGTGGTGCAATACTTGCACAAATACACCACACAGGTTTAGAAAAATAGATAATATTTATCTGAATCAAAAAAAAAAATTACCTTTTAAATGTTTAAGAGTCTCAATCCTTATGAATTAATGGTTGTTTGTATCTTTGTATCATAGAGTACCTGGGTTGCGTCAAAATTAATGATGCACAGCCACCGCAGAGGAGGAAATGCATGGAAAAATAAGGTGTAGTTTTGGATTATCCCGTGCGGCACAAAGGATGCATTGAATTTCAGGAGCGCAGTCTTGGTTCCTTACTGCAATGCAGTGATATTTTGGTGCACATGGACTATTCGTTCAAAATACATGACACACTGGTAGAAGGAGCAGGCATTGATCAGGTAGGCGATGCAGTGACATTTTAGCCTCAAGGCGGGCCCTTCGGTGATTTCCGGTTGTGGGTCCGGTGTTGCCTCATTCCGGTCAGCGGTGTGGCGAATTTCCAGCTGCGAGGCAGGCGTTCTGTGGATTTTTGCAGGCGTTGCTTCAGTTTTCCAATGCATGAGGATGTCCTGAAGGAGTGAAGTCTTTTTTGGCCCTGAGACTTCAGAAAGACAAAGTCCCTCCAGCACTCAGGAGCACCAGGCAGCAGGTCAACAAGCAGGAAAGCAGTCCTTCAGCAAAGCAGTCCAGATGAGCCCTTTGGGAAGCCTGGCAGTCTCTCTGACAGAGTCCAGGTGTAGGTCCAGAAGTGTCTGATTTGGTGGGGTCAGAGACCCAGTTTATATGCCCAAAAATGCCTTTGAAGTGGGGGAAACCTCAAAGAGTGGTTTTGAAGTGCACAAGTTCCCCTTTCAACCCAGTCCTGTCTGCCAGTATCCCTGTGAGGGGTTATCAGTCCTGTGCGTGAGGGCAGGCCTCTGGCCTTTATTATGTAAGAGAGAGTCCCTCCACTCTTCCTGCCCAAGGAGACCCATTCAGTATGCAGATAAATGCAGATATGACTGAGTGTCCTGTGTTTATGGTTGTCTGGGTGGAATGCACAAGGGGAGCTGTCAACCAGCACAGACCAGATATGGATTGGAGATGGGGCTGTAAGGCACACATGGCAGTAAGTGCAGAGAAATGCCCACTTTCTAAAAGTGGCATTTCTAAAAGAGTAATATTAACTCCAACTTCACAGTAAGCAGGATTTTCTATTACCATTCTGACAATACTAAATATGACAGGGCTACTCCTTCCAGATCAGAATCTACCACTTAAAAGTATATGAGGACAGTTTGAATGCTAGTCTATGAGAGGAGCACGCCTCACAGTATTGGAGAACGACTTTCTGAGTTTTTCACTACCAGGATATGTAAAACACATAAGTGCATGTCCTGCCTTTTACGTACATAGCACCCTGCCTATGGGTTACCTAGGGCCTACACCTTAGGGGTGACTTATATGTAGAAAAAGGGGAGTTTAAGGCTTGGCAAGTAGTTTGAAACCGCATACATAGCTTTGCAATGTCAGGCCTGAGATATGGTTAGGGGGCTACTTATCGGGTTGGCACAATCAGTGCTGCAGGCCCACTAGTCGCATTTCATTTACAGGCCCTGCGCACCTCCAGTGCACTTTACTAGGGACTTACAAGTAAATTAGATATGCCAATTGGGTAGCGACCAATGTTACCATGTTCAGGGGAGAGAGAGAGCACATGAACTTTAGCACTAGTCAGCAGTGGTAAAGTATGCAGAGTCCTAAAACCCGCAAAATCAGGGTCAGAAAAATGGAGGGAGGCAGGCACAAAGTTGGGAGATGACCACCCTAGGGAAAAATAATAATGATGATTTTTATGTGGGATCCAATACACAAATGCCGAATTAATATGATGCAGCTGAAACAAGTTTAATACAAGATATAAAAGAGTGCTTTTTAATATTATTTACTTGTGCCGCGTTTCACGTGAAACTCCATAAAATGGAAACTATTCTGGTTTTATTTTCCAATCTTGAATTCACCCCTTCCCATCTGGTCCCCTGGCACATCTTCTCTCCCCACAGATTTGCAGAACAAAGACAAGTTGGTGTAAGTTTCCTGTTGTGCTCTGAATAAACCTTCAAATGTTCATAACTATTAATTCCCAAGGCCCTTCCACTGTAGTTACACAGCTGAGCCTAGTTTTATTCATTGGTGTAAGGGACCATTGTTTGAATATTTCATAGTAGTTTGAACATCTCCGGTTAGCAATGACATAGAAGATGCTGGATGCTTACTTAAAAACGAGATAGTGTTTATGAATTTAGGTAGTGATGTGGATAATTTTGATTTGCCAAATGAGTTGTTACTTACCATCATACCATTATGACTTTGCTGATTTTCTAATTTGTTATGCAAGAATTGTGTATACGAACCCATGGATATAGGGGGCGAGACAGAGGATTTTCCTTTTCTACTGGGCATACTGCTTGTTTTCTTTCTAATTTTGATGCTCACTTGGGACTTAAAGTTGTTTCTGATTTTGACTATTGTGTGTGACTCAGCGTTTGAGCCTTCATAGCATTTGTTCTGTATGGTTTGATTTTGAGAATTTTGTAATAAAAACATTTATTTTTGCTTCTAATTCAGGCCTCAACTAGTAAGTGGTCAAATTAATTATGTTGCTATTCTGCTAAATTGATGTTGGTGAGGGAGCCTTTTTACACAAGATCAGCCTGGAGCAGAACTGCTTGAGGTAAATTTTGGGGTGATCTGAATTTTGTAGTGTCCTAAATATTCGGGTATGGACACTGCTTCCACACCTGGTGGCTAAATGTTCCAATATCAAAGATAAATAACCAGTCCTTGAAAGGTGTTATGCTATAGCATGCAGATCTGTAGAGTTCACTTTTCACCCGAGAAGGTATCCTGGGGCTGGCAGGTATAAGTTTAACCAAACCTATGGCCTACTTGAAAAGCAATGTCTTCAGCTTCTATATGTAGCGGCATGCTATTCTACACTTTAGGAGTGATGTAGCAGAAGACTTGATGGCTGAATCTGAGTTTTTTTTGTTAGACGGTTAGGGGTTCCTGATGTTACAAAACTTGTATCCCACATCGTTGGTAAAGTTTTTTTTTATCAATGTGCCAGCTTTGCTCTATGTGAAGCTGGAGATAAACCACTGGAATTATTGCATGCAAATTATCCAGCTGCTGATCAGAGCAGGGAGCTGCAGTAATTAAACCACTGCCATGAAGCAACAATGCAATTATCCGCTGCCAGAATCCTGTTTGTGTAAACAGTGAAACTTTTAGTAGGGACAAAAAAACAGCACACAGCTGCCATAGAGGAAAGCGCTCTGTTCCCTGGACTATGTGTTGAGCCTCCTTCTTTAAAAACATCCCCTTTTCTCCTCCAGTAGATCTAGTACTCTGAGTCAGTCTTAACATTTCTTTAATGTTATGCTTTGTATCTCTATACCAGAGGAGGGACTTTTTAGCTCTATTTGTAAGTCTCAAGAGCACACCAAACATGCAAAACTATAAGTCTGTTTTAAATTCCACATTATGAGCAAACCAGTTTTTCATTGCAATATATCAAAACGGTGTTCATTGAACATATTATTTACCAGGAATATCCATTACCCTTTTGATAGTCCTCCTTGTCATAGCAATGACTTCTGAGGCCATCCATCCTCCTGACAGAGAAACGCTATCAAAGCTGTTTTCTCTTTCTACCACAAGCGGCTGAGCAGCCAATCAGCATAAAGGTCCCTCGTCCTCACACTTCTTTTTTGTTATATAAACCGCACATATTTGTGACCAGGAAAGGGGTGATGGTGGACTGCTGGTATGAGGAAAGCCATCCTAAGGGTAATTAGGATTATCGGTAAGTAATTTGTTCATTACACTCATGCCTCTCAATCCCATCATAGCAATGATTTGTGAGGACTTTTGAGGGTGTACCCAAGTAAAAATCACTCCGCACACCTAGATGCTTCAAAAAACATAAATTTCAACATTTACTTTGTTGTCGTTATTAAAACAGAAAACATATATTTCAACAATTACTTCATTGTTGTTAATAAAACAAAAAGTTAGTAGCATTAGAAAATAAATCCAATTATATGATAAAAACATGTTGATTGGCACATATGTGGCTGTTCTAACAATTTCTTAAAACAAAACTCCTTTTCCCATCTCAACCCATGCAGCACCTACTGCCCTGGTGGATTTGGCTAGGACATTTCCTGACCACTGTGACCGCATAAATGCATATGACTGAGATACCGCTTGCCTCACTCACCTACCACTCGCAGTAGTCAAAACCTTTTTCCCTTTACAAGTTGGCCCATAGCAAACAAAAAGAGACTGGGAAGGCTCGAATGACATATTTTTCTAGATAAATTAACATGGCTCTCCTTACCGCTAAAGAAGAAGGATGTCCTGTGAAGACTAAAACTGAAGAATCATTTTTTTGATTGGTGTGAAAAACAGATTGAATTGTGGGGTTAAATTTTCGATCAGGGAAACATTTTAAGTATAGAAAAGATATTAATAAAGATGTTAATTTCCCCCAACCTTCTTGCAAAAAATGATTGCCACTAAGAAAGCTAACATGGCCGAAAACCAGGAAATGTTAGTTTGGTTCAAGGGTTCAAAAGGTTCTTTCTGAAAACCCTCTAACACAACAGAAAGATCCCTTGTGGGAATCAGGATATAGATGGCCTTTTAAATGTAAAACTTTTAAGAAGATTTTTAACCAGTGTGATATTGGATGAAACTTTACCTCTGGACTCTCAACAGGATTTTTAGCCGTCCATTGAGAGGCTAAAGAAGACATAGACAACCCTTTTGCACATCCATCCCTTGAAATAGCCAAAAAATCAAATCCTTCTCACCCAGTCACAAGGGCACCAGGCAGTAAGTCAGGCAGCAGAGCAGTCATTCAGGGCAGCGGTCCAGCAGAGTGGCAGTCCTTTCAGCAGCACAGCAGTCCTTCTTCCTGGCAGAGTCTTCCACAAATGAAGAGGTGTACGGAAGAGTTGGTATCTGAGGTCCAATATTCATATCAGGTGCCTCCTTTGAAGTGGGAGAATCTTTTACAGGTTTTCCATTGAAATACACATGTTTCCTCCCTCCCCTGGCTCCAGACTACCTGCAGGCAGTAGGCAGTTCTTTGTGTGGAGGCAGGCCAAAGCCTACTCAAGTATAAGTAAGGCTGTGCACAGCTCTTCCCTCTCATCCTGCCAGTGATGGTCCATTCTGGCACATCTAAGCTCTCTATTATGTGTTGCTGTCTGGAGGAATACTCAAAGCCCAAATGTCAGCCACACCCAGTCAAGTGACCCAGAGACAGGCTGCAAGCACTCGGGGCATATTTATACTCTCTGTGCACCACATTAGTGTCATTTTAAAATAAAGTGCAAAACCAACTCCATATTTATACTTTGGCGCTAGACCCGTCTAGTGCCAAATTTATGGAGTTAAAGTAATTTTTTGGACGTTGTAACCTGCCTTGCTTATTGAGATGCAAGGCGTTCCTGCGCAAAAAATAACTATATGGCCTTAACGCCATATCTATACTCCTGTGCTAAAATGGTGCACAGGAGGGAAGAGGGGTCAAAAACTGGGGCAAAGCTTGCTTCGCCCCATATTTTAACACCTGGGTCAGGGCAGGCGTTAGGGGCTCTCTGGGCCGATTTCCATGGTGGAACACAATGGAATAAGACCACAGGTGCCCTCCCCAGGCCCCAGGGACACCTCACCCACACCAGAGGGACAGTGGAGGATGGGAGACCCCCCATCCCAGGTAAGTACAGGTAAATACAGGTAAGTACAGGTAAGTATTTTATTTGGATTTTTAAAGTGCCAGTGAGGGCCCTGCAATGGGCCCCCATACATGGCACAGGGTGCAATGGCCCTGCCCAGGGGACCCTGGTCCCCTGTGCTGGCCATTGGGGTTTTGGGCATGATTCCTGCCTTTTCTAAGACAGGAGTCATGTGGTATGGATGGCTTTGCATTAGAAAATGACTCTAAGCAGGTTAGAGTCATTTTTTTTTTTTTACTCTAACCTGCCTAACGTAATTGTTTTGGTGCAAAACCCCCTTCTTTCATACCCACAGCCCCGCCCGACTAACGTCGCTTTTTTTTATGCTAGCCTACTCTTTGCACTGGTTTGCACCATTCCATAAATATAGTGCCTGGCTGGTGCACAGAAATGGTGCAAGTCGGTGCTAAAAGTTTTGGTGCAAAACTGCGTTAGTGCAGTCTTGCACCAAAAAGTATAACTCAGGGCCTAAATGGTTAAGGCAGGAAAATGCCAGCTTTCTATAAATGCAAAAACAACAGATGATGGACGGAATGCAGAACAAATCAAACATTCATCCTCAATCACAAATCTGGGTTTAATCCAGCAGTTTTATTTACTTGCCATGCCATTCCAGTTTGGACCCAGCCATATAAAAATCAGTCTTGACCCTGTTCCCCATGGGAACAGTCCAGCCCAAACTGTCAGGCCAGTTCCTTCCTGGACCAGATACAAGCATCCTGGGACAGGTTTCAGAGTATCAGCCTTCACCAGCCAGGCTTGGTTTTATGAGCTGTGATTTATGGACACCACACAACCGGCTCTCCGTTTAAATAATAGAGCAATAGTTCCTTGCGACAATTATTTACGTATCGCATTTTCACTGTTATGCAGACACTGTTTCCATTGTCCTCAAGAGGCCAGATTTTTTAAGGCCGAAACGTGTCGACTGTATCTCTGAAGGAGTGACTGTTGGAATTTTCGAATTGTGCGATGTAAGAATTTGTGGACTGTATCGGATTTATTTTCAGTGATTACTACCTTTCACTGAGGCATGAAACAGCCTTTGGACAACTGCCACCTCCTTTTGCTGTGACTGCTGGCCATTGGTTGATTAAGCGGATCACATTTGATGTACTACGGTGCTCTAATGGAACTGTTGATTGAGGATTTATGTATATATATTTTGTATGTACTTTCTATGTATAATATGTGTATATATAATTAATTTTCATTAGTTTTATATATTATATTTTCTTTGGGTGCACAGGTAACTTGTGGGCACTATGACTAAATTGAATTAATTGTCAATAAAATAAATTATTTTCCAGTGAATAATTGAGTTTTTCACTGTGATAGTTGGGTATATATTGATCCCTTCTGGATTTTTGTTTGGTATATAGCTTGAATCAGGTGGCATAGCAAGCATGAGACCCACGTCTGGGAATGCCCTTTCCACTTGGGGTGACAAATGCAAAAACAACAGATGATGGATGGAATGCAGCGCAAATGAAACATTCACCCCCAGTCACGGATCTGGGTTTAATACATCTGTTTTTTTGCTTGCCATGCCATCCCAGTTTGGACACAGCCATATGCAAATCAGTCTTGACCCTGTTCCCCATGTGAACAGTCCAATCAAAACTGCCAGGCCAGGTTCTTCCTGAACCAGAAACAAGCAACTTGGGACTGGTTTCAGGATATCACCCTTCATCAGCCAGGCTAATTTGAATCTAGTGGCATAGCAAGCATGGGACCCCCATCTGGGCATACCCTTCCCACTTGGGGTGACAAATGCAAAAACAACAGATGATGGACGGAATGCAAAGCACATCAAACATTCACCCCCAGTCACAGATCTGAGTTTAATCCATCGGTTTTTTTGCTTGCCATGCCATTCCAGTTTGGATCCAGCCATATGCAAATCAGTTTTGACCCTGTTCCCCATGAGAGCAGTCCAGCCCAAACTGCCAGATCAGGTTCGCCCTGAACCAGAAACAAGCATCCTTGGGCCACTTTCAGAATATCACCTTCATCAGCCAGGCTGGCTTGAATCAGACAGCATAACAAGCACAGGACCCACATCTGGGCATACCCTTCCCACTTGGGATGACAAATGCAAAAACAACAGATGATGGATGGAATGCAGAGCAAATCAAACATTTGCCCCCGTCACAGATCTGGGATTAATCCATCAGTTCTTTTGCTTGCCATGCCATTCCATTCCACTTTGGGCCCAGTCATATGCAAATCAGTCTTGACCCTGTTCCCCATGGGAACAGTGCAGTCCGAACTGACAGGACTGGTTCTCCCTGGACCAGAAACAAGTATCCTGGGACCAGTTTCAGGATGTCACCCTTCATCAGCCAGGCTAGCTTGAATCTGGTGGCATAGCAAGCACGGGACCCACGTCTGGACATACTCTTCCCACTTGGGGAAACAAATGCAAAAACAACAGATGATGGACAGAATGCAGAGCAAATCAAACATTCACCCCCAGTCACAGATCTGGGTTTAATCCATTGTTCTTTTTGCTCACCACGCCACCCCAGTTTGGACCCAGCCATATGCAAATCAGTCTTGACTCTGTTCCTCATGGGGACATTCCAGCACAAACTGCTAAGCCAGGTCCTCCCTGGACGAAAACAAGCAACCTAGGACTGGTTTCAGAGTATCAACTTCATTGACTAAGCTAGCTTGAATCCACTGGTGCCGTGAGCACGGGGCCAATGTCTGGGCATACCCTTCCCACTTGGGGCAACAAATGCAAAAAGAACAGATGATGGACAGAATGCCAAACAACGCAAACATTCACCCCCAGTCACAAAGTTCTGGGTTTAATCCATTGTTTTTTTGCTCACTATGCCACCCCAGCCACATGCAAACCAGTCACATGCAAACCAGTCCTGTTCAACATAGGGAAAGTCCAGCCCGAACTGCACAGGGCCCAGTGGTTCCTGGATTCTTTGGACTTCAGGACCAAGATACTTGTGTTGCCACAGCTGGTTCAATTTAATCAGAAGTGGCTATCACCTCAGAATCTCTAGAAAGGTGTTCAGATGGTGGAAACTATCCCTTTTGTGATAACAACTGATGTGACTCAGTGAGCTTTGAGGGAATAGGAAACCTAGGGCGCTTGGTTGGGAACGAAGCCTTTCCTCTCCTCAAATTGGAGGTAGTTAGCTGCAATAGAGAAGTCTCAGTGTACTTTTGCAACTTGCATTATAAACAAAATCTCCCGGCAAACCTCTCTTCTCCTCCAACCTCAAAAGTCTCTTTCTCTAAAACATCCACACATAAATGTACGACCCAACAAGTTATTTTACATAATTTATTTTTCATTTTATTATAAAGTATCATAACATGTTTCACAAAATACACAACTTGTTTAAATGAACATCAACAATTGTCATCAATTATTACAAACAAAGGGGGTCATTCTAACCCTGGCGGTCCAAGACCGCCAGGGCTAAAATGACGGGGGCACCACCAACAGGCTGGCGGTGCCCCGCTGGGCATTCGGACCGCGGCGGTTCAGCCGCGGTCAGAAGTGGAAAACCGGCGGTCTCCCGCCGGTTTTCCGCTGCCCAAATGAATCCTCCATGGCGGCGCAGCAAGCTGCGCCGCCATGGAGGATTCGGACACCCCATACCGCCATCCTGTTCCTGGCAGTTCTCCCGCCAGGAACAGGATGGCGGTATGGGGTGTCGCGGGGCCCCTGGGGGCCCCTGCAGTGCCCATGGCAATGGCATGGGCACTGCAGGGGCCCCCGTAAGAGGGCCCCAAAAAGAATTTCAGTGTCTGCTTTGCAGACACTGAAATTCGCGACGGGTGCAACTGCACCCGTCGCATCTTCCCACTCCGCCGGCTCAATTCTGAGCCGGCGTCCTCGTGGGAAGGTAGTTTTACACTGGGCTGGCGGGCGGCCTTTTGGCGGTCGCCCGCCAGCCCAGTGTAAAACACAGAATAGCTGCAGCGGTCTTCCGACCGCGGTGCGGTATTCTGGAGGGGGGAAGTATATATACAGTCCATACTTGTTCATCCACATATACCTTACACTCAACACACTCATCAACTTTGTGCATCCTAAAACAATTATCATACTACTAGTTTACCATAGGTCTCATATACAGACACACAATAATTCAATGTTTAAACATTTCACAGAAGTTTGTTTATCCTTTAGGTATGTTAGTACAAGTAATGGCATCAGCTCTCCACATAACAAATTATTTTGTATTCTTTCCTAATTGTGACTAAGATTCATAAGGATACGATGAAAAAATAAATGATGTAAGATAATCCATTGGGCCATACATTTATGTGTGGGTGTTTAGAGAAAGAGACTTTTGAGTTTGGAGGAGAAGAGAAGGTTTGCTGGGGGATTTTGTGTATAATGATAGTTTTGGCCTGCCACAGGAACCAGAGAGAGGGTCCTGTTATAATTATTGACACTTTTGCAACTTGTCCATGAAACAAGTCCTCATCAAGACAGACCTTCAGGTTGCAAACGCATACATAAACAGACAGGACGGAACAAGACCTATAACCCCATCCCTTTTACCGAACAAGATTCTTTCACGTACATGTATATTCTGGGAGCATAAAATCGTATGCAACTTGAGCTGAAATATTTCCTCCTCAGAAGATTTTCACAATGTCTTTCACCTTGTGATTAGTCATTTTGATCAACTTCCAATTAGGCCTGTTTGCATCTCCTGCAAATGCCCTTCTCCTATGCTTTTCCTCTGAAAGGGTCTCTCGGAAAGCATGTAGACAGATGCTCTGACTGTTCTTGTCCATGGTGTGAGGTTTTGGGTGTACTACACGATATGGCTGTGGGGCCTTATCATGCAGTACACTCTCAAATACCATCCTTGTTGCAGTCAGGTACGTTCACTCAAACTTTAGCTCAAACCTGGGTAGCTGTGGCTGCGAGCAGTGAGGCTTAGCAAAGGAACAAAGTGTACAGCATTTAAAGCACAAAAACAAAATATAAGAAAGCAACGGCACACAAAAGAAAGAAGGCACCAATTTATCAAAATAAATTCTATTTTTATGAATGTTTGGAGACCTGGATGAACAAAATCCACCAGAAGGTTCTGGAGATACAGATTTTTAAATATATGATCACTTTTAAATGCAACAGCAAACACGCATTGGTCAACAAAACTTTAGAACTTTTGAAAGGTTTTGAACAGTTAGTTTGAGTACTCTGCCCTTGGTTGGGCAACCCATTCCGGTGGGGCAGAGTTCTAAAGGGGAAAAGTGGACAGTCTGGACAGATACCTGGCCACCAGAGTTTTTTTCAAGAAGAATCCAAACTTTACAAGTCAGCAGTCATAGATGACAATGGAGCAGTCCTGATGCTGAGGGATACAGGCAAAATATTCTCAAAGTAAGCAGTCAATGCAGTCGATGGGGGTTTCTCTGTGGGTGCTCCTTGGGCTTTGGGCAAAGTGGGGCAAACATGGCCACAGAGATCGGGGTCCTTCGAAGTCCTCCATGTTGCAATAGCAGGCCAAACGATAGTGGGCTACTGGTCAGTCTGCACTGCTGTTGGGGCATAATTCTTAGGTGGGGATTGTGCCTCAAAGGTGAGACAAAACTTGACATTTTCATGTCCAACTTTTGGCTATCTGTGATTTTTCCTGGGGAATTCTCTATGCTTTCCTTCTGTTTACTCTTGTCACAAAAATGCTTCACCAGATTTTGAGGGAGAAGGTGGTAGTCATCCTCATTGCACCTTTGTGGCCCAGGAGCCCATGGTTCTTGCTTCTGTCCCAGTCAGCTATGGAATCTCATCTTCGTCTCCGTTACAGCCTGAGCCCTTTTCAGTATCCTTACCTCAAATTCAATCAAATTTGTCAGTTGAAACTGACAGCTTAGACGTTGAGTAGGCTGCAATAAATGGGATGCTCCAGAGAAGTAGCCTATGGCATTCAGGCAGTAAAAAAACACCTCCACTTTGGCAGTATATGCTGAACACAGGAAGACGTTTTGCTGCTGATGTACCTTGATGAATGTTGATCTTGGCCCCGTGACGCATACTCGACAATGGACACAGCAATGCTCTGCAACCAGAATTTAAGGTACTCTTGGTCAACAAGCCTAACTGGGTCCCTATAGCCAGCCCGCACCTCATTGCGATCAGCCTAAAGCTGTGACTTTCAGTTATCCAAAGTTGGTGCTTTGTGCTTTTTGGCATTATTTGCACTGAAATCTTTAAACATGCATATCTCTGGATCTACTGACTGGATTTCTGTCATTTTGGTCATTTTACTTATTAACATTTATTCTATTTTTCTAATCTGGAGTGGGATCCCTTTTCATGATGTATTTTTGCAATGTCCCTGTTTGCAGTGCTGCACAAATATTTCACACATTGCCTCGAGTTAAGCCTGACTGTCCTGTGCCAAGCTATCCAAGGGCTGAGCACCAGCTAATTTAGGGTTTGCTTGTGATTTTGCTTGTGACTTCACTCTGACAAGAATTGTGGTTTCTGAATGAGTGGTATTTCACCCAGCTCAACCAGTAACCTATTTTCTGACATGGAATGATTGCCATTTATTCTGCTGGCGTTGCTTCTGGGGCTGTAACTGCTTTTTGTTACAATCAACCTCATTGTATCATTTTTCTACAGAAGATATTACTGTGTTATAGAATCTAAAAGGTTGTAAAACTTTTTGTGTCCTCTGCCGCTTTTTTAACCAGATCATGTATCTGAAAGGAAAACAACCTCTCCACAGAGGAAGGAAGATAGAAATTTAGGAGCAGATTTAAGAGCCACTAGTGCCTCCTTGCACCACATGAGCGTCATGTTTTTAGCTAATGTGGCCTTATGAGGACAAAATAGCCGAGCCAAATTTGCAAAGTGGCGCAATGCATGCATTGCACCACTTTGTAACCCTGTGCGCTACATTATGCCATGCAAAGGGTGAGTTCCCCCATTAGGAAGACCAAAAAAATGGTGCAAGGAAATCCAAGAGATTTCTTTGCATCATTTTCTCAGCACTTTTAACACCTGCTGAGAGCATTGTTTACTATGGGCCTTAGTGGGCCTTGCAGGATTAGCGACAGTATTTTTGTCAGTTTTGACAGTACTAGTGTCAAATATTTTTATCAAATCAAATTATAAATATTTATAAAGCGCGCTACTCACCAGTGCGGGTCTCGAGGCACTAGGGGGAAGGGGTTACTGCTGCTTGAAGAGCCAGGTCTTGAGTAGTCTCCGGAAAGCTGAGTGGTCCTGGGTGGTCCTGAGGATGGTGGGGAGGGAGTTCCATGTCTTGGCCGCCAGGTAGGAGAAGGACCTCCCACCCGCCGTGGTGCAGCGGATGCGAGGGACGGCGGCGAGAGCGAGGTTGGCGGAGCGAAGAGGACGGGTGGGAGTGTAGAAGCTGAGGCTGCGGTTGAGGAGTTCGGGTCCCTTGTTGTAGAGGGCTTTGTGTGCGTGGGTGAGGAGTAGGAAGGTGATCCTTTTGTTGACGGGAAGCCAATGCAGGTGTCTCAGGTGGGCGGAGATGTGGCTGTAGCGGGGTATGTTGAGGATGAGGCGGGCGGAGGCGTTTTGAATTCGTTGCAGACGTTTCTGGAGTTTAGCTGTGGTTCCTGCGTATAGTGTGTTGCCGTAGTCCAGGCGGCTCGTGACGAGGGCGTGGGTCACGGTCTTTCTGGTGTCGGCGGGGATCCAACGGAAGATCTTTCGGAGCATGCGGAGGGTGAGGAAGCAGGAGGATGATACGGCGTTGACTTGTTTGGTCATGGTGAGAAGTGGGTCCAAGATGAAACCGAGGTTGCGTGCGTGGTCTGAGGGGGTAGGTGCGGTGCCAAGGGCCGTGGGCCACCAGGAGTCGTCTTAGGCGGTCGGGGTGTTTCCGAGGATGAGGACTTCTGTTTTGTCTGAGTTCAGTTTCAGACGGCTGAGTTTCATCCAATCTGCGACGTCTTTCATTCCATCTTGCAGGTTGGTCTTGGCGCTGGTGGGGTCCTTGGTGAGGGAAAGTATCAGTTGAGTGTCGTCGGCGTAGGAGATGATGCTGTGTTTGCGTACGATGTCGGCGAGGGGGCTCATGTAGACATTAAAGAGTGTCGGGCTGAGCGAGGAGCCTTGTGGGACGCAGCAGATGATCTTGGTGGGGTCTGAGCGAAAAGGTGGGAGGTAGACTCTTTGGGAGCAGTTGGAGAGGAAGGAGGTGATCCAGTCCAGGGCATGTCCTTGGATCCCGGTGGAGCGGAGGCGGGATATTAGGGTTCGGTGGCAGACGGTGTCGAAGGCAGCCGAGAGGTCGAGGAGGATGAGGGCGAATGTTTCTCCGTTGTCCATCAGGGTTCTGATGTCGTCTGTGATTGAGATGAGGGCGGTTTCTGTGCTGTGATTGGCTCGGAATCCGGACTGAGAGGGGTCGAGTAGGCTGTTGTCTTCAAGGAAGTTGGTAAGTTGCTTGTTGACGGTCTTCTCTATGACTTTGGCGGGGAATGGGAGGAGCGAGATGGGGCAGAAGTTCTTCAGGTCGCTTGGGTCCACCGTAGGTTTTTTCAGTAGGGCGTTGACTTCAGCGTGTTTCCAACTCTCAGGGAAGGTAGCAGACGAAAACGAGCTGTTGATGATGGTCTGGAGGTGCGGGGCGATGATGTTGTCGGCTTTGTTGAAGATGAAGTGTGGTCAGGGGTCGGAGGGGGCACGGGAGTGGATGGAGTTCATGGTGGCTTTGGTCTCTTCCGTGTTGATGTGAGTCCAGGCGTTGAGGGTGATGGCTGGGGTTGTAGGTTCTGTGGTGGTTGGCTGGGTCTGGTGTCCGAAGCTGTCGTGTAGGTCGGTGATCTTACGATGGAAGAAGGTGGCAAGGGAGTTGCAGAGGTCTTGTGAGGGCGTGATGGCGTTGGCGTTGGTGTTAGGGTTGGAGAGCTCTTTGACAATGTTGAAGAGTTCTCTGCTGTTGTGGCTGTTTTTGTCCAGTCTTTCTGTGAAGAAATTTCTTTTGGCGGCACAGATCAGTTGGTGGTGTTCGCGGGTAGCGTTCTTGGGGCAGTCATGTTGTCTGCGGTGTGGTCCTTGCGCCAGGCTTTCTCGAGGGTGCGGCAGGTTTTCTTTGATTCCTTAAGGGTGTCGGTGAACCAGAGAGGTTTTTTGGTGTTGGTCTGTCTTGGGAAGCGTCTGAGGGGAGCGAGGTTGTCTGCGCAGTTGGTGATCCAATTCATGAGGCTGAGGGCTGCGTCGTTGGGGTCGGAGGAGAAGATTGGTTGGTTGTCGTTGAGAGTGGAGAGAAGCTGTTCCTCGGGGGTTTTGTTCCACTGTCGACGTGGGATGGGTTGTGTGCGGAGGTGGCAAGTTTCGCGTCGGAAGGTGAAATGGACACATCTGTGGTCGGTCCAGTGTATAGCTGAGGAGTGGATGAAGGATATGTGGTTGCTGGCGGAGAAGATGGGGTCTAGCGTGTGTCCGGCTATGTGGGTGGGGGTGTTTACCAGTTGCTTGAGGCCGAGGTTGGTGAGGTTGTCGAGCAGGGCGGTGGTGTTGGGGTCGTTGTTCTGTTCCAGGTGGAAGTTGAGGTCACCGAGGAGGATGTAGTCTGGCGAGGCAAGGGCGTGCGGGGAGATGAAGTCATTGATGGAATCGCTGAAGAGGGCGCGTGGTCCAGGGGGTCGGTAGATGAGAGTTCCTCTGAGTGTGGTCCTGGGGTCGGTGTGGATCTGGAAGTGCAGGTGTTCGGCGGCGAGGGGGGTGTCTTCGGTGGAGGTGGTGACGTTGATGGAGTCCTTGAAGACGATGGCGATTCCTCCACCTACTTGGTTGGTGCGGTCTCTCCTTGAAATCTTGTAGCCGTCGGGGATGGCTATGGCGATGTCGGGGGCCGAGGAGGCGTTCATCCAGGTCTCAGTGATGAAGGCGACGTCCGGTGCGGTGGAGTCCAGGAGGTCCCATAGTTCAACGGCGTGCTTGTGGACGGAGCGTGCGTTGATCAGGATGCATTTGAGGTGGTTGTTGGCGCGTGGGCTGGCGGGCGTGGTGTTTTCGCGGTGGAAGGTGAGTTTGCAGGTGTGACATACGAAGGGTCCGTGGGTGCGTTTCGGGTTGGCTTGGAAGCAGGTGCTGTGGCGCCCCGGGTTGAGGGCGTGGAGGGTGACGGGGTCGTAGTGATGCTGCGGGGTTTGGGAGTGCTGGTGGCCAGGGGTCGTGGCGCTGGGCGCGGACGTGCGCAGACAGGCTTGCCTTTGGCGCGCCTTCGGCGCGCCAGCAGCGCGGCCACCATAAGAGGGAGGAGGGGGGAGGGGGGAGGAGGGGTCAGCTGGGGGCGGGAGTGGGGCGACGAATGGGAGCAGGGGGGGCGGGGGTGAGCAGGTGGTGGCGGCGGGAAAGCGGAGGGTGGGGGGGTCAGGTAGAGGGGAGAAAAGATAGGGGAGGGGGTTAAAAGGTGGCTGGGAGTTAGGAAGAAAAGATAGGAAGATAGGGGAGGGGGGGTTACAGAGGTGGAGGGGAGTGAGGAAGGTCAGAGAGAGGAGTCAGGAGCAGAAGAGCAGAAGAGAGAGGAGAGAAGAGCCAGGAAGAAGGTAAAGAAGAAGGGGAGCGAGGAGCAGAAGAACAGAAGAGAGAAGAGCCAAGAAGAAGGTAAAGAAGAAGAGGAGCAGAAGAACAGAAGAGAGAAGAGCCCAGAAGTAGGTGAAGAAGAAGAGGAGCGAGGAGCAGAAGAGAGAAGAGCCAAGGAGAAGGTAAAGAAGAACACAGAAGAAGAATACAGATGAAGAACACAGAAGAAGGACAAAGAAGAAGAAAGCACACGCAGGTCGCAGTGCAGTAGAGAGGGAAGAAACACAGATGAAATACACAGAAGGAGAGCACAGAAGAAGAACACAGATGAAGAATACAGATGAAGATCACAGAAGAGGGACAAAGAAGAAGAGAGAACACGCAGGACGGGGTGCAGGGAAGAAAGAAGAGCACAGAAGAAGAACACAGATGAAGACAGAAGAAAGAACACGCAGGACGGGGTGCAGGGAAGAAAGACGAGCACAGAAGAAGAACACAGATGAAGACAGAAGAAAGAACACGCAGGACGGGGTGCAGGGAAGAAAGAAGAACACAGATGAAGAATACAGATGGAGAGCAAAGAGGAAGATCAAAGATGAAGAGGGAAGCAGGAGAAGAGGTGAGTAGCGCGGGGCAGGGCGAGGGGCTGGGCGGGGGGAGTACTTACAGTGGTTTCGCAGGACTTGCTTGGAGGATTCAGGAGCCTGGGCTGGTGGAGCTGCAGCGGCAGGGGGAGCGACCTACCCTTGGGTCAAGGGTCGCTAATTCTGTCGGGCAGCGGCCGCCATAAGAGGGAGGAGGGGTCAGCTGGGGGCGGGGGGCGGGAGTGGGGCGACGAATGGGAGCTTCCTAGTTCCCTAGCTACCCCCGTGGTGCTCTGTATTTTAGATACGGTGCACACATGGTGGCGTTAGGGGTGTGATAAGGGGTGCAAGAACATTTTGTGTTCTCTGTAATATTGTGAATGGGTAGATTATTCACAACAGGAGTGTGGTTCTGGAATAGTAAGTCATCTTTTTACTACATATTCTGCTGGAATCCATGCTTTCCCTTGTGTGTTTCAACATGTCTTGAATCTGCAGCCGCATTTTCCCCTAAGACCTGCTGTAGAGTCCTCCTATACCTGAAGAGTTTTGTGTCTGCCAGCTTGGATAAGGCAGAAGAAACAGCCTCATCAATCATGGCTTGTAAATCGGAGAGACTGATATAGCTTCCCCAGCAGAGACTCCTACCAAAGTGTTTGGAACTGGCTCCATTCATAAAGGTTGCTTTGCAGCCAGATCTCATCTCATAAAATGGACCCAGCACTAAAGACAATGGTGCACGCCTTCTGCTATGCGAAAGAGCTGTGATGCAAAGGCTTGAAGGGGCAACAGTGAGCCAAAGTTGCTTACATGGGAAAGAATGAAATGCTAAATGCTCCCTCCCCCTAGCCAGAGCACCTAAGCGGCAACCATGTTTTACCCGAAAGCACCAGCAACCTCCCACTCAGCATTTAACTATTTGAACCTTTGAAGTATCCTACCTTATTGGCTGTAAAAGTTCCCCATCCGGGGAATAAAGGAAGACAGGAATTGTGCTGTTCGCTAGTTCGTGGTAGAACTGTTTTTCATCTATGTCAAGACACAGAATTGGTGACCAATGGAATTATGGATGACTTCAGCCTGTGGTTGAGTTGGGTTGTCTGGACACAGTGATTTTCTTCAGTCTATTGGTGAGTTTTACATTGTTAACAACATTTATCCTCATGAGCAGTGCTTAATTTGAGATGGTGGTTTCTGGTGCTTGGCCCTGGTACTTGATTGTCAGCACAGGCTCTAGTGACAGTCCACCACACTGTGGCGCTGTCTGCCTAACTTTGACATGAGCACAACAACAGGCTTTAAAAAGTTAATATACATAATATACACAGCGACAATGGGTGGTGGAGGCTGCCCTGACCTCCAGAGAAGGGCCCTGGCTCTTATTTAATTTTTACAAATTAAGCACTGCTCTTGAGCAGACTCTAGAAGATTGGGATTTAACCCAAGAATGGCACTTCTTGATGTATTTCTATCAGGTAAAACCATTGCCTCTCTACCATTTTCAATGTATTCTTTTATTTACCCTGGTTCTGAGATCCCATTCACCCTGATTCTGAGATCCCATTGGTCACTTCTTTTTAGTGTCATATAGCTTCCTCTAATTAGGCTGACTGGTAGGCGGAGCGCAACTTTTTAATTATGCATATGATGGTTCTTGTTCAGATTTCTCCCAGGACAGTTCGGAGTATCAGCATGCTTTTCCTGTTTGGATGACTCAGAATGGCCTCAGGTCGAATCACTCAGAGATGGATTGTAGTGACAAAGAGGATTTTAACATGTTGCATCCGGAACTGTGAAGCTTTTCTACCATGGTCATCAGGGACAAGGATCTGGGAGCAAAGATGCATGCTTCACTTTTGACGTTCCAAAAAAGATTCCAAGGTTGGTCATAACACACTCAATCTACCTTTGAACCCATGGATTGTGAGCTATTGGGCCCTCAGCATAGGTCAAAGGCAGCAGTGGTTTTCATTTCATTGACCATGATATTGAGGCCTAACTCGGCACTAATATCCATCACTGTAAGGTACCAGAATATAGTGAACTAAACATTGTCCGCCAAAAGTATCATCCTCTATATGTTGTTTACATAAATATGGTCCAAATGAAGGTATAGAATCAGAAAATCTACACCCAAAGGAGTGGTATTTTTGCACACAATACTTAGGCCACAAACTTTATATCCGACAATATTTTTCATAGCTATTCTGATATACAGCCATGTACTATAGAAACTGAAATGTCTGGGCATTGCAGCTATCTGCCCCTTACTCTTCAAGTCTCGCATGCTGTGGATTAATTTTAAGGCACTGTCACCTCCACCTTTGGATGGTCCTAACATCAGCCCAGACTTCTTCCTGGGGTAGTTCAGGTTTTACTGCACTCCAGGAAGAGTTCTACGTTCCAACACTTTTCAGCAACGCTTTGTCCAAAATGGATCCTAACTCTCAAACTCCCTTCACTTGACTCTGAAATATTTGAAAGATCACTGCGTTTCTTTGTTGTTCTGGGTACGTTTTGAAGCAGTGAGATTTTCCACTATTTTCTGCCATGGGACTACCTCACTTGCACTAGTTATAGTCTAGTAAAATCCATAACATAACCTATGCCGTAACATGCAAAGGATAACATTTACTTCAGCATATGACAAATGTCCAATAAACATTGACAGCAGGAATCCTTATGAATACATATAAGCCAAATTGTACTCCAATAAATTTACATTTTATAGCCTCGACTTCTCATACAGGCTAGCTAATTGTGTGTCTTTCAGGGCTCTCCACAGGATGCACTTGAAGGCTGTTCCAGGCTGATTGAGAAAACATTTAAAGAAATTGTATTCCGCTTCTGCAGCCCTGACTGACGTCCTAGACACCAATGTAAGGCAAATATGACAAGTACATGCAGTCCACTCTTGATAAGGATAATATGAATATTCAGAGACCCTAATGGCTGTCCTACAGGCAGGCATCTTCGTGAATCGTGTCTTGCTGTGAAGTACATTGTGTACATGTTTAGGCCTTTCCAAGCCACCAGTTAAGATGGTAATTAATCCAAAGAGTCTTAGCTTCTAAGATTAAATAATGGAAACAACCCGCTCTAAGGTACATTTTAGTTGCAGGGATGTATTCCAAAAATGGAAACAAGCACTGGCAAAGCCAATAGTTCGCAGCTCTAAAAGGCTAAAATTTAGTCTTTTCCAGCACCAATATGATTGGAATTCGCATGCTGAGTTAGGCAGGCGTCGTAACAAATTAATAAGGCTGGCCGGCAAACTTGCAATGGGTTTTGAATAAAAAGAAAGCCCATTTCAGATCGCCGCCAATGAGTACACATGATGTGTGACGCATGTGCATAGGTGCAGCATGATGCATTTGCGTGGGTGTAGTCCTACACCTAGGACCGCCAGACTCGTAATGAACCCCTAAATATATAATGCAGGGCTTGGAGCAGTCCATGGAGCAGAGTAGAGTACTTTGTGACACATCAAGGGTAAAAGTAGAAACAGAGTGCAGGTGGACTGAGGACTGACTGGGGAAGAAAAGAATGAAATAAGTGCACTCCCATCGATTGCTGGCTATAAATAGGCCCTTTAATTCAGTAAAAAAACTGTATCTATTCAGAGCGCCGTTAGACCAAAATGCAGAACAAAAAGCCATCAAGAGCAGACGTACCAGATAGACAACAGAGCTATCCAGTCATGCACAATGGGCTGACATCAAGCATACTCAAAAGTCCTGATTCCCAAAAGTAACTTCTACTTTTCAGTAAGTTTACTACCTCAATTTTTTCTATGGGATGGCATGGCAGTACCATTGGGTGGCCATGTGTAGTGATGGACTCACTACTGATTTTTTTCAATAATGACATAAACTCTGGGGGCCTGATTCACAAATGTAAACTTTTGTGTACATTCACGTTTGTTTTTGAATTTACAAACTCCAATTTAAAAGTAAGTTTATGACTGTGGAGGCTACACAGTCAGGGTGAAGAACTTCCACTAAAAAGATAGGCCTTTTCCTATCTTTTTATGCGTGGAGGTGCCTGCCCCGACTGCAGAGTCTCCACAGTCGTAATCTCACTATTAAATCAGAGTTTGTGAATTCTAAAACAAACACAAACTTACATAAAAGTGTAAGTTTACCTTTGTGATTCAGGCCCTGAGTTTGTGAATATCGAAAAGTAGCAAACTTATTCAAATGCTTCTACTTACTGAAAAATTGTGAAGCAGGCCCAAATATGTGTTTTGTAATGGAAACTACAGTTCTAACCTAAACCTAAAAAATATGACAACTCACACCTTTAGTATTTGGCTTCATTAAGATTTAATGGATTTGCCCTTTCATAAAACTGAGTTTTCTTCAGCACTGACATATAGACTTGGTTGCTTCAATACAAAGGGGCAGATTTAAGAAAAGCGATGCTGCACCCAGTGCTACGACACTTTTTTTGCATCCCTTAGCGCCCCCTACCACTGCCATGTGTGCGCTGTATCTAAAATACGGAGCACCATGATGCAGAGTGGGGGGGGGGCAATACCGCCAACGTTTTTTTACGCTATTCATGTACTAGTCAGAGTTAGTGCCAACATTTTGGTGCTAACCCTGAACAGTACGTAGGGGCCCATTGTAACCAATGGTGTGTCCCTTTTTAACACCTGCTCAGCCACAAAAAATGCACCATCTTTGCAGTTCCCCTAATGGGGGAACACCCCCTTTGTATACATTATGCATGGAGCATGCATAATGTGGCGCAAGGGGTTACAAAGTGGTGCAATGCATGCATTGCTCCACTTTGTAAATATGGCACGGTGATTTTTTAGGCCTAACGCCACATTAGCTTTAAAAAATGACTCCAATGTGGTGCCAGTGCTTCTTAAATCTGGGCCATAGTTCTTTAATGCTTCAGTGTTGTTGTTGCTCACCCCTTCCACCCTCGTGTCCCTCTCTGTGTTGTTGCTTGTACCCTCCCACCCTACCGTCCTTCTCCCTGTCCTGTTTGCCCTCCCCTATCCTTCTCTGATTTGTTGCTTTACCCCAAAATCCCTCTTTTCCTTCCCTGTGTTGTTGCATGTCGCCTCCCACCCTCCTGTCCTTCTTGTTGCTGTTTCTTTTCGTTTCCGTGGTGTTATTTGCCTCTGTGTGTCTGTGTTGTTGCTTGGAGCCCTTCTATCCTCCAGCCCCTCGCCATGTTGTTGCTTGCCTCCTCCAATCCGTCTTCGTGTGCTTTGGTAGCATTTCTCTGGCAGGAGGTGGGGCAACCTCACAAGTCATTGCTGAATGAGGAAAAGAGACGCAGGAGTAATTGTTATTCACAAACTGTTTATCATCTAGCTGAAAGCACAAAACTGGTGACCAGTGAATTTGTGGATGAGGTCAGCCTGTGGTTGATTTGGGTAGCCTGGACACAGATTTTGTTCAATCTATCAGTGAATTTTAATGTTGTCAACAACATTATCCTCTTGAGCAGACTCTATAGCATTTGGATTCAGCCCTAGGGTGGGGCATCTCACTGTGTTCGCTACCAGGTAAACCACTGCCCCTCTAAAATGTCCATCTTATTCTCCTATTCATGCTGGCCCTGAGATCCTATTGGTTGCTCCTTGTTAGTGACATAAGGCTTCCTCTAATTAGGCTGATAGACTCGAGTGGAGGGCAGCTCTTTAATTAGGCATATGATGGGTCATTTTCAGATTTCTCCCAAGGAGAGAACAGTTCAGAGTATCAGCACACTTTTCCAGTTTGGGTGACTCAGAACGGTCTTAGGTCAAGTCACTCAGAAATGGATTGTGGTAATTAAGAGGTCTTTACCATGCTGCTTCTGCATAGGGCAAGCAACAATACAGAAAGGGACAGAAGTGGGCAAGCAACAACATGGAACAGAATGGAATGGTGGGACGGGGCAAGCAATAACACGAAGACGGATGGGAGGAGGCTAGCAACAACACGGAGAGGGGGCTGGAGGGGCGGATTGGAGGAGGCAAGCAACAACACGGAGAGGGGTAACCAAGCAACAACACGGATAGGACCAGGAGGGTGGGAGGAGGCAAGCAACAACACGGAGAGGGGTAACCAAGCAACAACACGGACAGGACCAGGAGGGTGGGAGGAGGCAAGTAACAACACGGAGAGGGGTAACCAAGCAACAACACGGACAGGACCAGTAGGGTGGGAGGAGGCAAGCAACAACACGGAGAGGGAAAGAAACAACAAAACGAGGGAGAAGAGTGTGGGAGGAGGCACACAACAACACAGGGAGGGAAGAGAGCGTGTCTGGGGTAAAGCACCAACACAAAGATGGAAAGCACAACACTGAAGTGTCCCCTTCCACCAATTCTGTGTTGCTGCTTGACCCCCTTCCGTCTTACATTGTTGCTTGCCCTCTTCTACCTGGTCACAATTTGTTGCCTGTCCCCTTTCACCCTCCTCTCATGTCCCAACAGAAAACAAAACAAGCATTGGCAAAGGTAATAAATGTTAACTGCACGATCTACTGGCTTTGTCAATGTTTTTAGCTGAGCTGCAAAAGCATTATAAGTGTGAGCTGGCTGGGCCAGCACATTTTTCGTATTGCTGGAAGCTTACATGTGCAAGACCGATTGGCTTTGCTAATGCCTGTTATGTTTCCCTGTTTGAAACCACCAGGCTTTATCTGGCTGGGTGCTGATGATGTCGTTGCAGAAGTGTATGTAACTAAAGTCTTGTTCGAGTGAATGTAGCTTTGCACCACAATATAAATGCCAAAAAACAGTGTTTTCTATAAATGTTGTATTCGAGGCACACTCCTGATTCTCTTCACGCAGATGACTATGTTCATGAAAATATCATGTTTCACACATGGCAATGTCATGTGATTTCCAATTGGGTAAAGAAACCTGAGGGGGGCTCCCTGAAAAGTATAGGGGGGACCCCCACGTACCCGGCTCACCACCTACCACTTTTGCTGAGGGGGTCCCCTGTAGCTCGAGGCCACCCACTCCATAGGGGGTTATGTTACGCCGCTGGTGATTTCCTTCTTCCCAGTGTTTGAGCAGGTTTTCATTTGACGCTGGTATTCCATCCGATGCTAGGTCGTACTACTTTGTGTGACGTCAGTTGACAAGTGTTTGCATGGCATTCTAGGGCTCTGGAAGATTCTGCAATGTCCTCTGTGTGATGCGCTTTCGTCAGCCAGTCTCATGCCTGGGCCCTAGTGCAAGAGCAGAAATAATCAGGATTCAGGGGCTCTCTAGGCCTCTGGTACCCGGTGTCACTGCTCATGCTGCACCAGGTACGGCATAAAAAAAGCATTTGTGCACAAAGTTGAATTCCATGGTTTGTTGCCTTGTGTTGCACGAGCTGCAACACAAAGCTTTAAACAATTATCTGCAGAATATTTTTGAGAAGTACCAACCTTTACTCCTCTTGCATTCTATCATATGTCCAAAACCAAAGGTGCCTATAATTTCCTTTGACAATATTTAAGTTTCCTGAGTGCTAAATTGGGTAATAGTATAATGTATTTACAGCCCTAAAAAACAGCAAAACTGCATTACCAAGTTCATCTCCAAGAATATGTATTCCAAATGTTAGCTGGCCGATTATGCCAGTTTAAATTAGCTGCACAAAGGCATTAATTTCCTGTCTATTAAAAAATACTCACACATAGTGTGAGTTTATATGTGAGCGGATACGTTCACAGTGACAGTGTGGGTTTTGCAGGGTAGAGATGCCTATTTAAGCAGGTGCCATATTTTATGGCATAACCCACACTAAAAAGTATTGGGAATTTACGTCTATCAGGGTTGGTGGAAAGAGAACACTCATAGCTTTGTTGAACGTGTAGGGTAAGAGTTTTCCTTTCCCCTTTCCTTTTGGAAAACAAAAATGAAATAGTTTTCACTGTGATTCATTTTTAGTTTTATTTACACAAACCTGACTGAACAGCCATAATATTCTGTATATGTAAATATTAGGCCTGGACCGAACTTGAAGAGTTTTACTTTGTGGAATTCTGTGGAGTTACATGAAAACTCAGCGGGATTCCATAGAGTTCTGCAAGCGGGTGGACTTTGAGCATGTTTACCGCTTCTGCTCATTTTTAGTGCCAGGAGCTTGTTCTAGCTGTGAAATCAGCACCAATTCCACCACGCGGCATGCCAGAGGACACTGCTTCCCTCTGCCGCTCGAGTAGACTTTCTACTCAAGCGGTAGCTTTCTCAATACGAACGGTCACAACCTGAAGTAACCACCCGCATTGAGAAATCTCACTAGGAGGCGCTCAAGCGCCCAAAATCACTCTAGGAGATGCAAATTCTCTCTCACCAACTTAATGTTGGCGAGCAGCGCAAGAAAAACTCCACAACGCAGTAATTGGCGGAGTAATGACAAAAACCCGTTCTCCAAGCGGAATGCGGGGTTGACAAAACTCCACGAAATCCGCCAGTGGAGCAGAATTTTTTGCCCATCCCTAGTAAATATCCTGTAGTATATTTTCAATTTTTTCTGACTGTATGAAAAAATACACTTCTCCTTTAGAAGTATAATAAAACATGAAGGAACCATTACAATCAGAATATACCATGCACCTCCTGCGTGCACCTTCATGTGCACACAGCACATGTTAGATGTACACACAGGCCAAGCGCTTCACCTGTGTCGCACGGTTCACTGAAAGTTCAGCAGCTGAGCACACCACAAGTGAGAACAGCTGAGTGAAATATGGAGAATTCCTAAACAGCTGGTTTTGCACATTAGCAATATTTCATTGAATTCTGCATAAAAAAACACATATAAATACACAATTGACATCTGCCTCCAGCTTCTTAGAAACACCCCCTCATGAGGGCTTTATGGAACATCCCATCTGTTTCCTGACAGTTCCCACTGCTGGGCAATGGGCCACGTATGCAGATATGACTGTGATAATCTGAGCCACGCTCATGGTTCATCCACCCTGATCTGAGCACTTCTGACAGAGGAGGTTTCCGAAGCATTTTTCTAAAAGCAATGAGAATCTTCAACCTTTTGGAATTTGAGTCGTTGTGACAGATTCCCTTTCGAGTTCTGTTGAACTTTCTCTACCTGTCAGCTGGATTTTGCTTGGTGCAGCACAAAGCCTGTCTCTGAGGATTGGGACAATGTGGAAAATATAGCATCTTCTCCCTAACACAAGCCTAAACACTGTATGCTTTGTTTACTAGGTGTATTATTTATGGCTGCTGGGAGGCCCATATTTGAGGAACTCCGTACAAAAATAGGATCTATTCTAGATTGGAAGCCTCTGAGGCAGACCTCGCAGGTCAAACCATTCTAGCGATTATTTAAAACAGCTTTCTCATCCATCATCTAGTCTGTTTGCCGTCCCAGCTGTTCATGCTTCATTCAGAAATGTGTGACTCATACATTTGTTTGTGATAGATGATTCTAATGGTGGGTTCCCCGTCTGTAGATGATCCCAGGTGTCACACGGGATCTGGAAAACTCTCGCAGCAATGACTCCTGGGAGCCAACTGCTGGCGCCAAGTGGCTGTCATGAGGCCTTGGAACTGACACAGCGGGGCCACATATAGGTACCTCCCATGTGTACTGACATCAGGTTTTTCCTTTCCTCATCCATGGGTAGATATCTGGACCTCTGCTCACACAATGGTCAGTTGTCCATCAACTCTTAAAAATAAGGTTTTCAGACTGTGTGCAAGGGACGATAGGCCACATTTATGAAAAGTGGTGCTATAATACATTTAGGCCACATTTCTAGTGGCACTTTGCGCCCCCCCCCCACAACTGCCACCATGTGTGCACCGTATTTAAAATATGGTGCACCCTGGCGTATGGTAGGGGGCAATAGTGCCAGAATTTCTGATGCTGTTGATGTACTGTTCAGGGATAGCGCCAAAATGTTGGAGCTAACCCTGAATAGTACATAGGGGCCAATTGTAACCAATGGCGTGCCCCCTTTTAACGCCTGCTCTGAGCAGGCGTTAAAAGTGTAGAAAAAAATGACGCAAAGAAATCTTTTAGATTTCTCTGTGCCATGTTTTCGCCCCCCCCCCCCCCTAACTGGGGAACGCCCCCTTGCATACATTATGCCTGCCACAGACATAATGTGGCACAAGGGGTTACAGAGTGGCATAATGCGTGAATTCCACCACTTTGTGGATCTGGCACAGCAATTTCCACCTACGACCACATTAGCATTAAAAAATATGATGCTAATGTGCCACAAGGAAGCACTAGGGGCTCTTAAAGATGCCCCAATCTCTTTAATGAAGATGACAAGATTCAAGCTGAGCAGCAACTGCATTAGGCAGATATTAGTTACAGACCCATCAACTGTGCACCTTCAGGGGCATATTTATAATTCCCCAGACGCCACCTTGCCCATATTAATGTAATTACTTTTGACGTTAATGTGGCCCAATGAGGCTGAAATCCCCGTGCCGTATTTACAGAGTGGAGCATGCATGCATTGCGCCACTGTGTAACCCTTTGCACTACATTATGCCTGTGCCAGGCATAATATATGCAAAGGGGGCGTTCCCCCGCTACATGAGCTGGAAAAACTGTGTAAGGAAATCTATGAGATTTCCTTGTGCCATTTTTTACAGCACTTTTAACACCTGCTCAAGAGCAGGCGTTAGAAGAGGGCTTCCATTCTTTATAATGGGCCCCTTTGTACTCTGCCGGAGTATTTTGGCGCTACTCCTGCACAGTACATCAATAGTTCATGAGACATTACGCTATTTCCCCCTACCTTGCGCCACAGTGTGCCGTATTTTAAATATGGTGTACACTTGGTGGCGGTAGGTGGGTGTTAAGGGGTGCAGGGAAAGTGGCGCTGTACGCGGTGAAGCGCCACTTTCCATAAATCTGCCACTTAATGCCTGGGCTCCTGTCATGAATTGAAATCATCTGTGAAATGTGTCCTCATACACTTAAAGGCCATCAGAGAACAAAAGGTGAACCTTTATGTCAACAAGCATAAGAGGAGGTCGCATTTGGAAGAGTGGCCCAACTCTAACTCCAAGTCATGAGAGTAGCTCGAAGTCCTCAAGTAGGTCAAAATCTCAAATGCGACATAAGCACAAGAAAGTGAAGCAGGACTCCACCCCATATTGCCCCTCAAAATCAGGCACGAAGATGCAAGTTCAACACTCAAAGAGTTTCTCGCCTCCAACATCTGCCGAATCTGATCTTGTGCCATGGTTGGCCCCAGCACGCACTTAATTCCCCACGCTGTTATTGACTCCAAGGTAAATATGGGAGGAAATGGGTTGTTGGTTGGTGGGGATGGTGAAACCCCACTCAAGCAACAGCTACAATCCTTGTTATGGTAAATCAGAACAAAGTCACTAAATTAACCTGACCTAAGACCTCTGGTAGCTTGGCACAAAAGAAGTGAGGCTTAACTTAGAGGCAACGAGTAAAGTATTTATGCAAAATGCAAAGAGCAATAACGTGAAAATACAACACAATTAAAATCCAATTTAGACAAATAAAGTACAACAGTGTAATAAATAAAATGCCATCAAAATGATAAAAGTCCAATCAGTAGAAACTGGAGATATGCAGTTTTCAAGAAGTAAATAAAAGTACTACCAAAGGGCACACAGCATGAACTGAGGGTATCTGGCCGCACTGGACAGGGACGAAGTCACAAGTTTGAGTTGACTTCCAAGGAGTGCAGGCAAAAAGCGAAGTGTGGCCCACTAACGATTGTACCTTATATTCTTAATGTATGGTCTGCACGGCTTTGCTTTGCAAGGCTTTGTGTCATCCGGCATGAATTCCGATTAAGCGGTGCACAAAGCTTTGCAAGGCATTGTTTCAATTCCAATGTGCAGCGGGCCCTGTGTTGCTCAGCGTCAGTTCTGATGAAGAATGGCAGCTGTGCGGCAAGGCTTTGTGGGGCTTTGTGTTGCTCAGCATTGAGTGTTATGAGGCTGGCAGCTATGCGGAGAGGCTTTGTAAGGCTTCATGTTACTCACCGTCAGTTCTGATGAAGCTTGCAACAGTGTGGCAAGGCTTTGCAGGGCTTCACGTCACTTCAAGCCAGATTCGTGGAATCTTCAGTTAGGCCTGGGGTAGCTCTCTATGAGGCCAGACAAGGGCCCAGGACCTGAGGAGGCACCTCTTTGGGATCAGGAACTCACTCCAGCAGAGGCCAGAAGGGTTCAGGCTGGCCTCACTGCAGATTCAGGCAGGTCTGGTGCACCAGATCAGCTGGGCAGTTACAGGGAGTGCTGTAGAGCTTGTTGTGCCCCTCTAGCTCTGAGGTTGGTCAGCTGACCCTTGGAGTCACTCAACCAAGGATGAAGGGAGCAGGTCCAGCCTTCCTTCTCAGAAAGCAGGGCAGGCCTCAGACAGCAGGGTAGTCTTCTCTGGCAGCAGGGCAGTCATTCCTCTGTGGTATCCACAGGTATAGGAGTGTACCAAAAAATGGGTCTGAGGGTCCTATTTTAATACCCGCTGCCCCTTTGAACGAGGAGAAGCATCTGGACTTTTTCCCTCACAGAAAATTCCAGACTTTTCTACCTACTGGTCCTGGGCCAAGTCTTTCTGTGGGCATAAAAGGCTATTGTGAAGTTCTTTGTGATTTTGCTAGGGCAGTGCTTTTGAAGTGCAAGTGTGGTAGGTGACAGATCGACCGCTCTCATCCTGCCTTTGATGGCCCATTCTGCCATCACCCAGTCCCTCTATTGGGTGGCTGTCTGGGAGGAATACACAAAGGCCAACTGCCATCTACACTTAGGCCCTGATTTATACTTTTTGACGCTAAACTGCGCTAACACAGTTTAGCGTCAAAAAGTATACTGCCGGCTAGCACCACCCCAAGATGCCGGCCATGCGTCATATTTATGGGATGATGGTAGCCAGCGGTAAGGCCCGGCTAGCTTCATAAAAAAGGATGCTAGCCGGTGGGAGAGGTGTAGGGGGAACAGGGGGTTTAGCATCAAAGGATGATGCTAGTATGGGCAGAGGCATAAATAATGTTAAGACAGGAGTCATGCCCACCACCCCAATGTCCATGCCCAGGGGACATATGTCCCCTGGTCATGGCCATTTGGCCCAGTGCCATGTAGGGGGGCCCAAGTTAGGCCCCCCTATGGCACTACAGAAAAAAAATGACTTATCTCTACTTACCTACACTTAACTGGGATGGGGTCCCCTATCCTCCGCTGTCCCTCTGGTGTGGGTGGGGGTGTCCCTGGTGCTAGGAAAGGGCACCTGTGGGCTCTTTCCATGGTCTCTGACCATGAAAAAAGGCCCACAGGTCCCCTAACGCCTGCCCTGACCCAGGTGTTAAATAATGGCACTAAGCAGGCTTAGCGCCATTATTTAAGCCCGCCTCCCTTCTGTGCACCATTTTTGCACAGGAGGATAAATAAGACGCCTGGGCCTCAGAGTCATTTTTTCCACGGGAATGCCTACCTTGCATCTTATTGACGCAAGGTAGTTTTCTGCAGGCAAAAAATGACTTTAACTCCAATATTTTGACCCAAGACGGGTCTAGCATCAAAATATAAATATGGAGTTAAGTTTGCGCTGAAATAGAGTAAAAAAATGAGCTTTTTCAGCAAAAACAAAGTATAAATATGCCCCTTAGTACTATGATCCAGGAAACAGGCTGCATGTAACAAATGGTTAGGACAAGAAAATGCCAACATTCTAAAAGTAGCGACACAAAAGGATGATGGACGGAGTGCTAAAACTTTCCAAATACTCATTCCCAGTCACAGATCTGGGTTTAATCCATCATTCCTTTGCTCACCATGGTAGTTTGGACCCAGCCACATGCAAATCAGTCTTGACCCTGTTCACCATGGAAACACTCCAGCCTAAACTGCCAGGCCAAGTCTTCCCTGGACGAGAAACAAGCATCCTGGGACCAGTTTCAGGGCATCAACTTTTATCAGCCGGGACAGCTTGAATCCAGTGACACAGTGAGCAAGGGATCCTTATCTGGGCATACCTTTCCCACTTAGGGCAACTTTAGCAACACAAAAGGATGATGGATGGAGTGCTGAAAATTTTCAAACACTCACCCCCAGTCACAGATCTGGGTTTAATCCATCATTCTTTTGTTCACCATGCCACCCAAGTCTGGACCCAGCCATATGCAAATAGGCTTGACCCTGTTCCCCATGGAAGCAGTCCAGCAGAAACTGCCAGGCCGGGTCCTTACTGGACTAGAAACAAGCATCCAGGGACCGGTTTTAGGGTATCACCCTTCATCAGCCAGGATAGCTTGAATCCAGCGGCACAGTGAGCAAGGGACCCACATCTGGACATACCCTTCCCACTTATGGTGACTGTAATAAAATTTGAACAATAGATAAACAATAAAAATAATTACTCACAAATTCTTTGTTGGGGTTAACAGGGAATGGCCCAGCCTCATCCAGGCATAGGCGGGCCTGCTCACGTCCCTTGCAACAGTATAGCCTGCCACCTGATAAGCACCTGACTGCCACGCTGGTGTGACTGGTGTCCCCCCTTTGCCTCCAGGAATGATGGGAGCTGTACTCCGTGGCCCCATTAGACTTGCAGTGTATCTCATGCAGAGGACCGTCTGCCTCCTGATAAGTGACAGACTGGCGCGCTGGTGTAACAAGTGTTCCCGCTTCACCTCCAGGAATTATCGGAGCCGAAGTCCAGGGCTCCGTTAGACTTGCGGAGCATGCTGCACACTGGGGTCACCTGCTTCCTGATAAGTGCCCTACTGGTGCATTGGTGTGAAGGGTGTTCCCCCTCCACCCCCAGGAATGAAGGGAGCTGTAGTCTGTGGCCGACTTGAGATGTATCCCCCTACTTCCAGAACAACCTATGCAATTAAACTTAAAAACAATTAACAAGTAGAAATGCTTTCCCAATGGAATAAAAAGTATAAAAAGGACACAAGAACACCACAAAAATGCACCAGAAAAATATACCACAGATGGAAAGGGATTAGTACTCTTCAAAAGAAAGCTAGACTTAACTCATAAAGTAAGTTATGAAAATATTGTAACGTTATAGTAATTAAATTAATTATAATGGAAAATGCTAAACAAAGAACTAAGGGCCAGATGCAGGAAACGTTTAGCGACTCGCAAACGGCAAAAATTGCCGTTTGCGACTCGCTAAACGTGTTTCCCTATGCAGAAATGCATATTGCGAGTCGGTACCGACTCGCAATATGCATTTCAGAATCGCAAATAGGAAGGGGTGTTCCCTTCCTATTTGCGATTCGGAGTGGCATGCAATACGATTTGCGACCGCATATGCGGTCGCAAATGGTGTCGCAGTTACCATCCACTTCAAGTGGATGGTAACCCACTCGCAAATTGGAAGGGGTCCCCATGGGACCCCTTCCACTTTGTGAATGGACCCACAAATATTTTTTCAGGGTAGGTAGTGGTCCAAGGGACCACTACCTGCCCTGAAAAAAAAACCGAAACTAAAGGTTTCGGATTTTTTTTTAAGTGCAGCTCGTTTTCCTTTCAGGAAAACGGGCTACACTTAAAAAAAAAAAACTGCTTTATTTAAAGCAGTCACGAACATGGAGGTCTGCTGACGACAGCAGGCCTCCATGTTTGCGAGTGCCTAGACTCGCTATGGGGCCGCAATTTGCGACCCACCTCATGAATATTAATGAGGTGGGTCATTGCGACCCCATAGCGAGTCGCAGACGGTGTCTGAGACACCGTACTGCATACCAATAAGCGAGTTGCAAATTGCGAGTTGGATGGACTCGCAATTTGCAACTCGCAATTTTTTTTTTTGCTACATCTGGCCCTAAAACTATCTTATACAGTTATAGCTCCACAAAACAGTTATCTCAACTCGAAGAAAGCAAAAGCAAGAAAAACTACAGATAGTCAAAAATTATAAGTCCAAGACAGACAAACTCAAATGCAAGTAAATCTAAAATGAATAATTCATCGACTTAAATAAAAACTGAACTAAAACTAACAAAATTAATAGAAAAATATTACTACATAATAAACTGTCACAACAAATATAGCTCTTCGTCACAACAAAATGCACAAAAAGCCAGCTGTCATCAAAATCAAAAGGAAGCTCTCCTACAGAGGAGCCGAAGTAGATAAAATATCCAAGATGTAAGTAAAACTGTAGAGGTATAAAATTAAAATGTATAAAAAAATATTAAAATACATAATATATGTTCATATGGTTAATAAATAATTAGCATGTTCTAAACCCCACCGTATACATCAAATCCGAAAAAGGGAGATTTTAAAATTACATTATGCATAGATAGAACTCAGTCAGTTTCTTGAAAATGTAAAACAAATGAGGTGTAAGGTGACAACGTAGGGACACCCTGGCACCCCTGTAAAAAAAAAAAATAGGTGCTGCAGATACCACAGTACTCCCATTCGACCCAGTGCAGCTTCCTGCGAATTCCCATGATACTTCCGCTGGACACTCAGTGGCTCTCTCCAGAGGTACTGAGATACCCCTAAATGAGATGCCACTTAGGAAGCTTCCTCAGGAAAACTACCATGGAGTGGAAGCTTGCGTTTCAGTTCTGCAGAAAACATTTTTTTTTTTAAATTGCAAAGTCATATTTGGGCTTTGTGACCGCTGACGTATGGGTGCAACATAAACATGGCACACTGCTATTTACTTAATATTGAATTAATCTTTAATTAATTTAAATGTATTGAATTAAACAAGAAACATCTTTCTGAAGTTTATGATATACAACTGATTGCCTACCGAAACCAAAAAAAGTTCATCCTGGATGTTAAATACAAATTATTATTACATTGACGTACACATTAAATAACGATTGTAAAAATATTTTCAAACTAAATAATGCATATGTTTTATTTCTAGAATGTTGTTAGTATTATATTTGTTCATTTTTATATCTGTTTTAAATCATTTAATCTAACATTATTTGCTGTGGGTTTTATTTTAGGTTCTTACATCCATTATTTTTAAGGGAGGATGTTGTGGTTGGTCATGGGTGGTACTGGATTTGCTACTGTTTCTTTTTGGCAGTATTAACCTATACTTGTAAATTTAGCTCAACCCCTTTTTCTTGGGGGTGAAGATGTGTAACTTTATGCTCTGCTATTGTGAATAGCCACAGCAAGATGCCTCATCAAGGATCACCCGTCATGGGCTAACGGTGAATACCAGATCTTGACTGTTCTATTCTGCCAGAGGTAAGGGTGACTCCTTCTAGTAGCCACTTTTTTGTGGATGCAGTAAACGACTAACCAGGAAAGTGCCCTCCAGAAGGAACCCTTATGGAGGAAAAAGCCTGAGGGCTAAATCCTCCAAAAAGTCAATGGAGTTCTGAGACAACTTGTGGCTCCGCCATGCAGTTTTTTTAGTCCAAAATGTTACTGCAAATATTACATTGATATCATCAATGATATTGTCAAAGATGTCATGAGTGCAGTAATTTGTGGGGTAATCAACAGTGCCTGGCGGGGCGCGAGTTATAGTTACCTTAAGGCATGAGTTATAGTTACTTGAGATGACTCTATAACAGGTGGATTTCTATGGTTTTGTACATTAAAAATGTGAGCTTAACTATAGAGTCCCTGTATCCTTTGTTTTTTAAGTGAATTTCTATGGGTTTTTTAAACTTCTATTTCCTAACTATAATGTCTCTGTAACCTTTGTTTTCTTCAGTGAATCTCTGTTTTCTTTTTAAATGTAAAATTATTTTTTTTACTATACATTAATCCAAAGACTGCCTCTAACCAACCCCCTATAACCTCCCAAACGTGTATGAGTGATTTTTTTTGTTTCATTTTGCGGCAGGGTTCGCGACTCCACCACAATGTTACACGTGGGGGGCCATGGTGGAGCCGTGATGGAGTCACGACTCCATGATCGTGAAAACATAAAAGGATTTAAACCATTTTACAAACCTAAAGTGTTCCTCAGTCACTCAATATTGTACATCGAGTGGTCAGAGTACCTCTACTCTGACCCCTTTTATCGCTATCATGCTAAAGTTCCATCCCCCAGGACGGTGCACCAGTGCATAAGATGGTGGCCACAACTTTCCCACAGCTTGTGACCAGTCAATCACAGTACTCCTTTTATTGCACGGAGCCGCAACGCTCCCTGTATATACAAGTTTATTTTACACATAATAACCAGAAAAACTACTGAACGGATTTATACCAAATAACAAAATGGCCCTTTCTGGACCAAGAGCTACCTTTCTGCCAAATTCAGTGTAATTCTGTCCACTTGTTTTGACGCCATCGCTGTTCAACATCCCCATGGAAAAATAAATGGAGAAAATATGTCCCCCCCTTTTTTTCTCTCAGCCCCCGCTTGACAGTTCACCCTGAAACTTTTCAGACTGCAGCTGACATGAGTGTGAATGTTTCTGTGAAAAGTTTGTGAACATTCATCAACCGGCGCTAAAGTTATTAGCAAAATAAAAAATGTTTTTTCTATAGAAACCAGTTCCTAACTAATTAGTGGAATATATTTACTTTATACTATAATAAAATTATGTGATAAAATAGTTTACATTTACTGTGTTAAACTCTGTACAAAAAAAACAATATTTGTATCTATTTATTGACAATATTAGTCTGAACACTATTCCAATATTTTGTACCGACCATTTTAAGTAGAGAATAACAATATTATACTTAACAAAATTTTTTCTGATATTTTTCACAGTAATTTTCCTTACAACGATATTGTGTCAGTGATCCACCAGCAGGATCAATATGAGGATTAAGATGACCCAAGTGAGAGAACGGCAGAAGAATGGGAAATCACTTTAAAAAATACTTCACTCTAACTCATTTGATTGCTAATTGACCAACCTAAGCAACAAATGAACAGACTAATGGCTGAAATAAATAACATTAAGAAGAAGCAGAGGAATTAAATATAGATGAAGTGATATAAAAGAACTATAACATTTTATATAACATTATTGATACATTTCAAGCTGATCAAAGAAATAGAAAGTGTATAAAACTTCTTAGAGACTAAAGAGATTACAATCAAGGTAGAAAATACACATAGGATAAAAACTTGATTCTATAAAGTTACTAAGAGTGGAATCTAAAGAGAGGTTATGTGGAATGAGGGAACAATTGGATGTGAGTTCGATAGTTAGTGGTAGTGGATTAGAAAAAGAGGATTTATATGGCCCAAGCTCTTCTTAAAATACAAGAAGTGGTAGATGGAAGACTTGAATTATTCTGGTAATTACTCATACCACACCCCACTACATCATTATTTTTCACACCATGCCACCTCAGTTTAAACTAAGCTATAAGCACATCAGTCTTCAACCTGCTCCAATGAGAACAGTGCTGCTGGACTGTCCTCTCTGAAGCAGAGCGCAAAAAACCTAGGACAAGTTTCATCATTGTTATGGGCTCATCAGTCGGGTATCGCTTGAGACACAGGGCCTGATTACGAGTTCAACCGATGGTTTAGGCCATCCGCTGAACTTCCAATGGGGAGGTTGTGGCAATAGTGACTACCTCTCCTCCAGGCCAATTAAGAGTTTCCCCCTAGGTCAGTGGGTGGAAACCTGAGTTTCCACCCGCTGGCCTAGCAGTTAACACCCTACAGCTTTGTCACTGGCTCGTAATCGAGCCGGCAGCACTGCTGTAGGATGCAGGGTGCAAAGCAGACAGTGACACTGCAAGGCTGCTGGCCAGGGGGACCCCTACACTACCCATGACCAGTACATGGGCAGTGCAGGGCCCCCCTGGGGCCCACCGCACCCGTTCTCCGCCAGCCTTTTCAGGGCAGTGTTGCCACCATGAAATCTCTGACAGAGAACAAGGTCATAATTCCCAGGGCAGCACTGCAAGCAGCGCTGTCCTGGCAGATTAGGAACGCTGCAACCGTCAGGATCTCCGATCCTGGCATTGCTGGCGGTCTGACCGCGGCACAACCGCCATGGTCATAATGTGGCACTCGGACCACCGCATTGGAGGAGGTCCGACTGCTATCGTGAGTCTGGCAGTCAAGTGACTGCCAGACTCTTAATGACCACCACAGTGTGCACCGGACCCACATATGTGGGCACACCCGTTCCACTTATAGCGACATGCTACATGCTAAAGTGTACAAAAAGTGATGAATGGATTGCTTGAATTAATGTCAGTCACTGGTAAATACTCAGGCCCCATTCCAGTCCATCATTATTTTGCACACCATATCAACTCAGTTTGGACCCAGATGTATGCAAATCAGTCTTGATACTGCTCCAATGGGAATTTCTTCAAATAGGACATCATTTTTAGATTAAGAGCCTGATTATGATCTTGGCGGATGGAAAACTTCTTCACAAACATGATGGATATTCCGTCTGGCGTTTTATGCTTTCCATAGAATATAATGGAATCGTATTATGGCAGATGGGTGCTAAACCGGCTTAGCACCATTATTTAGGTCTGCCTCCCACTTACGCATCGTTTCAGCATTAGGTGTAAAATATGGCGCTGCAGGGCTAGCGTCAGTTTTAGGAAGGGAATGCCTACCTCGCATCTCATTGACGCAAGTAGGTTGCCGATTCCTAGAAATGGCCCTAGCCCCAATATTTTGATGCTAGACGGGTCTATCATCAAAATATAAATATGGAGTTAAGTTTGGCCCGTTTTAGCATCAATATTAAGGACGCTAAGGCGACGCTAACCTTCCATAAATATGGGCCTTTATTTGTTAATTGTAATGATGCTCTCACTCCCTATGTCTCTCCTGCAATACACACTAAGTCAGAAGCACTGAACCACTGAGTTCAGTAAATGAAGTAGGACTGTGAGAACAAGCCAACTCATTCTATGTCTCGTCTCTTAATTCACAATGAAAAGTGTCAATCGGGCTCTGTTAGCCCAAGTAGTCTCCCCTTTCACTTAATGAAAATGGATGTAAAAAATTAATGTAACAGTTTCACCTTGCTGGATAGTCCATAAGGCTTTCTTAGCACAAATTTACAAAGCAGACCATCCAAACATTCTCTTGAGCAAAAGTAAAAACATATCATAACTATCCAAGCAGGAATTTGAAGTTGCTACTAAAGGCTTAGTCCAAATGATGGAGGGACCAGTAGGACAACCAATCAGGTACCCCAAATGTATTCAGTTGTGTGTAAACTCTGTAGGGTGAACAGCTAAATCAATGTAAGGGAATTGAAAAATCCCCTTAACATCACTAGATCACAAAGAATAAAACAATACTGGAGTATCAATTGACTTTAATGCTAAGGTCCTTTTTAAGACTACATTTTCAAGGGAATTTTATTGCAACTGTTGTCTCAAATCCTTGGAAGGATCAATGGCCCAAGTCAACTGAAGGAGCCATTAGATCTGACAAGGACGGGACGTTGTGAAGATATAGCAAGTTGCATTCTTCAATTCTCAAGAAATGGGTAATTTCTACTAGTATCTACAGAGCCATCCTGCACTTATATCTAAACATGAAAAGTGTCAAGTGCCCTCTTCAGAGGGTCCCAGGTACAAGGTAAAAATGACGAGGGCAAAGAACCTCCTTGTCAATATTAATAGTTCTTGATTGAAGATGTTGAACAGTGCAGGCACTCAGGGCCACATCTTGATCCATCATTTTTTGTCCACCATCTGATTGCCAGTGGATGAGATTAATTCAAGCGTTCCATCCATCCCCTTGATGTTTTTGCATGTGCTGCCGGGTATGCCCACGCTATTCCACTGTGCAGAACTCCAGTTTATGCCACTTCGCTCAAAGCTATTATACTGTATGCCACTCCACTCTACACCACTCTACTCTACGCCACTCAAGTGTATTCTATTCCACTGTAAACCACTCCATTGTACGTTACTACATTCTACCCCATTCCACTGTACATCTCTACCTTTTACATCACTGTGCTAAATGCCACTCTACTCTATGCCAATCCACTCTATGCCACTCTACTATTTGACTCTACCTCACTTCACTGTACACCATTCCACTCTATACCATACTCCACGCTACATCACTCCACACTACTCCACTGCACTCTATTCCACTGTACAATATTATACTTTGCCACACTATACTGTATGACACTGTCCTCCAATATACTCTAGCAGACTCTGCTTAAAAAGACTCAACTGAATGACAATCGTGATTTGAAACACATTTCTATTTCAAATATAAAACCATAGAAATGTAATAAAAAACAAAGGTATAGTTAGGAAAACTGCATTTATTCTTTCTATACAAACTCAACACTGTTCTTACAACTAGTGTCATTTAAGATCTCACAAGTGTTGTTATGAATGCTATGATTTCACATGGTATGTGATGTATTATGGAAGGGTTAAACCAGTGCAGGGAGAAGGTGCGAGTTACTGTAAATGTAATGTGGTGAGTGTATACGGAGGTGCGCAATTTATAATAATTTGAAAGCAGTGCATTAATTATAAATTTATAATTTTTTTTAATTTGTAATGTTTGTGGGGTAGATTGGAATATAATGCATTGGAGTGGCACAGATTTGAGTGTTGCCCAATGGAATAGGATAGAATGGAGTTGTGTAGAGTTGAGTGGCATACACTGGAGTGGCGTAGAGTGGAGTACCATCTAGTGAGGTGTCATACATTGGAATAAAGAACAGTGAAGTGTCATAGACCACAGTGGCATACACTGGAACAGGTTGGAGTAGAGTGGGGTTCAGTGCAGTGGCATAGAGTAGAAATGCAAATACTGGAGTAGTGTAGAGTTGAGTGAATAGTGGAATAGTGTACAGTGCAATAACGTATGGTGGAGTGGAGTGGTATACAGTGGAGTTGGGGAGAGTGGAAATAATACAGTGGAGAGAAAAAGTTGGCTGCTGCATTTAAATCTCAAGTTTTTAATCACAGAAGATGGAGGGGGTGGCAAAAAGGAAGAACAAGCCGCTTGCCACCAGTTGGCTGTGTGGGAGCCAAAAGGAATAATTTCTGTTATGCCTGAATTACAATTGAGCTGGCTACTGTGCATCCAATCAAAGACTTCCTGCATGCAGTCCTTGAATGATTTCTCGCCAGATGATTGGGCCCCTTCAAAAAAGATCAGTTGGGCATCATCCGTGTAAGAAATAATTTTGTATCCAAAGAATTCTACCACTGACCCAGCAGAGTCATGAACACATTAAGTAGGGTAGGGCTCAATGAAGAACCCTGTGGCACCCCCTGTTTAACTGCTTTAACTGCAAAGGTATGAAGTGCCTTCCAGACAACCTGCCTTCTGGAGTCAAGGAATGACTTCCCTAAGTGCCATACTTTACCCCTGATGCAAGTCTGCAGGTCATTGTAAGAGAATCTTGTGCAGCCCGATATTGAATGCTGCTAAAAGATCAAATAGATTCAGTGCTGCATTATTGCCTTGGTCCAGGAACATCTTGATATGGTCAGAAATTTCTAGAAGAGTGGTCACAGTGGTGTGGCAGCTGCAAAGCCCTGGATGACTAGGATGCAACAGCTTGCTCTACTCTATATATATATATTCAGATGGTTGTGAATTGAACCATTTCTCCAGTAAAAGCAAGGAATCCACATAAGCTAGCTTCCATCCAACTGGCACAGTTCCAGAGAGAGGTTAAAAGCTTTTAAAATCCCCTGGCAAAATGAAATTAACAAAGTGCACTTTAAGATGGCCCAGCGCACAATCAAGGGAATTATCAAAATTGCAAGCTTAGCCCAGAGGGTGATAAATCAAAGTAACCATAAGGGACAGGTGCGCTGATACTGACAGGCGGAACTTCACACTCTCAGCTTCGAACAGTTTGGGGGACTCAAAGGTGGACCATTGTAGTTCCATCCATGTGTATGAAAGAACAGCCACCCAGAAGTGCTAAGGTGATACCAGGCGCAGGTGAATCATTGAGCCATGTTTTAGTCATAAAAAGCACATCTAAATCTGCACTACTCAAGAGGCTGAAGATATTCAGTGCATCTTTGTTCAGAGAGCAGATATTAATCACCCTTAATCAAAATTGCAGCTATCTCTCACCCAAACACTTAACTTTCTGCCCAAATTAGGACTTCCCTCTTTGACCTGCCAAGCTAGTTTTTCAACAGAAAGTTTGGTGGGACAAAAGAAACAGGTGACCTCATCCAGGCAGGTTCCAACCTCCAACTTCACAGGGCAACACTAGGGTGGCCTTAGAGCTTCCAGTTCCAGATCCTTTACTGTTTACCTAGTGCAGTCCGACCAAGTAATATTCTCTCACGCAGCATGGCTGGGGCTGACTGTGGTCTGGATGTGGATAAGCACAAACAAGCTTGCCTTTGCTGTGCCTTTAGCATACCAGTTGCACACGCTCAGCGCAACCATTGTCTGTGTCTGCTGCGCATCTGTATGGTGGCGCTCCTTCTTAAACAAGGAGAAGTCATCTGCTCCCCAGGTGCCTAGAGTGCAGCCTGCCCAAAATGGCACTTCTATTTAGCCTTGGCAAGGAAATATGGCCACAACACAGAGAAAACACCAAAACCTCAAGTTGAAATAAGGATGCCCCACGAGTCACAGAACACCATAATATAACTAATAAAAGCCTCCTGTGCCCTTGTCACAATTCAGAATCAATTTAAATACAATTCAGAGTTGTTGGACCTGCCCCTTTATGCAGGGTCATCCCCAGGCTTTTTGCCTTCTTCCTTCACCTACGTGTCAGGATCGACCAGTTAGTCGGTATGCCTTACCTTCTCCATCCGTCACACACATATATTTTTTAGGCTGCACCAACTCCGATCATAATCCTCAATATTTACAACTCACTTGGGTCACAGGCCCCCCTATTATTCCCACTTGGCGACTGCAAATAGCGGCATTAGAAGATCCCCCCCTTTCGCACCTCACTTAGCTCCACTATTAAAGTTTATTTTTAACTCAATATTGAAACAGCGACTACCAGACTGATTGAGTGGGATGCGGTTAAAGTGGCAATTAAGGCCATTGCTTAGGGGTGAACTGGAACATGTGCAGAAAGATCGACAAAGACATATCCCAAATTGAATATAAGCTCCTAGATCATGGACACTCAGACAGCACAGCACCGGTGAACTCTCATCCCCTTACAGCAGCCCGACGAAACCACGCTTTGCTACTGGAGAGGCTGCACCATCTCAATGATGCTGCTCATTTGGCTAGAACTCACTCCACGACCGATAAATCTGACTCATTGCTGGCATGGCTGATACTGTTATAGGGGTCCTTTAGAGCTGGGCTGGACACTCAGGTTTGGGTTAGTTTCATGAGCTGCACCTTTAAACACACATATATTTTAATCAGTGTCATTTATTAAGCACACATATATCATTTATTTAGCAGAGCCTGTTTTAAGTGCATTGTTTTTTATCAGCTGCTAATTCTAGGAAGACAGAGTACATACTGCACATTTTGATCAGCCTTCTAGCACAACATGCAGTCTGCCTTCTTCAAGGCTGTTACATTTGGTACAAGACATGCCAGCTTGGACTTGTCGTCTCAGGAGACAGTTCCAATCCTCTAGATGCATCATGACATCAGGCCTGCTTCCACAAACTGTGCAGGGTTTATTATATAAACATCACATAGGCCTAAGGAGAAGAGAGGGCATTCCAGTCAGAACCATTCTGGGGCGTACATCTTCTTGCAGGCAGCTTTGCTGATCCTGGCACTGACCCTACAGCTCCCGAGAGCATTGACATCCAGACTCTTGCTATCTAACTCAGGTATGAGGGGTTGGCTTTCCTCCCTTAAATCGGGAACGGCAGACTGGTTACTACCACTATGCTCTCATACATAGAGGTTAGAAAGGAATCATTAGACTTTCTAGAACCATACACAACAGTGGGGCTTTTTCACACTCATTGTAATGATGATCACTGTATTATGTTTCATCTGCCTTATTGTCACAGCCCATGCTTTTTATACCAGGATGCAATTACTTCAATAAATATGTTGAAACCCATCCTGCATCTCTCGTCTTGCCTTGGCATGTGTGAGTCTTTGAGTAACTGAGTGAAAGGGGTTGGATCTGTTCACCACAAAGTGCTTGTCTGGATAAAGTTTCCACAATCATTACTACCCTTGATAGGGGTGGGTGAGGTACTGCAGGCTAGCCGGGAGTTAGGCGACAACTTGGGCTCATACCTACTCTATGCACTGCTTAATGAGGCTTATAAAGTGCTGGCCCAAATCCTTGCGGATTGGCTAGCATTCCTGGTCCAGGGACTGGTCAATTCGGATCAGAACATGTTTGTCCCGGCCTGTAACACCCCTTTTACCCTATGGTGCGCCTTTTGCATCCTCAAGAATGCTCCACATCAGTGGTCCTGGGGCCAGGTGCCTTGTACTGGAAGGCCTTTGACACTCTGGAGTGGGCTTTCCTGTTTGAAACACTGTCACGTTAATGTATCGGAAACCACTTTATTTGATTGGTTAAATTGCTCTACACTCAGCCATTGACCAAGGTTATGATGGGCCTCCTCATCTCTAAACCAATTCATATGCGCAGAGGAACCTGACAAGGATGCTCACTTTCCCCGCTGCTCTGCTCCTGGCAATTGAACCACAGGCCATGACCCTTCAGGAGCAGGGTGATGACTGGGGTATGCCTCTGCTGACTAAATTCATTCCATCTCTCTCTATGCTGACAACCTGCTCCTTTACCTCAGAGATGTGCACTTGATTCCAACCACGATCGCCCTGACGCTCAATCGCTTTGCTGATCTCTCTGGCCTGTTGTCAATTAGGCTAAATCCTCTTCCCCTTCACGCCCACGCTGCTGAACCTAAACTTTACTCTAAACAGGGTTCCAATAGCTTGGCAATCCACTACATTCCAATACCTCGGCATCCGGGTGTATCACTCATTTATGAACCTATTTTGATGGCAATCTCACAAAAGCTACCACTTCTCTGAGAACTCAGATGAGCTTCTGGCAAACACTACCGCTGTCAGTGCTTAGGATGGTTGTTCTCCCCCTCCATTTTATAGTACTTTGTCAAACTCCCCCTTTACATCCTAACACCCTTTTTTTTGCTCTTTCGAGAAATAATTGGGAATAATCTCACTGCAGAGTAGGGCTCTTGAAGCTTTACTTTTCCACATACCAGGGAGGGCTCGCAGTACTGAACCTTGAACAGTACTTTCCTTCGTCCCAATTCCAATAGGTGGCTAAGTGGCTAGTGGGCTTGCAACTGACTAACACTGCCACAGTGCTATCCATCTGAAGCTTACTCATTTGTTTTACCCTTGCACCTAGGTGCCTACACCTGACCCTACGCTTTTGGGAGTAGCAAATTGCTGCTACCGCCAATGTCTTTACCTCACACAGTTGTAGACACATTATGTATGACAATAGCCCTGTTCGACACACCCAGGGGGCACAACATTACCTCATCAGTGGAACTAGTGGCTTGGCACACAGTGGGCCTTCACACTCTGGTGGATCTTTACCACGATGGAACCTGCCTCCCATACAAGTCCTTGAATCGAGGGCGATGGCTTGCCCCCTGGCTATTTCCTTTTATAAAACTCCCTGATCATGACGCTAGGGAAAAAATGGGGCGACAAGACACAAGAGCACCCAACACATCTCATCATACAAAATGTTCCTGTGATGAGACTGGGCAAACACCTGATACACTCACTGGCTTGCTGATTCATTGCAAACTCACCCTACACTGCAGCTCATGCCCCTCCTCCACCACTGGGAGGCGGACCTGGCTCACCCCTGCACAGACAAAGAATGAGCCGACTCATTGGGCACTCCAGTCCAAATTCCACACAACGCTCGATTCTGGCTCATTACATCCTACATAGAGCGTATCTTACCCTAGCTACAATAAATTGCTATTTTTGCCGTACAGGTACTGCCTACCGTTGCAGTCATCTGGTTGACGAAACCTACTCCATATGCTATGGACCGGTCCGTCCCTTGATCGCTACTGGCGGGTTACTCATCCCTCATCCACTTGAACGGGACACTCTGCATTATACACATGGGAAGTTTAATCATGTGTTCTCATGACCACACACAATGTATGTAGCTGATTGGGATACGCACAGGTCTGGGTTTTGTGATTGTTGAAAATGTAATCTTTTGTCTTGTTTGTTGAGGAATATGTTGCTGGCCCTCTTAATGGGCTACTATGTTTGTATCAAATCTTCTCTCCTACGTGGTTGTGCTTCCAACCTATGGACACTTGCAAATTAATGTATGGGCAGTTCCTTACGACACTGTTCTTCTTTAATGAAGAACACAATTTGCAATGCTATAGAGCACTCTCCTTCTAAGGCACTGTAACACCTATGTAGCTGCAGAACGTCTCGCTGTGTGTGTACAATTTGCTATCATCCCAAAAACTAATAAACAGATTTAGACAACAATAAGTAAATAGATAAATAAATAAGTCACCCCTAAGGTAGGCCCTAGGTAACCCATAGGACCGAGTGCTATATAATTAAAAGGCAGGACTTATACTTTACAGTTTTTTATGTCCTGGTTGTGAAAAACTCTCAAATTAGTTTTTCACTAATGTGAGACCTACCCCTCTCCTAGGATAACAGTGGAAATCCATTATTACATTTAACAAGCTGTAATAGTTGACTGGGAAGGGATAGCTCTGACATGTTTAGTCCCTATGGAATTGTAATGAGAAATCTTCTTTAATGGTAAAGTTGGATTTATTGATGCAATTTTAAAAATGCCACTTTTAGAAGTTGGCATTTTCCTGCTCTTAGCCGTGTGTGCCTGCAGCCTGTCTCCTATAAACGCCTGGGCTGGGGAGACAGGTGGGTTTGTGCATTCCCTCTACAACAGTCACACACAAGGAAAGCTTAGGTCTCCCTCATGGGCCATTAACTGGTTTGATGGGGGTGTGGAGCTCAGCACAGCCCCAATTGTACCTGAATAGGGTGTGCCCTGTCTCCTCACAATAGGCCTAACAACCCTGCATTTTCACTCCAGCCAGCTTGGAGCCAGGGCAGGGGAGAAAGGGGATTCTCTGCACCTCAAAATCACTGCCTAGAAGCTTCACCCACCTTGCAGAACCAGGGCGCCAAAGTATAAATACTGAACCTGAAGTACTGGGTTTTTCAGAACCCAGTGGTGCCAGGGAACACACCCTAAGACTTCGAGTCCTTCCTGTTTCAGACTACAGAAACACAGAGGGGGTCATTCCGACCCCGGAGGTCCTTGACCGCCGGGGCCGGGGTCGGCGGGAGCACCGCCAACAGGCTGGCGGTGCTCCTGAGGGCATTCTGACCGCGGCGGTATGGCCGCGGTCAGAACCGGAAAACCAGCGGTGTCCCGCCGGTTTTCCGCTGCCCTGAGGAATCCCCCATGGCGGCGCAGCTTGCTGCGCCGCCATGGGGGATTCCGACCCCCTCACCGCCATCCTGTTCCTGGCGGTTTCGACCGCCAGGAACAGGATGGCGGTGAGGGGTGTTGTGGGGCCCCTGGGGGCCCCTGCAGTGCCCATGCCAATGGCATGGGCACTGCAGGGGCCCCCGTAAGAGGGCCCCACTTTGAATTTCAGTGTCTGCTTAGCAGACACTGAAATTCGCGACGGGTGCTACTGCACCCGTCGCACACCTTCCACTCCGCCGGCTCCATTCGGAGCCGGCTTCCTCGTGGAAGGGTGTTTCCCACTGGGCTGGCGGGCGGCCCAGTGTCTTCTTGGTGAAGTCAAAGATCTTGTTTATTGGCTGCAGCCAGTAACAGGTATCCTAGAAGTACAACACGGTGTATATTCTCAGGAGACTGCTCCCCTTGCAAAGGTAACCTTCTCTTTTATACAAAATATTATGCTTTAGGCAAACATTCCTTATTTTACAGTTGACCATTCACACATTTTCACTACAAAGAAATAGCAGGGTTATGATGACAAGCCATATTTCAGTTTGTCCAGCCCTCAATCAATTACCCGGCAAGGCTCAGTACTTTCATCAGATATCGACGGACCCCCAATATAAACAGGCACCTCCTCCTTGTAAAGCAAGTCATAAAGAAAGAAACAGGGACAGGTGTGTGTAAGATTAGGCATGGTTTGTGTGTGATGAAAAGGTTTTATGATGTATTGTGCCTTGATACTAATCTCATTCGGCCACTGGGAAAGAAACTGGCCGAACAGGTTTGGCTTCAGGCAGTGGAGTCAGCTTGCTCAGGTCACAGAGGAGTCAGCAAAGATGTACGTGTCCTTCAGACTCGTTTTCAGCATTAGTCATTGGCCTATGTGAGGGCAATCACAAAATGGCTGTCGTTTAAATGGAACCTCAGAGTTTCAGGACGGAAACTCTGATATTCGGGTGATTTCGTCACCTGAATATGAATACAATGCTTGTGCATACTATTCTAACCATTCTCGGTCTGCTGATACCAAAATCGTTGTGATACGACGATGTTTATAACACGGGTCCAGAATTTTCAGTACCACAAACCTCAAACACCACCACTTCAGTACACTTCTGACCTGTGGATACTCCGACAGGAAGAAAGAGTGCTGTTCTTCTGAAAGAACTGTCACTCTGCTTCACTCTGCTTGACGCCTGCTCTGCTGTGCTGATCTGCTGCCTGTTACTCTTTTTGCCTGGTAGTGAGAAGAACTGGACCTGAATCTTTCCAACCCAGAACCAGAGTGACCTCAAGAGCCTGTTGGCTTGCCTCCTGTTTTTCTGAAGTCTCAGGGGCACAAAAGATTTCCAACACATCTGCTACAGCTCCTATACCAATCTTCAACCCGCTCCTGACCCCCAAGAGATGTCCCCCCCCCCCAGTCCTGGGCCCTTGAAAGTGATTTTGTGGCTCCTGAAATCAAGCTTTGGCCTCTTTGCGACCATGAATGGGCCCACTTGCCCTGGAACCGCACTTGCATAAAGAATCAGCGTGAGCCACCGCAGGTTTGTCTCTTCGCAAAACCAACATCCCTGATTTCAGTCTGCCTGTCCGTGACACCAGACCAACTTTTTGTGCTCACAGACTACCACTAACAAACCTTTCCTTATTCCCGGTGACCGTGTTCCCGTGAATGGGATTCTTGACTTAATTCTGCGAAGGTAAAACTTCAGTGGGGCTCATCTGGGACAGTATCTGACCCGTGCTCCACCATGATCAGCCTGAACATTTGGATTTCATCTGGTCTAGTGTTACCATATGGCCCCAGTTGGCACCTTATACTTTTAAGCACTGTATCGACTACTACTTATTAGGTTTTTGTCAGTGCAGTCCTGTTTTGTTAAATAATTAAGCCACGTTTTTCTAACCTTGTGGGAAATATTTTTATGTGGTATTTTCACTGTTTCTAGTGGTGCACAGACGCTTTACACATTACCTCCTGAGTTAAGTCTACCTGCTTGGTACCAAGCTATCAGAGGGTGAGCACAATTTATGGTGTGTACCTCACTTATCCTGACTGGGATTGTGGTTCCTGCTTCGACAGGGTACATACCTCTGCCAACGAGAAACCCAATTTCAGATTCACTTTAAAAACCTCAAACAAGTAGAAAGCTAGCTTAGCTCGCATACCACCAAGCTGCACTTCCAGGCGACTAGAGCGCAACTTGCTCATCATGACGCCTCTAATCAGCTTCTGCAAGGAAAAATGGCCATGATTCGGGGAAAACATCAATATCCCCAAGTTGAAATAGGGATTCCTCAAAAGTCACAAAACACGATAAAATAACGAATAAAAGCCCCCTTGGCCCATGTCAGAATTCAGATTCAATTCAAATACAATTCAGAGTTCAGATTCACTTTAAAAATATTAAAAACAGCAGAAACAGGTTACCTTTTTACGCACATACCATTAGGCAGCACGGATGTGCTACGGTGCTCCTTAAATGAGTAGAAGTCATCTGCTTCTCGTGTGACTAGAGTGCAGTCTGCCTAAATGGCACCTCTAGTCAGCCTCAGCAAAGAAAAATTGCTGTAAAATGAAGAAAACACTGATACCCATAAGTTGAAACAAGGATGATGAATGACGATGAAAGCAATTTGTATCGTGCGCAGCTACTCCAAGGAGTGTGCCGGCGTGTTACAAAGATCGAGAAAGGTGAAACAGTTTGCATTTAGATCAGCACTAAAAGGCAGGTTTCAAGCTTTTTTTTTAACATTGGAACATTTCTCACTGCCCACAACTCCAGGGGTAGCTGATTCCATGCTATTAAGCCTCAGTAGATGAGAGACCTTCCTCCTGCTCCAGCGTGTTGAATTATCGGAGTCACTGCTAATAATTTATTAGCCGACCACAGGTGTTTGGAAGGAGCATAGAACCTGAATCTGGTTCTGAGATAGAGAGCCTCAGTTTAGTAAAGACCTTAATGCACTAGGACCAGAGCCCTTGTTCCATGAAAACAGCAGCTGTGTATCATCAGCTTAACCCGTTTGATGCGGGCGTCGGCCACTGGCCGACACCCACACTACCTCCCTGGTGTGGCTCACGACCAGTGGCCGACACCAAGGAGGGGGATTTTTTTTTTTTTTTTAAACCCGGGAGACACAGAAGATCTTCTGTGCCCCCCCACCCACCTCTTTGTGACATCAGCACGCCTCACGGCAGAAGCTTCCTGCTCCGATGGGGAAAACGGCCCCAAACGGCCTTCCCAACGTTCGGGAAGGCCTCGTGTGAAAGGAGAGACTCTCCCCTTTCACACAAGGCCTTCCTGAACGTGCTTCCTGGCCCTCGATCGAGGGCCAGCAACCACCACTAGACACCAGGGTTTTCACTTGGGGGGGGTCGGCCCCCTCGGAAAACGGGCCGCCCCCCGGGGACATATTTTCCACATGAAGGTAGGTGTCCCCCGGGGGGGTGCGATTGCGCTCCATCGCGCCTCACCCAGGTTTTTATTATTTTTTAAATAAATACATTGACAGGGGGTCGCCCGTGGGCAGGCAACCCTCTGTGGGGGCAATACTGTTTTTTGAGTAGTTGTAGGGTTTCCCTGGGGGCCATTTTGTCCCCCAAGGAAACCACACAACTACTAAAAAAAATATAGATCTATATATATATATATATATATCGATCTCTCTCTTTATATATAGATATATATATATATAGATATATCTGTCTATGTAGATAGATATATCTATCTACATAGATATATCTATATATAGATCTATATATAAATATATGTATATATCTACATATAGATCTATACATAGATATATCTATGTAGATAGATACATCTATGTAGATAGAGATATCTACCTATGTAGGTAGATATATCTATATAGAGATATATATATGAAGAAATTGCTCGTTCTGGGCTCGAGATGGCCCGCGAGGGGTAGGGCGAAAACCATAAGGAGCAGCCGGTATTCAGTCAATACAAGAGAAAAGAGCCACTAATAATCGCACACTCAGGACTTCAGAGCAAAAAACAGAACTTTAATCACAACGCGTTTCGGCTGTCACGGCAGCCTTGTTCACGTGAAGTGCCCCACCAATCATCAACAGTTAAATACAAATAAATCAATAACATAGAAACAGGACAGGAAAACTGCTGGAATACAATGTGAAAACGTCAAACCATTTGACACAGATGCTGTCAATGATTAAAATGATGAAACCAATTAAATATTCCTTAAACATATACCATTATTCAGTTTCTCAATTCCATTTATAAAAGGTTCCTCACTCTCAAAATGTGTTGCTTATCCAAATGTATATCCAATCAAAAAAAAAAATGGGAAAAAGAGATATATACATATAAATTAATATCTAAGGCAAGATATATATCTATATCTATATCTACATATATATCTATATATATATATATATCTATATATATATCTATATATATATATATATCTTCCAACACTCCTTCAAATAACAGGAGACCCAGGACACCTCCAAGGTGCAAATCAATTTATTTCAGCACACAAATCCAACGCGTTTCGGCAACAGCCTTACTCATGGATATATATATCTTTTTGGCAATGCATGTGTGGTTTGCCTGGGGGCAGGAAAACCAGACCCACATATAAGAGTGATCTCTGTATATATATATATATATATATATAAATATATATCTGCCACCAGTTGTCTTGCAGTTGCAGCTTGCATCTTCAAAGCAATGCACATGCTTCAACTGACACATTTCAACTGTAGCTTTTAGGCAGCAATAACAAGTCAAGTAAGTCTTGTGATTATGTTTCTGCTACAAAAGGATCAGACTTTTGTCTAGTGCCAGTTTTAGTGCCATGAAGAAGCGCAGAAGTTTTTTTTTACTACTGCAAAGAGCAAATCTTGATTTTATGTAAATAGCTGAGTACATCAGTAAAGTCAGCCATTGTCTGCGCTATAATACAAATGAAAAGTATGTGCGGGTTGGGGTGGCTATGGAGAGATGAAGGCACTTTTGCTGGGTGGTAATGAGGGAATCAGAGGAGGAGGACATGGAAGTGGGAGCACCAATAATGACTGTTGGACTGGGCGCAGGAGGTGCTAAAGACTGTGACGAATGGTGTGTGACAAGGTGTTTTTTGAGTGTCTTGAAAGAACGTGCTGATTGAGGGAAGAAGCGCAGGTGAGGTGACCTCTACTGTTGCACGTATCACACAAACACCAGCAATTTTGTGACTGTCTACGTAGGCTAGTGTTTTACAGCAACAGTTTAGCCAGTAGCAGAGATGGCATATCATTGGATGACTGCTGCTGACGCCCTCACTCGGGTTATAGAGGACAGCTCTGACATAGGATCAGAGACAGGGACAGCAGATACTGAGACAGCATCTGAGGGATAGGACAATGGCGCAGACTCTGGGAGTGATTTTTCAGTCGGAGGATGTAGGAGGCTGGACTGGCTTGTAGTGGGTACCAAGAGGTACTTACATCTTGCACCAGGCCCAGGTATCCCTTATTAGTGTAGAGGGGTGTCTAGCAGCTTAGGCTGATAGAAAAGGTAGCTTAGCAGAGCAGCTTAGGCTGAACTAGGAGACGAGCGAAGCTCCTACAGTACCACTAGTGTCACTTGCACAATATCATAAGAAAACACAATACAGAGATATACTAAAAATAAAGGTACTTTATTTTTATGACAATATGCCAAAGTATCTCAGTGAGTACCCTCAGTATGAGGATAGCAAATATACACAAGATATATGTACACAATACCAAAATATGCAGTAATAGCAATAGAAAACAGTGCAAACAATGTATAGTCACAATAGAATGCAATGGGAGCACATAGGGATAGGGGCAACACAAACCATATACTCTAGAAGTGGAATGCCAACCATGAATGGACCCCAAACCTATGTGACCTTGTAGAGGGTCGCTGGGACTGTAAGAAAACAGTGAGGGTTATTAAAATAGCCCACCCCAAGACCCTGAAAAGTGGGTGCAAAGTGTACCTAAGTTCCCCAAAGAGCACAGAAGTCGTGATAGGGGAATTCTGCAAGGAAGACCAACACCAGCAATGCAACAACTATGGATTTCCTGACGAGAGTACCTGTGGAACACGGGGACCAAGTCCAAGAGTCACGATCAAGTCGGGAGTGGGCAGATGCCCAGGAAATGCCAGCTGTGGGTGCAAAGAAGCTGCCACTGGATGGTAGAAGCTGTGGATTCTGCAGGAACAACAAGGGCTAGAAACTTCCTCTTTGGAGGATGGATGTCCCACGTCATGAAGAGTCGTGCAGAGGTGTTTCCGTGCAGAAAGACCACAAACATGCCTTGCTAGCTGCAAGGGTCACGGTTAGGGTTTTTGGATGCTGCTGTGGCCCAGGAGGGACCAGGATGTCGCCAATTGCGTGAAGAGACAGAGGGGGCGTCCAGCAAGACAAAGAGCCCACTCAGAAGCAAGCAGCACCCGCAGAAGTGCTGGAACAGGCACTACGAAGTGGAGTGAACCAGAGCTCACCCGAAGTCACAAAGGAGGGTCTCACGACGCCGGAGGACAACTCAGGAGGTCGTGCACTGCAGGTTAGAGTACCGGGGACCCAGGCTTGGCTGTGCACAAAGGAAATCCTGGAAGAGTGCACAGGAGCCGGAGTAGCTGCAAAAGACGCGGTTCCCAACAATGCGGTCTAGCGTGAGGAGGCAGGGACTTACCTCCACCAAACTTGGACTGAAGAGTCACTGGACTGTGGGAGTCACTTGGACAGAGTTGCTGAGTTCAAGGGACCTCGCTCGTCGTCCTGAGAGGAGACCCAGAGGACCGGTGATGCAGTTCTTTGGTGCCTGCGGTTGCAGGGGGAAGATTCCGTCGACCCACGGGAGATTTTTTCGGAGCTTCTAGTGCAGAGAGGAGACAGACTACCCCCAAAGCATGCACCACCAGGAAAACAGTTGAGAAGGTGGCCGGATCAGCGTTACAAGGTCGCAGTAGTCGTCTTTGTTACTTTGTTGCAGTTTTGCAGGCTTCCAGCGCGTTCAGCCGTCGATTCCTTGGCAGAAGGTGAAGAGAGAGATGCAGAGGAACTCTGATGAGCTCTTGCATTCGTTATCTAAAGAATTCCCCAAAGCAGAGACCCTAAATAGCCAGAAAAGGAGGTTTGGCTACTTAGGAGAGAGGATAGGCTAGCAACACCTGGAGGAGCCTATCAGAAGGAGTCTCTGACGTCACCTGCTGGCACTGGCCACTCAGAGCAGTCCAGTGTGCCAGCAGCACCTCTGTTTCCAAGATGGCAGAGGTCTGGAGCACACTGGAGGAGCTCTGGGCACGTCCCAGGGGAGGTGCAGGTCAGGGGAGTGGTCACTCCCCTTTCCTTTGTCCAGTTTCGCGCCAGAGCAGAGCTGGGGGATCCCTGAACCGGTGTAGACTATCTTATGCAGAAATGGGCACCATCTGTGCCCATGAAAGCATTTCCAGAGGCTGGGGAAGGCTACTCCTCCCCAGCCCTAACACCTTTTTCCAAAGGTAGAGGGTGTAACACCCTCTCTCTGAGGAAGTCCTTTGTTCTGCCTTCCTGGGCCAAGCCTGGCTGGACCCCAGGAGGGCAGAAACCTGTCTGAGGGGTTGGCAGCAGCAGCAGCTGCAGTGAAACCCCGGGAAAGGTAGTTTGGCAGTACCCGGGTCTGTGCTAGAGACTCGGGGGATCATGGACTTGTCTCCCCAATGCGGTGACAATTTCATGATCTTAGACATGTTACATGGCCATGTTCGTAGTTAGCATTGTGACGCTACACATATGTCATGACATATGTATAGTGCAAGCGTGTAATGGTGTCCCCGCACTCACAAAGTCTGGGGAATTTGCCCTGAACAATGTGGGGGCACCTTGGCTAGTGCCAGGGTGCCCACACACTAAGTAACTTAGCACCCAACCTTTACCAGGTAAAGGTTAGACATATAGGTGACTTATAAGTTACTTAAGTGCAGTGGTAAATGGCTGTGAAATAACGTGGACGTTATTTCACTCAGGGTGCAAGGGCAGGCCTGTGTAAGAATTGTCAGAACTCCCTATGGGTGGCAAAAGAAATGCTGCAGCCCATAGGGATCTCCTGGAACCCCAATACCCTGGGTACCCCAGTACCATATATTAGGGAATTATAAGGGTGTTCCAGTATGCCAATGTAAATTGGTGAAATTGGTCACTAGCCTGTTAGTGACAATTTGTACAGAGAGAGCATAACCACTGAGGTTCTGGTTAGCAGAGCCTCAGTGAGACAGTTAGGCATCACACAGGGAACACATATATATAGGTCACAAACTTATGAGCACTGGGCCCTGGCTGGCAGGATCCCAGTGAGACAGTGAAAACACCCTGACATACACTCACAAACAGGCCAAAAGTGGGGTAACAAGGCTAGAAAGAGGCTACTTTCTCACAGAGGAGTCCCGTTCGATAACTCCTCTTCCAGTAATTATGAGGGATCGCAAGCACAGTCTGTGCAACCGGGCAATAGCGGGTTAGCCCAACTCAGAGACCAGGTGAATGCAGCGGCAAGCCCAGAGAGAGAGTGCTCTCTTGAGAGCTCCCCAATTTAGTTCAGCCCCAAATTACCCTGCCCAAATCGTATTGTGGAGACATCAGAATTATCTATCACAAAACAAACTGGTTTTGTAAGGCAGGCACCTGTGTTTTTGGTCCTGGCTCGGCGGCCATATAGGGAAACATACTAAACACAAACATTTCTGGAAACTAGACATCTGGGGGAGTCCACAGAGGTGGGACTTGTGTGGATTCCCCAAAGTTTTATTACCCAGAATACCCTGCAAAGCTGAAATGTTGAATAAAAACTCTATTTTGCATTTCTGTCACACAAACTACAGGAATATGCTGGGATCCACACAATTCCTACCACCCAGTGATTCCTCACCTGTCCTGATAAAAACACTACCCCACTTGAGTGCCTGTAACTAGTGCCTGCATCAGGAATGGATCACCCCAGGGTCAACAGTTGCCTCACGTAAGGACCGACATTGACTGCTGTGTGATCTATTCCTGTCGTGGGCACTAGGCCTACCCACACAAGTGAGGTGCCATTTTTATTGGGAGACTTGGTGGAACGCTGAGTGGAAGGAAATTTGTGGCTCCTCTCAGATTCCAGAAATTTCTGTCACCGAAATGTGAGTAAAAAGTGTTTTGTTTGCCAAATTTTGAGGTTTGCAAAGGATTCTGGGTAACAGAACCTGGTGAGAGCCCCACAAGTCATCCCATCCTCGATTCCCCTACGTGTCCAGTTTTAAAAAATGCACAAGTTTGGTTGGTTTCCCTAGGTGCCGGCTGAGCTAGAGTCCAAAATCTACAGCTAGGCACTTTGCAAAAAACAACTCTGTTTTCTTTTGGATAATGTGGTGTGTCCACATTGTATTTTGTGGCATTTCCTGTTGCAGGCGCTAGGCCTACCCACACAAGTGAGGCACCATTTACATCAGTGATTTGGGGGAACGCTGGGTGGAAGGACATTTGTGGCTCCTCTCAGATTCCAGAACTTTCCATCACCCAAATGTGAGGAAAAAGTGTTTTTTGGGCCAAATTTTGAGGTTTGCAAAGGATTCTGGGTAACAGAACCTGGTGAGAGCCCCACAAGTCATCCCATCTTGGAGTCCCCTAGGTGTCCAGTTTTAAAAAATGCACTGGTTTGGTAGGTTTCCCTAGGTGCCGGCTGAGCTAGAGGCCAAAATCCATAGTTAGGCACTTTGCAAAAAACAGCTCTGTTTTCTTTAGGAAAATGTGATGTGTCCACATTGTGTTTTGTGGCATTTCCTGTCGCAGGCGCTAGGCCTACCCACACAAGTGAGGTACCATTTTTATTATCGGGAGACTTGGGGGAACGCAGGGTGGAAGGAAATTTGTGGCTCTTCTCAGATTCCAGAACTTTCTGTCACCGAAATGTGAGGAAAAAGTGTTTTTTTGGACAAAGTTTGAGGTTTGCAAAGGATTCTGGGTAACAGAACCTGGTGAGAGCACCACAAGTCAGCCCATCCTGGATTCCCCTAGGTGTCTAGTTTTAAAAAATGTGCAGGTTTGGTAGGTTTCCCTAGGTGCCGGCTGAGCTAGAGGCCAAAATCTACAGCTAGGCACTTTGCAAAAAAACACATCAGATTTCAATGTAAAAATGTGATGTGTCCATGTTGCCTTTCCTGTCATGAGCATTAGGCCTACCCACGCAAGTGAGGCACCATTTTTATCGGGAGACTTAGGGGAACACAGAATAGCACAACAAATGTTGTTGCACCTTCTTTTTCTCTACATTTTGGCCCGTATTTATACTTTTTGACGCTAAACTGCGCCTACGCAGTTTAGCGTCAAAAAAATTAGCGCCGGCTAACGCCATTCTGAAGCGCCATGCGGGCGCCGTATTTATTGAATGACGTTAGCCGGCGTTAGCCGACAGGCGCTGCCTGGTGTGCGTGGAAAAAAACCACGTACACCAGGCAGCGCCGGCGTTGGGGAAAATGGCGTATGGGCGTCTTAAAATGGGGCAAGTCAGGTTGAGTCAAAAAAATCGACTTAACCTGATTTGCGCCATTTTTTCACGACGCCCAGACGCCATTAACATGACTCCTGTCTTAGTAAAGACAGGAGTCATGCCCCCTTGCCCAATGGCCATGCCCAGGGGACTTCTGTCCCCTGGGCATGGTCATTGGGCATTGTGGCATGTAGGGGGGCACAAATCAGGCCCCCCTATGCCCCAAAAAAAGTATAAAAAAAAATATATATACTTACCTGAATGTCCCTGGGATGGGTCCCTCCATCCTTGGGTTTCCTCCTGGGGTGGGCAAGGGTGGCAGGGGGGGTCCCTGGGGGCATGGGGGGGCACCTCTGGGCCCACAGGTCCCTTAACGCCTGCCCTGACCCAGGCGTTAAAATCCGGCGCTAAAGCGGGTTTTTTAGACCTGCCCACTCCCGGGCGTGATTTTTGCCCGGGAGTATAAATCCCACGCACATGCCTCGGAGTCGATTTTTTAGACGGGAACGCCTCCCTTGCATCTCATTAACGCAAGGAAGGTGTTCACGCCAAAAAATGACGCTAACTCCATGAACTTTGGCGCTAGATGCGTCTAACGCCAAAGTATAAATATGGAGTTAGTTTTGCGTCGAAATTGCGTCGAAAAAAACGACGCAATTTCGGCGCAAACGGAGTATAAATATGCCCCTTTATCTTTCCAAATGTAAGACAGTGCGTAAAAAAGACATCTATTTGAGAAATGACCTGTAATTCACATGCTAGTATGGCCACCCCGGAATTCAGAGATGTGCAAATTAGCACTGCTTTTCAACACCTTATCTTATGCCCATTTTGGAAATACAAAGGTTTTCTTGATACCTATTTTTCACTCTTTATATTTCACCAAATGAATTGCTGTATACCCAGTACAGAATGAAAACTCATTGCATGGTGCAGCTCATTTATTAGCTCTGGGTACCTAGGGATCTTGATGAACCTACAAGCCCTATATATTCCTGCAACCAGAAGAGTCCAGCAAACGTAATGGTATATTTCTTTAAAAAATCTGACATTGCAGCAAAAAGTTACAGAGTAAAACGTGGAAAGAAATGGCTGTTTTTTTCAACTCAATTTCAATATGTTTTTATTTCAGCTGTTATTTTCTGTAGGAAAACCTTGTAGTATCTACACAAATGACCCCTTGCTGAATTCAAAATGTTTTCTACTTTTCAGAAATGCTTAGCTTTCCAGGATCCAGTATTGGTGTCACACTCATTCCTGTCACTAACTAGAAGGAGGCTGAAAGCACCAAAAATAGCAAAAATAGGGAATATCTCAGTAAAATGCCAACATTGGTTTTCTGATTCAAGTCTGCCTGTTCCTGAAAGCTGGGAAGATGGTGATTTTATCATTGCAAACTCTTTGTTGATGCCATTTTCAGGGAAAAAACACAAGCCTTCTTCAGCAGCCCTTTTTTCCCATTTTTTTTAAACAAACAAAATTTTAGCTGTATTTTGGCTAATTTCTTGGTCTCCTCCAGGGGAACACACAAACTCTGGGTACCTTTAGAATCCCTAGGATGTTGGAAAAAAGGACAAAAATTTGGCCTGGATAGCTTATGTGGACAAAAAGTTATGAAGGCCTAAGCACAAACTACCCCAAACAGCCAAAAAATGGCTCAGCACTTGCGGGGGAAAAGGCCCAGTGGCTAGGAGGTTAAGAAGTAACTTTGGTCCCAAGGGCTTCCACTACCTGACCCAGGGGAGTAAAATAATTGTTGAATAGGTTTGGATTTAGGGCAGAGTCTTAAGGGACTCCAACTGTCAGTTTGTACGGTTTAGAGGAAAAAGGAGGACTCCATACTTATTGACTTCTATCTGCCAGAAAATAAGCAAGCCAGTCCAGGGCTTGCCCTGCTAACCCAATAGACCGGAGACACACCAGAAGTCTGGAGTCGGGAAATCTTATCAAAGGTTGCTGTAAGGTCGAGCATGATCAGCACAACACTTCCCCTGGTATCAAGGATAGCTTGGATGTATTCAGAGACCACCATCACCGCTGTCCCAGTAATAAAATGGAGTCTAAAGCCAGACTGGCTAGTTTGTAACAAGGTATTGGATTCCAAATTAAGGGAAAACTGTTGATTCTCATGTTCTTCAAGTATTTAGGACAAAGCTGGCAGCAAAGAGTTTGGCCTGCCATTAGATGGAATACTGGTGTTCCACAGAAGGTTTCTTTACCAAAGGCAAGATCTTCGCTTGTTTCAAAGAGCAAGGAACCATAGCTGTTGCAAGTGATGGGTTGAGTTTTATGTTCACCAGAGGATTTATAATAGAAGATCCTAAGGCGAACCCTGAGGCCGGATGCCCCACGAGTCACAGAGCACAATAAAATAGCTACTAAAAGCCCGCTTTGCTCTCCGTCTCAATTCAGATTTAATTCAAATAGAATTCAGAGTTCAGATTCACTTTCAAAACATTAAAACAAGCACAAAGTTAGGTTAGCCATTTAGGCACCTGCCACTAAGCTAGTGCAATGTAATAGAGTGAAATAGAAGATACTGGAGTAGCATAGAGGGGGTGAAGTAGAATGACATGCACTGCAGTAGTTTAAGAGTGGAGTGTGGTAGAGTGGAATAACATATAGTGGAGTGGTGTAAATAGGAGTTTTGTACAGTGTAATAGTGTAGAATGGATTGGCATAGACTGCAGTTATGTACAGTGGAGAGGGGTAGAGTGGAATAACATCCAGTGGAGTGAAGTTGAGTACTTTGAAATAGCATAGAGTGGAGTGTGGTGCAATGGAATAATGTACAGTTGAATAGCATAGAGTGGAGTAGCGTATAGTGGAGTGTGGTGCAGTGGACTAGCTAAGATTGAAGTAACGTACAGTACAGTAGGATGGAGTGGAATTGCTTGCATAGAATGGGTGTGAAGTGGAATGGAATTCAATGAAATAGCGTGGAATAAAGTGACGCAGAGTGGAGTAGCCTCCAGTGGAGTGGCATAGAGTGGGATAGCATACAGTGGACTGTGCTACAGTGGAGTGGCATACAGTACAACAGCATATACTGGAGTAGCATACAGTGGAGTGCATACAGCGGAGTGGCGTAGACTGGAGTGGTGTACAGTGGAGTGGAGTAGACTGGAATATCAAACAGTGGAGTGGTGTACAGTGTATTGGAGGACAGTTTAATACAGTACAGTGCAGTGGTGTATACTGCAATGGTGTATACTAGAGTGGTGTACAGTGGAGTGGTATACATTGGTATGAGGTAAAGTGGAAATCCCATACAGTAGAGTGACAGAGAGTGGTGGTGTGTACAGTAGAATAGCATAGAGTGTAGTGGCATATAGTGGAGTGGCGCACAGTGGAGTGGCATATATTGGAGTGCCGTAGAGTGGAATAGTGCAAAGTGTAGTGGCGCACAGTGGACTGGCATAGAAAGGTGTGACATAGAGTGGTGTTCTGTGGAACAGCATAGAATGGCGTAGCATAGAATAGAGTGACGTGTAGAATATGTGAAAAGTAATTTTCGCTGCCTTATACTTATCCAGATTTACCAACCAATGCATGGCCATGCATGGTGGCCTTGCATTGCTATGTAAATCTCTCTTAACTATTGCATTGCCCATGCAACACTATGTGTGATGCAAGTGTAACAGAATGCAAAAATAAATCTGCCTGTTAGTGATACAGTGTGCCATGGTATACCGCAGTACTTTTGCAGAATACTGTTCCACATGGCAATGAGAATGCATTATCTAGTTTTGTCCACACTTTGACTATATTTTGGGTAAGAGCCTTATATACAGGTAACTAGTAGATTGTTTTTCTTTTTGTCTACCTGTTATTTTATGTTATGTTTATTTACATAGCGCACTAATCACCTTAGAGAGTATCCAGACGCTTTGGCAGGTGTGTGGTCCCCAAAGTGCTTATATGAAGGGCCAGGTCTTCAACCTTTTGTGGAATAAGTGAGCCGGAGGTTCTGATGTGTTGAATTTTGATCCAAATCATGGGTGCAGTCTAGGAGAATGAGAAACCTCCAGTTTTGTTTTTGCAAATTAGGGCAGTGCGTGTGAATGAGAGTGAGGCACATCGTGGGTGTCCAGTGGGTTGGTGAATGTGTATGTGGCTGTTCAGGTATTATAGACCTGTGTTGTTTAGGGATTTGTAAGTCTGAGTGAGAAGTTTGAATTAGCTGCACTTGTGAATAGAGAACCAATGAAGCTCCCTGAAGTGCAGGGTGATGTGGGTGTGGTATGGGAGATCGAGTATGAGTCTTTCAGCAGTGTTCTTGATGGTCTGGAGTCTGTGTAGGAATTGTTTGGAGATTTGGGCGTAGAGAGTGTTGCTGTACTCCAGCCTGCCGGTGATGAGTGCTTGCCTGACAGTCCATCTGGTGTACTGAGGCAATCATTTAAAGATCTTTTGCAGCATGCATATGATGTGGAAGCAGGAGGTGCACACTGTGTTGACAAGAGCACTCATGTTGAGCTTGTCATTTCCAATGATCCCCAGATTTCTTCATGATCTATTGATTGGGGTCCTAGCTCTGACGGCAACTAGTCCCAGGGGGAGGTCTTGTTGCCGAAGCCATTCCTTTGAGATCAATCACTGCCTCTGTGGTGGGCTGTGCATTGATGGGGGTTTTACCCGCATGGGGTTCCCCAAGGAGGTGGTGTCCGATAGGGGTACCAACTTCATATCAACTGATATGAAGCCTCTGTGGAGGGTGTGGAGGGTAATGTACAAGTTCACCACACCCTACCACCCCCAAAGCAATGGTCTGGTTGAAAGATTCAACTGTACCTTGAAGGGCCTGATTATGGGCCTGTCAGAGCCCTTGAGGTGTAAGTGGGACAACCGCTTGCCATGCCTTCTGTTTGCTTACAGGGAGGTGCCTCAAAAAGGGCTTGGCTTTAGTCCTTTTGAACGGTTGTATGCCACCCTGTGGGGTAAAGGAGGCTTTGGAGAAAGCCCCTAGTAAACCCCCCAGGATGTAATCAGTTACATGCTGGCTCCGAGAAACCAGACTGCCCGCTTCAGGGGTCTCACGCAGGAGAACCAGGAAGCAAGTCAGGAAGACATTAAACGCTGGTATGGCCAGAATGCCACTCTAGTAGAGTTTCTACCTGGTCAGAAAGTGTGGGTGGCGCCAGTGGAGCCTAGGGTGCTCCAGGACAAGTGGACTGGGCCATTTGAAGTGGAGGAGCGAAAGAGTGAAGTCACCTACCTGATGGACTTGCAAAATCCTAGGAACCCCTTCAGGGTCCTGCATATGAACCGCCTCAAACCACACTTTGAGCAGACTGAATTGTCTATGCTGCTAGCAACAGATGATGGGGTGGAGGATGAGAGTGAGCCTCTTCCTGACCTCCTGTCTGCTGGAGAGAAAGATGGGTCTATGGAGGGAGTGACCCACTCACCCCCCTGACCCCAGAGCAGCAGAGGGACTGTTGCCAGGTGTTGGGCCAGTTCGCCTCACTGTTCTCTCTGATCCCTGGGGTCACCCACTTGTGTACACACGATGTGGACACTGGAGACAGTCCTCCTGTTAAAAACAAACTTTACCGAGTGACTGACAGGGTAAGAGCTAACATTAAAGATGAAGGGGCATATTTATACTCCGTTTGCGCCAAATTTGCGTCGTTTTTTTCGACGCAAATTCGACGCAAAACTAACTCCATATTTATACTTTGGCGTTAGACGCGTCTAGCGCCAAAGTTCATGGAGTTAGCGTCATTTTTTTGCGTGAACACCTTCCTTGCGTTAATGAGATGCAAGGTTGGCGTTCCCGTCTTAAAAAATGACTCCGATGCTATTGCGTCGGATTTATACTCCCGGGCAAAAATGACGCCCGGGAGTGGGCGGGACTAAAAAACCCGCATTTGCGCCGGATTTTAGCGCCTGGGTCAGGGCAGGCGTTAAGGGACCTGTGGGCTCAGAATGAGCCCAGAGGTGCCCACCCAAGCCCCCAGAGACACCCCCTGCCTCCCTTGCCCACCCCAGGAGGACACCCAAGGCTGGAGGGACCCATCCCAGGGAAGAAAAGGTAAGTTGTGGTAAGTTTAAAAAAAAAAAAATGTTGTGGCATAGGGGGGCTTGATTTGTGCCCCCCTACATGCCACTATGCCCAATCACCATGCCCAGGGGACAGAAGTCCCCTGGGCATGGCCATTGGGCAAGGGGGCATGACTCCTGTCTTTGCTAAGACAGGAGTCATGTTAATGGCGTCTGGGCGCCCAAAAAAAATGGCGCAAATCGGGTTAAGACGATTTTTTTTGCCTCAGCCTGACTTGCCCCATTTTGGGACGCCCAAACGCCATTTTTCCCTACGCCGGCGCTGCCTGGTGTACCTGTTTTTTTTTCACGCACACCAGGCAGCGCCGGTCGACTAACGCCGGCTAACGCCATTCAATAAATACGGCGCCTGCATGGCGCTTCAGAATGGCGTTAGCCGGCGCTAATTTTTTTTGGCGCAAAACTGCGTTAGCGCAGTTTTGCGTCAAAAAGTATAAATATGGCCCGAAGTCTCTTAAATGTTAGCGTTGGAGGTTATTGAGTTTTCCAGCAGCCCTTGGGCCAGCCCAGTGGTTTTAGTCCCAAAGCCTGCTGATCCTGGTGTCACTCCAGAACGCAGGTTCTATGTGGATTACCGGGGACTCAATGCAGTCACCAAGACTGACGTGCACCCCATCCCCCAAACTGATGAGCTCATTGACCGCTTTGGAGTTGCCAAATATCTAAGTACGTTTGATATCACCTCTGGGTATTGGCAGATTGCCCTAACTGAGGGGGCTAAGGAGAGGTCTGCATTCTCCACAGCAGATGGGCACTACCAGTTTAGGGTGATGCCCTTTGGAATGAAGAATGCTCCTGCCACCTTTCAGAGGCTGGTCAACCAGGTGTTGGCTGGACTGGATGATTTCAGTGCCACCTATCTGGATTACATTGATGTCTTTAGTTCCACATGGGAGGAACACTTGCAAATCCTCTGTAAATGTCGGAGGCCCTGCAGAAGGCAGGCCTCACTATTAAGGCAAGTAAGTGCCAAATAGGGCAGGGTTCTGTGGTGTACTTGGGACACCAGGTGGAAGCGGCCAGGTGACACCCCTACAGCCAAATATTTGAAACCTTTCTGGCTTGGGAGCCCCCCCAAGACCCAGACTGAAGTGAGAGCCTTTTTAGGTCTCACTGGATACTATAGGAGGTTTGTCAAGGGGTATGGCACAATTGTTGCTCCCTTGACTGGGTTAACTTCCAAAAAGCAGCCTAGAAATGAGATCTGGACTGAGTCTTCCCAGACGGCTTTTGATGCCCTGAAGGCTGCCATGTGCACATTACCTGTGCTGAAGGCACCCGACTATTCCAAGGAATCTGTTGTGCAGAGAGACGCCTCAGAGCATGGTATTGGAGCAGTACTCTCACAGCTTAATGAAGAGGGACTAGATCAACCTGCAGCCTTCATTAGCAGGAGGTTACCTCCCAGGGAACATAGGTGGAGTGCAATTGAGCGTGAAGCTTTTGCTGTGGTCTGGGTACTGAAGAAGCTAAGCCCCTTTTTGTTTGGGACTCACTTCTGAGTTCAGACATACCACAGGCCTCTCAGATGGTTAATGCAGATGAAGGGTGAAAATACCAAATTGTTGAGGTGGTCCATCTCCCTACGGGGAATTGACTTTACGATGGAACACTGCCCTGGCACAGACCACGCCAATGCTGATGGTCTGTCCAGATTCTTCCGCCTTAGTGATGAGAACTCCCATGAGGTTGGGTAGTTGCTCCCCACTTTCAGCTGGGAGGGACACATGTTAGACTTGGCATCCTTGGCATAGTCTCACCTAACTTTTTACCTCTACTTCCCAGTTTGCTTCTGTGTGCTGGACTCTGTTTTGCTGGTTTTGTTTGCTCTGGGCATGTTACCACTGCTGACAAGTACTAAAGTGTAAGTGTTCCCTGTATAAATTGTATGTGTACACTGGCTTATCCATGATTGGCATATTTGATTTACTCGTAAGTCCCTAGTAAAGTTCACCAGAGGTGCCCAGGGCCTGTAAATCAAATGCTACTAGTAGGCCTGCAGCACTGTTTGTGCCACCCACATTAGTAGCCCTGTAAACATGGTTCAAACCTGCCACTGCAGTGTCTGTGTGTGCAGTTTTAGACTGCCAGTTCAACTTGGCAAGTGTACCCACTTGCCAGGCCTAAGCCATCCCTTTTTATACATGTATGGCACCCCTAAGGGAGGGCCTAGGTAGCCCCATGGGCAAGATGCAGTGTATGTTAAAGGTGGGACATGTACTAATGAGTTTTACATGTCCTGACAGTGAAATACTGCCAAATTTGTTTTTCACTGTTGCAAGACTTATCTCTCTCATAGGTTAACATGGGGGCTGCCTTTAAATATTATTAAACGGCAGATTCCCTGTAGGAGCAGGTAGACATGTGGAGTTTGGGGTCTCTGAACTCACAATTTAAAAATACATCTTTTAGTGAAGTTGGTTTTTAGATTGTGTGTTCGAAAATGCCACTTTTAGAAAGTAGGCCTTTTCTTTCTTAAACCATTCTGTGACTCTGCTTGTTTGTGGTTTCCCTGTCTGGTTCTGTTTGACAGTTGGGCCGTTTGCACCTCTCTTCTAGACAGTGACACAAAGGGAGCTGGAGTGTAGCCTGCATATCCTGATGGGCCCCGTGGGCTGAGGGAAGGGGAGAAGTGGTCACTTACACCTGACAGGGCTGTGCCTGCCCCTGCACAATGCAGACTCCAACCCCCTGGTGTGTGTCTGGGGCCTGCCCTGGGCAAGGCAGGATCTTCAAAACAACAGATACTTTTCTTTGAATAAGGCCTACTTCAAAGGCAGAAAGGGGTATAAGAAGAGCACCCAAAACCTCTGAAAATCAGGTTACTTCTGAAACAAAGAGGAACCGCTGCCCGGGAGAAGAGCTGGGAGAAGAGCTGGAGAAGCTGGAGGAGGAGTACTGCCCGTTTGCTTGTAACTGTGCTTTGCTGGGTTGGCCTGCAGTAGCTGCTTCTACCCGAGAGAAGACAAAGACTGATTTGTTGTGTGAAAGACTTCCCACTGGTGAAGAGTCTCTAAGGGATTGAACTGAATTTGCCTCCTGTTGTTGAAGTCTCAGGGGCAACAAAGACTTCTCTCTCTCCCAGCACTTGGGCTTTCTGCTGAGAGTCCTGCCTGCGCAGTGGTGCCGCAATCTGTCTCTGGGCCCTTGAAACATGGAACTTGTGGAAAAGGACAGAAATCCACGCAAAGAATGCCATTCGGGGAAACCTTCGATGCACCACCCGCCTCATCGGTGCTAAACGACATGCTGCTGACCTCGTGGCTAAAATCAAAGCTTCACCTGCATTTTTGCTGGGAGATCGATGCACCATCGCTGGAGAAACAACAATTTTTTATCGTTTTGACTTGTTTTGTTTAGATAAATATTACCTATGTTTCTAAACCTGTGTTGTGTTATTTTGTAGTGTTTTCACTGGGTTACTGTGTGTACAAATACTTTACAGATTGCTTCTGAAGTTAAGCCTGGCTGCTCATGCCAAGCTACCTAGCGGGTGAGTGAGGGTTAACTGAGGGTGATTGTCCTTTACCCTGACTAGAGTGAAGGTCCATGCTTGGACAGGGGGTAACCTGACTGCCAACCAAAGACCCCATTTCTAACACTCTCCCTCTCACTCTCTTTCTCTCTCTCTCTCTCTCAATTTCTCTTTTTCAATCTCTTTCACCACTCACACACCCTCTCACACCCTTTTGCTCCCACTGTAACCTTTGTTTTTTTTACTGTGACATATACATATATGTATTTACTAACAAAACAGTTAGACAGAATTATACCAAATGTGGCAGAAAGTTAGCATTTGATCCACAGATTATGCTTTTATTTATTTGGTGAAAATCTGTTCAGTAGTTCTAGGAGAAATGAAAGGAAATCAAAATTTGTATATCTGGGCGGAGCCTAAGCACAGGTCCCATGGTGAGATTTTGATTGGGTGTCAACCAGCCAACCAGGAAATGCTTGAAGCCATCTTGGACCAATATACATGATAGCACCTCAGCCATAAAAGTATGGAGTCAGATATTCTCAGTAAAACAAGTACTTCCAACAGGAGACGCCTGTCAGTTGATTCTCCTGTATTCTACTGCAGCTTTCCAGAGTATTCTAAAGAACAACCAGAGCGCTAACAGTCTTACTTATGACAAAAGTGTGGCACACCTGAAGTCATCTTGATTGAATCAAATTCCTAACTATAGCTACCTACTGGCAACTGTGAGTTGGTGTTGGAAAATGGATTATTGGTAAGGGCAGGTAAGTACCTACACTTATCAATAGGCCACTAACCTCGACTTAGGTCCAGTTAGGTCTCAATAAATTAAAATTAGCTCAACCCTTGGTAGCTTGGCAACAAGCGACAAGGCTTAACTTAAGAGACAAATGTGTAAAGCATTTAAAAATCACAAAACAGAAAATAAGTAAAACACAAAACACAATAAAAATCCAACACGAATGTATACAAATAGATTATATTTTTAGCTCTAAAATGACACCACAATGATTAAAATCGGATAAGGGGAACCGGAGATATTAATTTTTAAAGAATTAATGCTTTCGAGCGCATAGAAGCAACTAGCGCTCAAAGGGTTAAAAAAAAAGGTCACACTGGAAAGGAACAAAGTCCAGAGTTCAGGCCACCCATGAGGTAACACTGTCACACTTACTTTCAGAAGTGTTTCTTGATTCAGGAAAGTGGTCCACAGCACCAGCCAAGGGTTCAGAGGCTCTGATTTGCCTCTTGGGGTCTATGACTACAACTCCCAAAATTATGGAGATACTCCAAACGTCTCCAAACTTCTGGATCTTCTTGCAGAGGTCCTTTATGGATCTTTGAAGTGTCCACAGCTTGATCCAAGGTTCCAGAAGCTCTGAGTTGCTCCTTGGGAGTTGGGACTGCAATTCTCAGAATGCACCTGGTCACAATCCTGAAATGGCCACTGGACGCTGGTCAGCTGGGCTCTGCTCGCAGGACTTGATGCAGGCGACTCTGGGCAGATCTTTTCTACCTGTAGCTAACAGGGAGTCCCTTCTTGAAGCAGCAGAAGACAGGCAAAGTCCTTTTAGTGGTGAAGCCCAAGTGTGCAGCTGGTGCAGTTTTCCAAAGTGCAGTGACCAGGTGCTGGTCAGGGGTCCAGCAGGGCAGTCCTTCTTCTTCTGGCGTCCATCCTTGTTGGGATCTGGTAGGGAACTGAGGTGTGGGTGCAGGTCTGCCAGTTTTATCCTTGCTTCTGGGTGAAAAACACATGGGTCCTGGTTCTCCAATCAGGTGTAGGGTCCTTCCCCCTGTGATGACCACTTCCTGGGAAGTGTGGCGAAAATCAATCCCAGGGAGCAACATTCCTCAAAAATCCATCATGGCTGAAAGTGATTTTTGGAGGTTACATCTGGCTGAGCCCACCCACTGGTGTAGCTACAAATCTTAAACATACTCTTCTCCTGCCCTCTCCTAATCTAATCAGGGGGGAACCTGACTGTCTGGGTTTGCAGGATGTGAGGAAGGTGCTGGGTTGCTCCAAATGGCCTTCCCTGCCTTTGAAGACCAGTTTGGCTGCTCTCCCCCCTTCCTGCTTCTCTGTGTGCTGAGGGAAGTTCTCCTTCCCAAGGCACATTCCTTTGTGTTGTGCTCAGGCTACTTCACACCTCATCAAGGCAGCCTGGCAAGGCTGCCAGAGGCTGGCCAATCAGAGCAGAACACTACAGGGCTGAAGTTGGCAACTTTTAGGTAGAGTTTAAAATTCTTTACCTGAACAAGTTATATCAAATCCAACAATTGTAAGTTGTGGGGTTTATTATAACAGTTAATATGATACCATACTTGAGGTATCGAAGACTTATGTGGACTTTGTAAATTAAAATAAAGTCTCCCCATTCTAGCCTATAGAGGCCATTCACTACAATGAGGAAAAAATAAATGTGGCTGTTTCACTTCACCAGGGCTTACAAAACTATTTTTATAAGGTCCCTGCTTATAGTTACATGGCACCCAGCCCTAGGGTTGACATATGTAAAAATAAGGTAGGTTAAGACTTTGGAAGTACTTTTAATTCCAAAGTCGAAATTGCATATAATTTTAAGGACGTATAGGAAGGTTGACATAACCAATTATAATTAGCCTAATTTGCATACTTATTTTATACAGAGCACAGGCCCTGGGACTGGTTAGCAGTACCCAGGGCACCATCAGAGCTAGGAAAACACCAGCAAAAAGTGAAAATGGGGGTAAAAAGTTAGTGGGCCTCTTCAATCAGTAGGTGATATACATATATATACATATGTATATTATACATATGTTGCAGTAGGTAGTTATAGTTATTAGCTAGCAAATGCATTTTTTGTTTTAACAAGAACTTTGGAGCCATTTGGTTAATCTTCATGAAGTTATCAAAACTAATACGACAGCCAGTTCAGCTGCTGTCTTTAAATTTTCAGGGTGATTCGTCAAGCGGAAGCTGAGAAAAGGGGGTGTCCCAAAACGCATCTTCCACATTAATTTATCTACAGGGTCTCTAGACATGCCAACAGCCCAAACTGCTGAACAAAATTACAGCAAATTTGGCAGGAAATTATATCTTGGTGCGCAAATTGTGCTTTTTGTGATTTGGTGTAAATCTGTTCAGTAGTTTTGGAGTTATTTAAAATAAAAAAATATAGGTATCTAGGGATGCTGATCCTTCGTGGATCGATACACGGACCACAGGAAGAATCTGATTGGCTGGCCACAACCTGACAGGGAAGTTGCGGCCGCCATTTTGTTTGCTCAGTGAAATGATCTCTGGGGCTTAAATGTTGGCTGCAATGTGGATTTAGGGGTTCAGGTATAGACTCCCTGGTCCCATGGGGGTAATATAAGTGGGGTAAAACTATAAATTATGTTGTTAAAATGCGTGAAATAAAAACTTTTGGTTACTTTTTGTAGATCTACAGATCTAACCGCAGGCTCAGCACGGCCATTGGTGTAAATCCACGGGTGGATCCGCGGATTATGCAAAATGTCAAAAAAATATATATATGTTGATACACCCACACAATGCACAGACAAACACTATCACACTCACTCTCACAGCCAAACACTCTCATATCCACTCTCATACCCAGAAAGACACTTTCACACTCACTCTTACACCTGACAAACACGTTTGTATCCACTCTCATACCCAAACACTCTCATCACAAACTCTAACACCCACTCTCACACCCAGACAAACTCTCTCACACCCATTCACACACCCACACAGACACTCACACAGTCTTGGCTGGCCACAACCTGATAGGGAAAGTTGCAGCCGCCATTTTTCGACACAGGTTTGGGTGATTAAAGGGGGTTGGCCACAGGGCCTGGCAGCAGGCCAGGCCACCAGGCCCTGTGGCAAAACCCCACAGTGCATGGGCAAAGGCCATGTGTGGCACTGGGCTAGGTGGTTATAGGGGGTTGGCTGCAGGGCTGGCCAACCCCAGCTGTGCATGAAGGTTGTGCTTGGCACATAGTTGGGTTTCTTAAGGGGGTTTGGTCGCAGGACTATGCTGCAGGCCAGGCCCTGAGGCCAACCCCTGCGGTGCAAGGCCGAAGACCATGCGTGGTGTGGGGTTGATGGTTATAGGGGCCTGGCTACAGGACCGGGCCACAGGTCAGTCCTTGCAGCCAACCCTGAGCCGCCCACAGCCGAAGGCACTTCTAATTACCCCTCATATCACATCAGTAATTGCATCTTCTATGATATCATTGATAATATCATTGCAACATTTGCACTAAAATTATTGACCTGAAAACTGCATGGTGAGGATACAGTTAAAGGTACCTTAGGGCATAAATTATAGTATAACGTCCATGTCACCTTTGTTTTTTTAGGTCTACATATATATATATATATATATATATATATACATTTCCAATAGTAGGGAGATCCAGTGAAGTGCTGTCAGACAGCCAAACAAACTGCCACCCAACCTGGCTTTCCTGATTTGTGTACTGTGGATCAAGGCTTCAAGAACACAGTGCTCTACTGGGTTTGTAAAGGACCACTTTGCCATGCAATATCGCTGACCCTGACTCATGGAGTGATGTATGAGCGTAACAGCCTAGTTTGAACCTGTCTCTTTTCTGCACTGAAGCAAGAGCAGCAAACTGAGGCAGGCTGATGTTGATCTCCTTTTTGGGCTATTACAGATCAATCTGGCTGCCCCATCCTTTATGAGCTGCAGACAGCTAAAGAGGTAATCAGCCATCCCTAAATATTAGGCATTGCTGTGATCCAATCTGCTCAAAATAAGAGCCTGGGTAACTGTCCTATGCCAGGCTGTAGGAATCCATCTGAATACATGCGTAAAAAAAAAACCATCTCCCTCAAACCAAGTTTATCTGATCCTGCACTGAGAGGGAGTTGTCTAATATGATTCCTAGATTCTTGGCAGCTCGTTTGGGTAACGGAGGCACACCAAGAGAGATGGGCCACCAAGTGTCATTCCATACTTTTTCAGTCCCTCCAAACAGCAGAACTTCAGCTTTTGATGCATTAACCTTCAGGCAATGTGATCGCATCCAGCAAGCCACGTCAGAGAGGCAGCCCAGTAGATTCTCATGAGTTTTAGACTGTCTCTCATCTATGGAGATGATAAGCTCAGTATCATCCACGTAGGAAAATGTCTTGAAGCCCCAGGATTTCAAAATGCTCACCAAGTACGCAAAATAGATATTGAACAATGACTGGCTAAGGGATGACCCCTGTGGTACCCCTCAGTCGGCCTGAAGGGGAGTTGATTTAAACGAAGCCAAATAAACAGAATGAGATCAGTTAGACAGAAAAGTTCCAAACCACTGTAGAGTGGTAGAGTGCAAGCCTGCTTCATGTAGTCTGTGGACTAACTGGAAGTGTGAAACAGTATTGGTAGACCCGATAGCCTTAGAGTGGTCATCCCCCAAATTTTTGGCTGCCTCCCTCCACTTTTCTCTGACACTGTTGTTGCTTTTTTTAGAACTCTGTGCACTTTACCACCTCTAACCAGTGCTAAAGTACATATGCTCTCGCCCTTAAACATGGTAACATTGGTTCATCCCCAATTGACATATTTTATTTACTTATAAGTCCCCAGTAAAGTGCAGTATATGTGTCCTGGGCCTCTAAGTTAAATGCTACTAGTGGGCCTGCAAGACTGATTGTACCACCCACATAAGTAGCACCTTAACTATGTCTTAGGCCTGCCATTGCAAGGCCTGAGTGTGCAGTTTCACTGCCACTTCGACTTGGCATTTCAAAGTACTTGCCAAGCCTTAAGCTCCCCTTTTTCTACATATAAGTCATCCTTAAGGTATGCCCTAGGTAACCCATAGGACAGGATACTATGTAGGTAAAAGGCAGGACATGTACATATGTGTTTTATATGTCCTGATAGTGAAACACTTCTACATTCGTTTTCCACCACTGTGAGGCCTGCTCCTTTCATAGACTACCATTAGGACTGCCCTCATACACTTTTTGAGTGGTAGATTCTGATCGGAAAAGGGTAACCAGGTCATATTTAGTATGGCGGAAAAGGTAATTTCAAAATCCTGCTTATTGGTGAGGTTGGATTTAATATTACTATTTTAGAAATGGCACTTTTAGAAAGTGAGCATTTCTCTGCACGTAAAACCATCTGTGCCTTACAGCCTGTCTCCAATCAACGGCTGGTCTGTGCTGGTTGACAGCTCCCTTATGCATTTCAGCCAGACAACCACAAACACAGGGCACTCAGTCACACCTGCATTCATCTCCATATTGAATGGATCTTCCTGGGCTGAAAGGCCTGACACTTACATTTCAAAGGCCAGTGGTCTGCCCTCACACAATGGACTGATAAACTCCCCACTGGGACTCTGGCAGACAGGACTAGGCTGAAAGGGGAACGTGTGCATTTCAAAACCACTCTTTGAAGTCTATCCCACTTCAAAGGCATTTTTTGGTCTATAAACTGGGTCTCCGACCCCAACAACTGAGACACTTCTGGACCTAAACCCTGTCAAAGGAGCTGCCTGGCTGCCCAAAGGACTCATCTGGACTGCTCTGCTGAGAAGGACTGCTGCCCTGCTGTTTCCCTGCTGCCCTGCTGGCCTCTGACTTTGCTGGAAGAACTCTGCCTGCCCCAAAAGTGCTCTCCAAAGGCTTAGATTGAGCTTGCCTCCTGTTTCTGAAGTGTCAGGGCCAACAAAGACTTCATCTCTTCAAGAAACTCCCTGTGCGACCGAGAAATCACCGCACAGCCAACCGGACGACGCAGCGGCGACTTCCCGACTGGAAATTCAACGCAGTGCCTACCTTGCAATGGAAAATTCTATGCATCACCTACCGGATCGATGCAGCGCCTGTGCCTTCTTCCAGCATGTCAAGAATTTTCAACACATTGTCCCTGTGCGTCAAAATATCCCCTCATAGCAGTGAGAAGCCAAGACTGCACGTTGAAAAATGACGCAAACCCCTGGCAGCATGAAAAGAAACAGCAAATCGTCTGTGTGCGTCGAAAATTAGATGCATCACCTTATTTTCCACACATCTCCTCCTCTGAGGTCTCCATGCATCTTTATTTTTGACACATACCAGGTACTGTGAGTAACAAAGAGACAACTGTTTATTTCTAAAGATTTTAAACCTTTTAAAAGTCATATTTCAACTTGTGCTTATTGGATCTTTGTTGTTAGGCCTTATTTTATTCAGATACATATGATCTATTCTTTTAAACCTGTATGGTGTATTTTTGTGGTGTTTTCACTATGTTACTATATGATTTATCGCACAAATACTTTACACATTGCCTTCTAAGTTAAGCCTGACTGCTCAGTGCCAAGCTATCAGAGGGAGGGCACAGGATCATTTGGATTGTGTGTGACTTACCCTGACTAGGATTGTGATCCCTAATTGGACACAGCTCAACTAGAGACCCCATTTCTAATAAGTAGGGCAATGCCTTGTCTTGATCAGCCTCTGATATGATTCTCTTCACTACCACCAGCAAGGTAGACTTTGTGCAGTTGTTGGTTTTAAAGCCTGTTTGAGACACATCCAGCATGTTACTGGCTTCCAAAAACTGCTAAAGGTGAGTGTTGACAAGCCTTTCCAACACTTTCTCCTTATAGGGCAAAAGAGAAATAAGCCAGTAGTTGGACAGAACAACAGCTTCTGCTCCGGCCTTCTTTGGTAGAGAAAGCACAAGGGCATATTTCCAGCTTGATAGGAAATCTGCATTTTTCAAGGACGACTTGAACAGCCAGGTTATATGAGGGCTTAAAATTGAGGCTAGCCTGCAGAAAATAAAATGGCGACAAGGGTCCAATGGAGAGTCCTTAAGGGTTTTTTCCACCATTTCTTGTGTGAGTTCCTGAAACTCACCCCAGTGTTCTGTGTATTGGCCTTTTCCAGGAAAGACTCTGCCGAGGAAGGTTGGGTCTCAAAGTGGAGTAGCTCTTGTAGATCTTCTCATGAAAATTTTTTGCCAGTTCTTTATACCGCTGTGCAGAGACTGGGATACTATGGCTCACGGCTGCAGGATGAGATAGTTCTTTAACTGTCTTAAATAGTTCCTTAGAGGAACCACTTTTCTGCTCTAATCTCCAAATTAAATTGGATTTTTTGTCTAGCCTGAGATTTATACTAAATCATTTTAATGCAGCTCTAAAGCCTGTGTGATACCTCTGGAATTTCTGCCAATGGTGCTCTAGAACTTTGCTCTCCCTCTTTGCAGTGCTGAGATCATTGGTGTACCATTTCTCAGACAGAGAGGATATTAGCTACCTCCTCAATTTAAGAGGGTGCATCTATCTAGTGCCTCGACTATTGCAGTCTCAAGCACCTTAACATTTATTCAACAGATAAATCTGCATTTAATGCAGGTGCTTCAAAATTAACAACAAACAACTCCGGGTTAACTCTCATCCATGGCCTTGACATCAGCGGAGGGGGTAACATGATTGGCAGGGAACTTATTTTGTACTACAAACCTGCAGTTGATTAGAAAGAATTCAGACCAACAGACAGGGTCAATAGATTGATTGAAAATAGAGCAAAGATAATTGGTGTAGCATTTCTCAGATGTAGACAATCTTAGCTACCTCCTCAATTTAAGAGGGTGCATCGATCTAGTGCCTCAACTATTGCAGTCTTAAACACCTTAACATTTATTCAATGGATAAGTTTGCATTTAATACAGGTGCTTTAAAAGTAACAACAAACAACTCCAGATTAACTCTCTTCTATGGCCTTGACATCAGCGGAGGAGTAATGTGGCTGGTGGGGAGCTTATCTCACACTACAAACATGAAGTTGATTAGAAAGTGGTCAGACCAAGAGACAGGGTCAATAGATTGAATGGAAATAGAACAAAGCTTGGAGAACAGTAAATCCAGAGTGTGATTTGCTCTTTGGGTATGGTCCTTGATCCATTGAGTCAATTGTAACATTAGCATTTCATTCTCCAAATTCCTGCTATGCAGTATGTCTTCCTTCTCAAAATGAAAATTAAGATCACCTATCAGTAAAACGTGTTTGTACTTTAATATTAAAGGGGACACATTGCAGATAGAGTGTCGGCCATTTGGGTATAATGGCCCAGGGGTCTATAAATAACTGCTCCTTCCAAAATTATCGATCTCTTGCTGGTGAGCTGAAATGGTGGCATCTCACAATCCTCAATAGGGGATAGCTTTATTTCCATCTAGTGTGATCCCAAAGCAGTATATATCAGGAAAAAGTAGTTCTTAGGTTTGGTGAAATGGCAGGGATTCTGGTGGCTTGTGATGGTCGGTTGTTGAAGAAAGCAGACAGGCTTGGCTTTGACACATCTTTGGCGTGCCATTGGCCCGCCCATTGTGTGGCTGCATTGCACCTCCTTTTAAATTCATGGTCAGGGTCTAGCACTAGACCGCTGACGGAATACAATCCTATTCCCTCTGCCCACAGCCAAGACGGCGGAAGCCAAAAGATCACTGCAGTAGGGGAAGCAGCACCAGCACTCTGTCACAACTCAATCTTATCAGCCTCATGTCATTTCCTCCCTTGTGGCGCCTTTCTATCTTGAGTACGCCATGGCTCCCCCCTTCCCAAAGGCCTGAACTATTGGCACTTCAGTTCCATTGCCAGGCAGGTTTAGGCTAGTTAGCACCTGCAGATATAACTTGTCTATTTAGGATAGTCAAGTTTCCACTGAGAATCATTGGATTGTACCATCAGGCACTTCAGTTCTGTTGGACTTGTTGTCGTCAATTACCGTTTGCACCCGCTGCCTGTTAAGCCTCATATGCATTGATTTTCCCCAGGTCCATTGGAAGATTCCACGTGGGGCACATGCCTCTCTGGAACACTCCTGACTTCCTGTATAAGTAACCACTTGAAACATGTATCCGGGCTTGGCCTCATACCCATACCAGGACCTGTACTTGTCACAATCCTACTCAAGCAGCTTCCCTGCACTCACCTTTTGAGTAGCCTGGATCTTCTTGCGTTCCTGTCCAATGCAAGCTTCATCCCTGCACTCACCTCCTGAGTGGTCTTGACATTCATCACTCCAGTCCTGCGCAACCTCATCTCTGCACTCATCTCCAGATTCATCCAGAAACTTCCTGCACTCTAGTCTTCCAAGTCTTTCCTGATGACTCTGTGATCCTTATTTCGCAAAGCTCCCAGTGTATCCCTCCATGATCTACAATTATGCCTCTTCTTGAACTTTCTACACCTCCAAGGCTGCTGTCTTCGATCTCCAGTTAAGGTATTAGTCCAGGCTAAGTACTTGCCTCCAGGTTAGTATGCACTAATCCTTATTAGTAGTTGCATGCCTGTCTGTCATCCCCCTCAAGACTCTAGACCTCACTCCTTGCTTGTCTTGGCTCCGGACCCTCTCTCCAAACCTTGACTCCTGACTGTGTTGCTCAGGGAAAAGTTCTCCTGAATGTAACTCCAACCTTGTACTGAGTGAACCCTTGCTTTCTAGCATATTTTGGGAGTGCTCCCGACTCCAATCCATGTTTCGACCACAACCTTGAGAGAGTCTTAATAACTGCAACTTTGTGCTGAACTAACCTTGTTTTGAGTATAGCCTTGTTCCCAAGTTTAGCCAATGTACTGAGCATGACCTTAAGAGTGTCAGTAACTCCAACCTTGCCAAGTATTGCTTTGTTCCAAGTTTGAGCATAACCTTGAGGGTGTCAGTAACTCTAAACTTGCCAAGTATTGCTTTGTTCCAAGTTTTACCTAGTTCAGAGTTCAACCTATTTCAGTGTCCCTACATCGTCGAAAGGAGTACAAATGAATTGACAGTGCAAATCAATATCACAATCCCAGGTACACAACCAGGGCAAGATAACAGAGCATAGGTATATACGAGTGTCTAGTATTAGTGTTTAGTATTTAGGAGTAGGCTAGCATAGAATGACATTTTCATGGTGTGGTAGCCCCGTCCCATTACAAGCAATACATTTTCAATTGAAATTACCTTTATATTTTCACAGACATACAGTTTTACTAACAAAACTATACATTGCACAGTTAAAAATGTGTGGACATTGTATCACCTACTTTAATTGTTCGATTTTATCATATTGAAGTATATATTTCCCTTACATGCTTCAGAAAAAACAACAAATTTGCTTCATTTGTACATTTCTAATTCTGATATAATCTGAAATACAGTTCATTAAGACACTGTCGTGCAGTAGAAAAAAACGTTTCCTACCCCCAGTTTCAATCAAGATTATCTTTCAAATCCTCTCACTTTGAAGCCAAAGAAAGAAAAGTAAGCCAAAGCCCTTCAAAGACAGTGCCTGACATTTGACCTTGGTCTTTAAATGCACAGCAAATGTGAGGAGATAAGAATGAGATTTAAAGGACTGTTAACAGAAAGCGAGTTTGTGGATGAATACAGAAAACATGATTTAGGCAATGGGAGGGCCAAACTGAACCCGGAGAGGCTAAAGCAAATAAAGCCAGCAAATTCAAAGCCAGAAAAAGTCAGTTACAAACTACAAAGCCAATGGTAATCAACAAGTAGAATGCATTCCTAAGTCAACTTTCTGAAAGTCCACAAGGTGTCTTTCTCTGGTAGGCTGCAACCTAAAAATGACCCTGGATAATTGGGTCCCTGGGCCTAAGAAGGTGCTGGGAGGGGTGCCATGTGGCCTCCCTTTTTGGTCATGTCCTGTGCGGAGTTGGCTTTATGTATGGCAATAAAATATTACTTATGTGAAAAAAAAATACGAATTTAACTGAAAAAAAAACTAAGGTTAAAGTAACATTATAGTTAGGTGTGATAAAAAAGATCTGTTTTTGTTTAAAACAAACCTTAGAAATTCACTGAAACAAACAAAGGTTAAAGTAACATTATAGTTGGGTGAATATGTCAGTGATAACATTAACGTTTTGCCAACTATAACTTGCACCCCTTCCATGCACTACTTATGACCTCATATATGTTCTGTGAGGTCCCTTATGACATCACTGATGACATCACAAATTACATCATTGATGACAGAATCAAAGACATCACTGATGACAACATCCAAGCTTCTTTTTTTACACATTGCTCTTTAAACGGTTATAACATTAGAGCTTTGAAAGGAAGTGCAAAATAGCTCAGAATATTATGAAGCATCATTACTGCTATCATACATACAGCCCACATAGTGTAGGAAAGTGCCCTCTTTCTTGGCATGGTTACCCCTATTTTCCTCCTGTTGTCAGTATGTTTGACTGTGTTTGACTGTGTCCACTGGGTTCCTGCTAACCAGGACCCCAGTAGTTTTCCTCTCTCCTCTAAATTGTATCTTTTTCTTCCCACAATTGGCATACTGGTACCCCCATGTAGGTCTATAGTATATGGTTCAGGGCATTGGGGTTCCAGGGGATCCCTATGGGCTGCAGCAGTTATTCTGCTACCCTTAGGGAGCCCATGCAAAGGGTTCTGCAGGCCTGCCATTGCAGCCTGCGTGACACATGGGCATGTTCCCATTTTCACTACAGGCCACTACACCAGGTCACTGTAAATCACACCTATGGTAGGCCCTCTCAGCCCAGAGGGAAGGGTGCAGGTACCTGCATGTGGGGGCACCCCTGCACTAGCAGAGGTGCCCCCACAAACTCCAGCCCCATTTCACTGGACTTTTTATATATGTACTGGACATAGGTCACTACCTATGTCCAGATACATAATGGTAACTCCGAACCTGGTCATGTTTGGTATCAAACATGTAGGAATCATACCCCAGTACTGTTGCAAGTATTGGAAGTATGATTCCATGCACTCTGGAGCTCCTTAGAGGAACCCTAGCATTGCCACCACCAGTCTTACAGGGTTTTTCCGGGCAGCCCAGCTGCTGCCACCCTTCAGACAGGATTCTGCCCTCCTGTTGTTTGAGAAGCTCAAGCCCAGGAAGGCATAACAAATGATTTCCTTTGGGAGAGGGGTGTTACACCCTCTCTCTCTGAAAATAGGTGTTACAGGCTGGGGAGGGGTAGCCTCCCCAAGCTACTGGCAATCCTTTGAAGGGCAGATTTGATGCCCTTCTTGCATAAACCATTCTACACTGGTTCAGGGACCCCAGTCTCTGCTCTGGCACGAAACTGGACAATGGAAAGCGGAGTGACCACTCCCCTGTCCATCACCACCCAAGAGGTGGTGCTCACAGCTCCTCCAGGGGGCCCCTGGGTTCTGCCATCTTGATTCCAAGGTTGGCAGGGAACTATGGGGACATCTGAGTGGCCAGGCCAGGCAGGTGACATCAGAGGCACCCTCTGATAGGTAGTTACCTGGTTAGGTGACCAAGCCCCCTCTTTGTACTATATAGGGTCTTCCTCTGGGGTGGGTCCTCAGATTCAGGTTGCAAATTCCAGCAGGACTCCTCTGCAACCTCTGCTTCTACTTCTGGCCTCCGGAACCGTGACTGGATCCTCCAGGAACCTACAAGCTGCAGATCCACGAGTACAACTCATCTGCAACATTGTATGCAGACTTCCTTCCAGCTTGCAACACTTCCCCTGCCGTGCATCCTCAGAAGACTACTACTCTTCAGCCTGCACAAGAAGAAGAAGGAATCTCCCTTGGGATGAAGGTATCACTCCCTTACATCCGCAGGTACCTGGCTGCAATGACGACCGGCTGCCTGGATCTCCCCTCATCCTGTCCTGTGTCCTGCATCAGGGGTGGTGGTCAGGGGTGGAGGTCCAGAGAGTTCCCCTTGTCGCACTTTGGTGGTGGTAATTTCATCTCTAGTTCACACAAGACAGCACCCCGTGCACTGCACCCTTTGCAGCTGCTAAGGCTTGTTTGCTTCACCCCCAAGGGGAACTTCAGGTGAGATGTAGCTACAGCCCCCAGCATTCTCTCCTGAAACTCCTGGGCCTCTGCATGGTCCTCCGGTGACGTGGGAGCAACTTTTGTGGTGCTGAGTGGCCTGGTTCAGTCACTTCTGTGTTCCTGTCCTGTGGGACACTTGTGGGTGCTGCCTCTGGTCCTGTGGGCCTTCTGCGATGCAGAGGGTCCCCTGTGACTCCCCCTCTTGGGTAGAGTCCTCCTGGGCCTTGCTGGTCCCCGACATTACCTCCTTTCCTCCAATCGCAAATTTGCACTTGCCAAGGCTTGTTGGTGGAAATCCTTCACCAACACTCATCTGCAATCCAGCTTCCAGCGTGGGACACCTTCTGCATGCCTCAGGAACTCTTCTCCAGCTTCTGCACTGCAATGATGACCTGTCTTCCTTCTTCGTTGACCAACTCCAAAATGTACCTCTGGGTGGGTAGTATCTCCTACTCCCCCTGGACTCCACAGACACCTATGGACTTAGCACCCCCTCTCCAAAGGTCTCCATCTTCAGTAATCCATTGCTGAATTCTTGCAGGTTGTTCTGGGAGTCTTCTTTTTCTTCTTTTCATCCTTTGGGGTGGCTTTGGGGAAATCCAGTGTTTTACTCCTGCATTCGTGGTTGCTGGAGGGTACTGCATTTCTTACCTGTGTGGTTTCCTAGTACTCCCAGCTCCCCTCTACACGATTTACTTACCTAGATGGGGGCTCTGTGTTCGCATTTCACTTTCTTAGAATATGGTTTGGGCTCCTTCTAGGGCTACTATTGCTTATTGCTATTTTACACTGTTTTCTAACCTTTTTACGCCTCTTACTGTTTATTAGTGTGTATATATATGTGCAAAAAACAAGAGAGAACTCCGGCTAGTTCCCAAATTAAGGTGGAGAGCAGCTACAGTAAGGAGCACCCTGCAATACTCTAGATTTGCTTACCTCAAATAGCTGCTTATCTAGGAAAGTTTTTAAGCATAGGATTAGCACAGTGCTATCCACGCCGAGCTAGATAGGGACAAAGTCTTTTGCCGTTTGTACAGCAAAATCTTTAAGCATAGGATTGACACAGTGTCATCCTTGCCAAGCTGCAAAATGATAAAAGCCATTTATCACTCCAGGCACAGTATTACTGCTTTGGACTGGTCAAATACAATCCAAGCCAACCCAAAATGAGTAAAGCAACCCCTGACACGTTTCGCTCTCATTAGAGCTCTTCAGAGGGGTTTAGCTTTGTCCAGACACAAGGGAGCACCCAGTATAAGTCAAAACAAGTCCCTTTCAGGGTTAGAGTGACATAAATTGCAGAGAGAAAGAGAGAGAGAAAGAGAGAGAGAGAGAGAGAGAGAGAGAGAGAGAGAGAGTGTAAAAGAGGGTGAGAGGATAGAAAGTTAGAAAGAAAGTGGGAGAGACAGACTTGGACGTTGTTCATCCCATTAGCGCCCCACACTTCTCATAGTAGGAAGATGACCGTTAAGAAAATGACGGACTCATTTACAAGCCCCTTGCGTCGCCGTAGAGTAATTGTTTCGTATGCTACGGTGGCGCAAATAGACACCCACATAGCACCGCATTTAAAATATGGCGCAATTATACCATTACACCAGTATGTAAAGCCTTGCACCACATTACACCAGCACCAGGTGTAATGTATGCAAGGTAGGCATAGCCCCGCAAAAAGGGCTGCAGAAATGAAGCAGTGAAATCTACAAGATCAGCTTGGAAAGCTAAGCATAAGGATTTAAACAGGATCCTTTTTTACAGGAAGCCAATGGTGCTGGACCAAAGAGGTCGACACAGACTAGAATTTGGGCAGCCTCTTCATAAGGTGAGCTGCCACATTTGATCAAACTTCACGCTTTTTAGAGAGGATTGATGGATCTTTAGACATAATACATTTCCATATTCAGCGTGAATGACATGTAGCTGAGGCCTGGACCACAGTTCTCTGGGTAGCCCTTGGCAAAATTTCTAGCACCTTTCTAATGGTTCTTAAAATCCCAAAGAGCCTGCAGCAAGTTTCCTTACCTGGGCTTCAAATTGCAGCTTGTTGTCAAGTCAGATTCCTAGATTTTTGATGACTGCTTTAGGCTGACGCTACAGTCAAAGGCTGTCTGTATGTCTGTCTGTATGTATATCTGTCAGGTGTCCAGTAGTTTGGATTGTATCCTACTATCATGACCATTTAGACACCAGTTGGCAATCCACTGGGCAACTGGTGCAAGGCATGGCTTTCCCTGACCTGCTTTCCGATGCTGTTCTGGTGCTAAAGTAATGACCAGATGAGTGTCATCTGAATAAGATACTAAAAGATGCCCAAAAAACTGAACAATAGCTGCTGAAGGACGAACATAGACATTAAACAGGGTAGGACTCGGAGAACATAGCTGGGGATGTTCCCACTTCAAAGGCAGGGGACCTAAGTAAAAGGGCTTGTCCCAGACCTGAAAACCCAGGTCCTGAAAAGAGGAAGCAAGCCATTTCCATGCCAACTGTGTCAAACAGATTTACATAACCTCTCAAGCTGGACTGTGTGGAAACAGTGTCAAATGCGACACTAAGATCTAACAAGATTAAAGCATGCAGTGTCGCCTTGATCCAACATACATTTAAGGTCCTCAACCACAGCCGGGAGCACCCACTCAGTAGAGTGGTCCGGCTAAAGTCCTGTCATGGAAGGATGAAAGAGGCCATTCTGCTCCAGAAAATCAGACAGTTGCTTAATGGCTTGTTTCTCTTCCTGACAGAGAGATGGAGTGAGATTGGTCTATAGTTCTCCACTTGTAGAACATCCAAAGATTCTTTTTTTGCAGAAGTTTGACCACTGAATGTTTCCATGCCTTAGGCACCACTCCACTGGACAGGGAGCAGTTCTGAATCTTCTTTACCACAGGATGGATGATCTCTACAGGGGGGGGTTTGTGCAGGGTGTAGTGGAAAACCTGATTGGCTGCCATGACTTTATCCTCTAGTGGTAGGAAAACTATTGTAACCACAAAGTGGTTTAACCATGTCACACAAAAGGTGATTTGAATATATTATCATGTATATTAAAAACACAGGGTTCAGGAGATTATGGGGGTCATTACAACCCTGGCGGACTGTGTTAAAGCGGCTGTAAGACCGCCAACAGGCTGGCGGTCTTTTTTTTAGTATCATGACCATGGCGGTTACCGCCATGGTCATCCTCCGCTTCCCCGTTCCGCCCGCCAGGGTGGAGACGACCGCTGGGCTGGAGACCTGGGTATTGTGACCCGGCTTACTGACGTGGAATTCCAGCGGTAGGAACCGCCATGAAATCCATGGCGGTAAGCACTATCAGTGCCAGGGAATCCCTTCCCTGGCACTGATAGGGGTCTCCCCCACCCTCCACCCCCACCCGACTCCCTCCCCTACACCCCCCACCACCCCTGCCACCCCCCAAAGGTGGCAGGGCCAGCCCCTCCCCACCCGACGCCCAACATAACATTACTGACACACACCCGACACGCATGAAGGCACCACCAACACACACACACCGACATACATGCCAACATCCACACACACACTCAGACACGTACTCCCACATTCACACATTCACGCACACATCCATACAGACATACATACAGACAGACACGCACACATTTCCGAAACACGCATCACCCCCGCAAGCATACACGCACACACACACACCCCTACATACACAGACGCACACCCCCATGCACCCTCACAACACACAACACCCCCCAAACCCCCACCCCTAACGGGCGATCGACTTACCTGTTCCGTCGATCCTCCGGGAGGGGACGGGAGCCATGGGGGCAGCTCCGCCAACACCACACCGCCAACAGAACACCGCTGCGCAGAATCACAGGACGTGATTAGCTCGGCGGTGTTCTGTTGGAGTGGCGGTGGAGGTGGAGCAACCTCCACTTCCCCGCCGCCCGCAAGTATGGCTGTTGGCGGCTCTCCGTCGGAAAAACGACGGAGGGCAGCCAACGGTCATAATACGCTGCGCGGCAAACCGCCACTACTGGCGGTCTTCCGCACGGCGGTCCCTCGGCGGTCTTCCTAAAAGACCGCCGAGGTTGTAATGACCACCTATGTTTCTTGTGGATAGGAGAATTCACCAATTGCCTGAGTTAAATTGCAGCTAAGGTCCTGATTTAGAACTTGGTAGAAGGGTTACTCCGTCACAAACGTTACCGATATCACCTACGCAGTATTATAATGTCCATAGGATATAATAGACTCGTAATATGGAGGACGGAATATTCATCACATTTGTGACGGAGCAACCCCATCCCCCAAACTCTAAATCAGGGCCTAATTCAAGTAGTAGATTGGTGGCTTGCAAGCAATGCATATAATTTAGATGAATATTCAGGTCACATAAAAGTGTAAAGTTGACCACTTTAGGGTCCTGAGTAACTGTCATCTCAAGTAAAGCTTGCAAGAACTGTGAGACTGCCCGTGGTATCTAACTCTGACTCTATCAACCCTTTACTCTCTGACTTTAAGTACATATTTCAGAATACAGTTGATCCCCACGCCCCTGTAAAATATGCACCATGGTACACACAAAAAATCAGAGACAGCAAACATGCAATCAGAAGACAGGAAAAACTGTTTTCCATCTCCTCTGGAGGACAGATTCATAGCCCTGAAAAACATTCATGCGCCTGACAGGGATCTAGAGAGTCTAGCATCTCAAAGGAATTTGAAAAGAGGTGCAGCCTTTGCAACTTAGGTCAACTTAGGTCACAAATAGAATACTGGTTTTGATAAATTCACCAATATATTTTACTGGAAAAAGCATAATCATAAACCAACTGAATATTTTAATTAACAGTTTATGTAGCATTATTATCCTTGCCCATAAACAGCAAGAAAGTTAGCAATTTAAATGTAAGAGTGCAAGTTACTTCATACTTAACTGGAATGAAATAGTGCATAAGACAATGAAGGACAAAAGATGACCTGCTGTAGCCATCATGTTCATTGGTCATTATGGGCCATATGTACGGACACATTTTCCCATAGACACAGAATGGGTAAAACCCTTTGCTACATCTGGCCCTATGTCACAACGCGGCCTCCAATAAGAACGCAATGCAGCACCATCGTGTGACAAGGAGGCAGGCACAATTGTTTTTTCGTTCAGCAGGACAATGACAGAAATAGAGGGCACATGTGGACCTGGTTCAGTGTTCTTAAACATGGCATCCTTGGCTAGGTTTTTCCCCTAACTTTTTGCCTTCAGACCTCCCATTTTACTGACTTCGTTTTTGCTGGATTTAGGTCTTTGCTGATTTTACCACTGCAAACTAGTACTCAATGTGCTTGTGCTCTGTCCTTAAAACACGGTAGAATTGGCTTAAACCCAACTGGCGTATTTAATACACGTACAAGTCCCTAGTAAAGCGGCGCTCTCAGTGCTCAGGGCCTGTAAATTAAATGTTAGTAGTGGGCCGGCAGCACTGATTGTTCCTCCCATTCAAGTAGCACTTTAAGCATGCTTCAGGACTGCCAATGTAGCCTGTGTGTGCAGTTTTAAGCTGCCATTTCTCCATGGTAAATGAAACCTTTTGCCAGGCCCAACCCTTCCTTTTTAATGCATATAAGTCACCCGTAGCATAGGGCCTTGACAATCCAGAGGCCAGGATGCAATGAATTGAAAAGATAGGGCATGCGTTTTTAATTTTACATATCCTGAATAGTTAAAAACTCCTAGATTCGTTTTCACCACTACATAGCCTACTCCTCTGTTAGACCTGTCAGCCTTAGGGTGGTCTTCCCCCAAACTTTTTGCCTGTCTACCTCCTCTTTTTACTGTATCTTTATGTTGGCTTTAGGACACTGGGCACTTTACCACTGCTGACCAGTGCTAAAGTGCACATACTTTTCCCCTAACCATGGTAACATTGGAGTATGTACAGTTGGTTTATTTAGCTTACTTGTAATTCCCTTGAAAATGGCATACCCATGGCCTGTATCCTAAATGCTAGTAGTGGGCGTGCAGCACTGATTGTGCCACCTACACAAGTAGCTTTTCAAACCTGTCTCAGGCCTAACATTGCACGGCCTAAGTGTGCAGTTTACTGCCACATCAACTTGGCATTTAAAACTATTTGTCAAGCCTTAAACTTCCATTTTATAACACACAAGTCACCTCTAAGTTAGGCTCTAGGTAGCCCTAAGAGCAGGATACTGTGTAAGTAAAAGGTAGGGCATTACTTTTAGGTTTTATATGTCATGGTACTGACAAACAGCCAAATTAATTTTTCACTACTTTGAGGCCTAATCCAATCGTCTTTGGCTGTAATTCCAGACTGGAAAGGAGTAGCTGCTTTATGTTTTGGAATGGCAAGTCATTTTTAATTATATAGTTGCACTTAACATTACTATTTTAGAAAGTGGGTGTTTCTCTGCTTTTACAGCTGTGTGCCTTGCACGTCTGGGGTAGGTGGCAGCTACACCTTATGACAGCCAAAAACACACACAGGAAGCTGGGTGTGACAGGGAACTCATCTGCATTCTGGTAGCTCTTCTTGGGCAGGAAGAGGAAGGGGGAGCTGATACTTACACCTGAATAGGGAGTGCATGTCCCCACAAAAAGGCACTAATTACGCCGTCTGTACACTTTAAAAACACTTCTTTGAAGTCACCCCCACTTCAAAGGCACTTCTTGGTATAAGTACTGTGCCTTTGACAATACATAGACAGTATACTACTGGACTTGTGGAGAACTCTGCCAGGATTAAGGACTGCTGTGCTACAAGGGTTGCCACTCTGCTGGACATCTGCACTGGAAGGACTGCTCCCTGCTTTAGTCAGATGCCCTGCTGCCTACTGATCTCTGTCCTATGGAGGACAAGGACTGGACCCATTTCATCTGAACCCATTGCAATTTTAAGGGCTTGTTGGCTTGCCCGCTGTTCTTCTGCAGTCTCGGGGACATCAAAGACTGCCTACAACCAGCACCTAGACTCTGTCTACTGGACTGCTGCTATGAAAGACTGCTGCCCTGCTATGCTGACCTGCTGCCCTCCTGCCTGCAGGTGAGATATTGAACCTGGGGCCACTAGTGTCATCCAAAGGGCTATTTGACTGTGCATAAAATACTTTATTAGTAAACGAAAAACACAAACATAAGCAAATCATACATTTGACATTACCTTCTAAATTATTATTAGAAAAAAAGAAAAAGTACATTTGAAGCCCCCCTTACTGTCCTCCCTATAAAACTGATAGAAGGCCTAACCTGGCTAATGTCCTATGAAGTGCATGGTGCAGTACTGTGATCCCACAGTGAGGCCTCCTCTGAATGCCTAGAGGGGGCAGTGGAGTTTACTGGGAGATAGGGTGCCTAAAGGCCCAACACTATTGCTTCCCTTCCCAGCTCAGGCTATGATGTAACAGAGGGGGACCAGCCTGGTTAACGTCTGGTGGGCCAGAGTAGATGGAATAGTAAAGTGCATAATCACATGCAACCAGGACCTAATCAAATCGGAAACAGGGAAGTAGCTGTGGTGCCTTGAGAGCCAGATGCTACTGCCTGCAACCAGCACATGGACTCCCTCTGTTGTGAGTCTAGCTTTGCCAAGTGGTGCCAATCCAGTCCTGGCCCCTTGGAAATGAGTATCTGTGCTGAAACCCATGAAAATGAACACATCAACAACGTTGCACAAATCTGAACTGGCACTGTCCCTCTCAACACCAATGTATCGCCACTGCTGCCCGAGCTGCAGACACTGCATCTCTGACTTCATGGTGCATTGTCCCCAGATTCCAACGCTTCTTCAACCCTGTGCGGCTTGACGATGATGCATCACCTCAATGTCTATTGCTGCTTGACTTTGATGCTTCTTTAAAGCTATGCAGCTCGGAACAGATGCATTGCCTACATCTCCATGATTGACAGCAACGCATCTTCTCCTCTGCTTTGCGCATCACATCCTCGACATTGATACTATTTCCATCCAAAGCACTTTTTCAGCAGGCCATGTGTTGGTCCTGTAGCCGACCTGTCCACCAAGTGGGACCTCAAGTAACCCCTAAGTGCTATTGACTTCTAAGCACTACTTTTGAATTATTCTTTAAAAATTCACATCTTGACTTCTATTAATTTGATTTTTTTGTTGTTTTGGTCTTGATTTACTCATAAAATTATTGTCTATTTTCCTAAATCTATATAGAGTCTTCTTGTGGTGTTTTGATAGTGTTACTCTGTGTTTGTGTGTTGAAAATACTTTACATATTGCTTCTTTAAAAAAAAGCCTAACTGCTACCAGGGGGTGAACACAGGTTATCTCTAAGTTTATATCTAGCTTACCATGACAAGATTGGTGGTTCCTGCTTGTACAGGGTGCATACTCTGACAAACAAAAAAAACAGTTCTAACACCTTCCCATAGGAGAACATTGGTGTTACCTTATTTTAATATGCTGTAACTTCCAAATGGGAACAAGTAACTCGTTTGTGTTTGGTGTCTTGAATTGTAATGAAAAATCCTCTTACACGGTAAAGTTGGATTTTAAATTACTATTTTGAAAATGCCTCTTTTTGAAAATTGGCATTTTCCTGCCTTAGCCATTTGGTGCCTGCAGCCTGTCTCTGGGTTACATGACTGGGTGTAGTTGACAGTGGGCTTTGTGTATTCCTCCTAAACAGCTACATACAATGGAGAGCTTAGATGTGCCTGGGTGGGCCATCACTGGCAGGATAGGAGGAAGGATCTGGGTACAGCCCTACATACACTTGAATATGCTGTGCTCCACCTCCACACAAAGTGATGCATACCCCCTGTAGTTAGTCTAGAGCCAGGGCAAGGGATGCAGGGTACATGTACACTTCAAAGGAAAGTCTCTCGGAAGCTCTTCCTCTTCAAAGACAGGACGGAGTATAATTATTGGACCCCAGACACCCACTCTTCATTACACTACTGGACCTGTAAATATTCTGCTATGAAGAAGGACTGTTGTGCTGCTGAAAGGACTGCCGCTATGCTGCTCTGAAGGACTGATGCTCTCCTGCCTGTGGGTGAGAAGGACTGAATCTGCATCTGTTGAACCCAGGGCCACTAGAGTGACTCTAAGGGCTAGTTGACTGGCATCCTATCTTGAGCCTTAGGGACAGAAGGCTCCAACAACCTCACCCCCAGCACATGGACTCTGCCATCTGGGAGTCTACCCCAGTCCTCGGCCCTTTGGCAATGGGCCTAAGGTGCTCTGCCAGCAACTGTGGACTCAGAGCAACTGATACACCCCCTCTGCTGCACAGCGCAACCCTTAGCAGAACCAATGCATTGCTGCTGCTGCATAGATCTTCCTGATTGAAAAGACATGCGTTCCCTTTGCAGCCTGCAAACTCCTCGGAACAGCCAACATGCTATGCACCTTCATCGCAGGCCATCCCATCCCTCATCAGCAGCATCAGCGACAACAACACTGGCTCCACATCGCAGCCTCGCAGAACCTTAGAACCGACTCATCACCCAACTGTGCAACACATCCTCGGCACCGGAATTTGCATCACAAAACCTCATCAATGGGATTCTTGACGATGAAGCAGGACCTCACACCACAGCCCTGCCACACCTCGGATCCTTGAAACACTCCGCAGAGTTAGGATCTTTATTTATTGTGCCTAACCTGTGCCTGCAACTGGTCTGCACTCCATTGCAGTAGGCCTGAACGTGTGACTTTGTCCAGGTTAAATTGGGGTTTCCTTGTGCCTTACCCTGACAAAGAATGTGGTTGCTGCCTGAGTAGGGTTACACCCCCCCTCAATCAGTAACCCAATTTCCTACAAATGTCCATTAGTTTGCTTTTACAGGGCCTGGCCTTGGCAGTCCTCTGCCAACTTAGAGCACTGCAGGAACTGGATAACATTACCCGCTAGACAACACTGTTTGCTGAATCACCTATTAGAAGCAGGGACACTTAAGATCGATCTTCAGAGAAGTTGTACTTGTTCTGGTCCTATCTCACAAAGGCAAAACTCTGACATCCAGCGTTCCAGAATTACAACTTGAGCCCTCCACCATATCTGTCAAGCAAGATCTCTAAAGGGCTACATCACACTTGCAGAAGCAACCTCATTCAATTCAAGACATGAACCTACAAGCCTTGCCACAATTCTTGAACTTCCACCCAACACAGATTTGGCAACCTCCATTGCTTTGGGTCCTCAGGATGAAATTAAAGTACAGTTTGCACAAACCTCATCCAGGTGTAACCCTTTGCATTAGTGACCCTATCTGGTAATGTATTATTTCCTAACTCCATCCTCTCCCACATCATGTGCCATTGTTCATTTTCACTCCATCTCCACGTTTGTACATCACTCAATTTCTATGTGGTTGGGCTCTCCCCCTGCATATTCATCATGCAGTATTGGACGTAGTGTGTTTTGTCAGACATATTTTGACATTTCCAAAATTAATCTCTTTTATATGTACTGGTCTCCACGCCCTATTTGTGCAGTGAGGGTTTTCCTATCATTTCTGCTAGTAGAGGAATATTGTTTGATGCTGAAAACTATTCAACAAATCACAGTATTACATTTAGCTACAGGACTTGTAGCTTTCTATATCCGTAATTGCCATCTCAGCCATTTGAATAAATTCAAGGATAATTTATTCTGTAGATGAATTAATGTATAGCGTGAAGAGAGACTCTCTAAAAAAGAGGGATGCATTGAACTGTAAACATACCATTAAATCATATGGCCGTTCTGAGGATTATTACTGGGAGTAATGCAAGTAGAGTGCTGAGACAACAGGTTAGCAAATCTAATGCATTGAGCTCGCCCCTAAAGGTACAAAATATGCACATAACAAATACAAAGGTGCCCTAGATCAGTGGTTCCCAACCTTGTGACTTCTGTGGACCACTACTTTATCAATACTGGAACCCGGGGACCCGCAACTCAATCATTATTGGAATCTGGGCCCACTGAGTCATTATTGAAAGCTGGGGACCTAATCTGTTAAGATAATGTATTTTCTAAGCAGCCACAGACCCCCTGAGGAAGCTTTGCGAATCCGCAGGGTTCCCCGGACCACAGGTTGGGAACCACTGCCCTAGATCAACACAAACCACGTGATTTCCATTCAGCGCAGCAGTTGTTCCTCATGTCCAGACCCCACTGCTGTATGACAACCTTTTTCTACAATCAGACATTGATATATGATGGATTTTGCTCCTTTAATGAGGTACTTAGGGCTTCATTGCAAGCTTCATTGAAAGTGTGGCGGTCTATAGACTGCCACACTCGCAGGGGCGGTCTGGATCGCTGCCAGTGTGGCGGTCCGACTGCCACATTAGAACCATGGTGGTCAGACCGCCAGCTCTCCCAGGATCTTGGATGTGAAGACTGTGATCCTAACCTGCCAGCGCAGTACTGCTACCGCCACCATGTGTGCAACATGTTTAAAATATGGCGCACCATGGCGCAGGGTGAGGGGCAATAGCATCCAAATTCCTGACAATTCAGATGTACTCTGCAGGAGTAGCGGCAACATTTTGCCACTACTCCTGCAGAGTACATAGAGGCCCATTGCATTTGATGGCATGGCCCCTTTTAACGCCTGCTCTGAGAAGGCATTAAAAGTGCTGAAAAAAATGGCACAAGAAAATCTCTTAGATTTCTTTGCGCCATTGTTTTGCCACTACTTACAGGGGAATGCCCCATTTGCATACATTATGCCTGGCGCAGTCATAATGTAGCGCAAAGAGTTATAATGTGGCGCAATGCATGCATTGTGCAACTTTGCTACTATGGCACAGCATTTTTGCCCATCTAACACCACATTAGCGTAACAAAAATTGACACTAATGTGTCATTAGGATGGCGCTAGGGGCTCTTAAATCATCCCCAGTAGGTAGTATGTATACAACTGCAGAGATTTCGCAATAAGGGGTGACAACTCTGTACATAAAAAGATGGGGCAGGCCAGGCCGTAAACCCACCATTAAATTGTAGTTTGTGATTACAGAAAAATAGCAAACTTACACAAAAGTGTAGATTTACTTTTGTGAGTCAGGCCCTATGTACCTATAATATGTAACCCATGCATCAACTATGGAATTCTATAATGTACATTTTTCATCTCAAATTGCACAAAGTGTATATAGCGTAATGGACTTCAGAACTGCAAACGTGCACCACATACAATTCAATGGATGGGGAAGATGGATGAGTGGTGGATTTTGTTTGTTATGCGGTTGAATTGCAGTACTGTTATGCTGTATTGGTGCCTGTTTCTGTTAGTATTACTTCATAATAAGAATAAAACCATTTTAAACCAATGTAGAAGGTTAATGTTATACTTAAGCAATTTACTAGTTTAACTTATTTAGGGAAATATAATTTAATTCAATTAAGACTTAGGGTAATGTTTGGTAATAATATAATTTATTGTAATCAAGATAGATTAAAAATAGAGTTAAAGTAAATGTTATGGAAAAAGTTATGTTACTATTTCTTTATGATAACAAATTGAATTGAAGGCACTTTAATTTAATGTAGATGGTTAATGTTAGAATGAGGAAATGTAGTACGTTTAAATTAGTTCAGCAAATGTAATTTCGTTCAATTAGGGCTCAGGGTAATGATTAGTAGTAATGTCATTTAAAGTCATCAAAACAAATTGAAAGTAGGGAGAAAGAAAAGATTAGCACTTTTTTAAAGTTTAGGGCTGGAAGACAAAGGGATGGCAGAGAGAAGTAAATGAAGTTGAAATAAAATGTTTTTCAAAGTTATGAGTAAAAGAAGGAAAGGCAGGACAGAGGAAGGTGGGGAAGTAATGGTATGAATAGGTAAATATAGTCAAAGAAAAGACTTAACCAAGAGAGCTGAAGAAAATCAGCTCCAGTAACCGAGAGTACATGAATGAGCTAAAGTGTAACCCTTCTTATCCCTGCACTGTAACTGTGCACTCTTTCTAGAGCAAAGAAGGAATTGAGCCTTAAAGCTCAGGATCCCCTTCTAAAGTCTCCCATTAGACTTCTATCCCCCTAAAGCCCCCCTGGAAATCCCCCCTGCTGCATTGACAGGTTGTGCTTGTGTGTGCTGCAGGAAGAGGAGGACCACATCTTTGTAATTATAGAACATTTCTACTTTCTCCTCTCATGCAATACTGCACATTACGTTCCCTTGCATGAAATAGTTAATAACATCTGTGAGATGTTATTAAGGCATGGGCAAAGAGGGCAATTGCCCAGGGCCCTCCCCCTTCCAAGAGACTGCTGGTAAAGTGAGTGAGTAGTACAGTCAGAATTCTGCTTTACAATGCTGCTCATGAGAAAAAAACAGCTTTTTTCTAATTCGACTACTGAGCACACTTAACAGAAACTTAGGACTAGATTTGCTAAGGTTTTGTGCTGGTGGGAAATCATACAAAGGGATGTAACAAAGCACAAACTCTTGCATTTTACTATGAAAAGATAGCATCTTCTTAGTGCAAATAGCACTTTGCACCACTGTGTTGAACTTGGCTGGATTCTTGCAAGCACCTCTAGTCTTTGACTCAAAGATCAATCTATTAAGATTGCCACATCAACCTTTCCATCAAATAAATAAGGGTCCATTGAAACAGGCACTAACACGGATAAATGTTTTATTTTTTTCCAAACATTCCACACATTGCATGTGCTGCACTGAACAGCACCACATACAATGTATGGAATGTTTAAGAACTTGTCTTTGTATAGGATTTTATTCTGGAGGTGTATACTTCCAGTACAAATATCATGCTAGATAGCATGTGCATACCTCTGTACCATGGTGCAACGGTATGGCGCTTGGCATCTCGGCTGTGCACCAGCGCAGGGGTAGTGGGCAGTTGCAGGCCATTTTTAGTAAATATGGCTCTGCACTGGTTTCCCTCCCATTCACAACACCACACAAAACCTATGATGGCTGCTTAGAGATGCATTGCACTAAAAAACAATACATCTTTCCCTTGAACTATGTGCCTGGCCTGCCCAACCTTAAACCTCACTCTTACAGGCAGTTGGTGGCCATTGCTTTGAAAAATAATCTTTGCGTCATTTCTCTCTCCTGTTTCACTTCACCTCTTTCACCTTAACCCTCTCTTTTAAACTCTCTATCTCTGCTTCTATATGTACCTTCATCCTCTCTCTATATCATCTTTGAATTCCTCAATATACTCAGGCCCATATTTATACTTTTTGACGCAAAACTGCGCTAACGCAGTTTTGCGTCAAACAAATTAGCGCCGGCTAACGCCATTCTGAAGCACCATGCGGGCGCCGTATTTATTGAATGACGTTAGCCGGCGTTAGCCGCCGGCGCTGCCTGGTGTGCGTTAAAAAAAACAACGTACACCAGGCAGCGCCGGCGTAGGGGGAAAATGGCGTATGGGCGTCCACAAATGGTGCAAGTCAGGCTGAGGCAAAAAAATCGCCTCAACCCGATTTGCGCCATTTTTTTTTCACTCCCAACCCCCATTGAAATGACTCCTGTCTTAGCAAAGACAGGAGTTATGCCCCCTTGCCCAATGGCCATGCCCAGGGGACTTCTGTCCCCTGGGCATGGTCATTGGGCATAGTGGCATGTAGGGGGGCACAAATCAGGCCCCCCTATGCCAATTTTTTTTTTTTTTTTAAACACTTACCTGAACTTACCTTAATGTCCCTGGGATGGGTCCCTCCTGCCTTGGGTGTCCTCCTGGGGTGGGCATGGGTGACAGGGGGTGTCCCTGGGGGGCATGGGGGGGCACCTCTGGGCTCCTTCAGAGCCCACAGGTCCCTTAACGCCTGCCTTTTGCAGGCGCTAAAAAACGTCGCAAAAGCGGGCGTACGTCATTTTTTTTGACCCGCCCACTCCCGGGCGTGATTTTTGCCCGGGAGTATAAATCCCACGCCCATGCCTCGGAGTCGATTTTTTAGACGGGAACGCCTACCTTGCATATAATTAATGCAAAGTAGGTGTCCACGCTAAAAAATGACGCTAACTCCATGGACTTTGGCGCTAGACGCGTCTAACGCCAAAGTATAAATATGGAGTTAGTTTTGCGTCGAAATTGCGTAAAAAAAAACGACGCAATTTCGGCGCAAACGGAGTATAAATATGCCCCTCAATATATACCTTGCTCGACTTCATCACTATCTATCTCTCTCTCATCACCCTACCACTCTATCACTTTATGTGCCTACTTCTTCTTCTCTTTGTACCTCAGTCCTCTCTCCTCATCATCCCGCTCTCTGACATCATGTTAGAAATGGGGTCTCTAGTTGGCAGTTAGTTTAGACTCACTCTAGTCAGGGTAAAGGAGATACACAGCTCAAAATCCCCTGCTCACCCCCTTGGAAGCTTGGCAAAAGCAGTTAGGCTTATCGCAGAGGAAATGTGTAAAGTATTTGTACATACACACACAGTAACACAGTGAAAACACCAGTTTAGAAAAATAGCCAATATTTATCTAAATCAAACAAGACCAAAATGACAAAAATCCAACATACACAACAAGAGATATCAATAAAGAAAAAACAGAGTCTTAATCCATCAGAATCAATAGATGCGTGGTTTTAGCACAAAGTACATGAGATTTATCAAAAATAAAGCTGCAGGGGTGAGCATGCATTGGAAAAGCAAGCGATGCATCGATTCTTTACTCACAAGTGAGGCTGTGTGTTGATTCTTTCCTCACAGGGTTGGCGATGCATCGATCTTTTTCCCGCAGGAAAGCGATGCACGATTTCCATGCCCACAACCTTGGGTCTTTGCGGTGATGCTGTAGATTTCGATGCACAGTGATGATGCGTGGAAAACCCGGATATATGGCAACAATGACTGCACGCTGGGCTGGTGATTCGATGATTTCTACTGCCGCAAGGAGCTGTGCTTCGATTTTTCTGCTGCTTGGCTCTGGTGCATGGATTTTCACCTTGGGTTTGCCAACTCCTCCCTTCAAAGACCCAGGGACTGGATGTGGCAACACTTGGCAGGTAAGGGGTCTCAGCAAGAGACCCCAGGTGCTGGCAGGTTAAATCTTTGATGGCCCTGAGACTTCAGAACAGGGGGCAAGCTCTGTCCTAGCCCTTGGAGAAACTTCACAAGCAGGATTTCAGAGAGCAAAGTCCAGTCTTTTCACTCCTAAAGCAGAAGCAGCAGCAGCAGGCCAGCACAGCAACAGGCAGAGAGGCAAGTCCTCCTCAAGCATCAAGCCCTTCTCCTTGGCAGAGGTTCCTCTTGATCCAGAAGTAATCTATAGTTGTGAGATCAGCAGTCCAATACTTATGCTCATTCCTGCCTTTGCAGTGGGCAAACTTCAAAGGAAAGTCTTTGTAGTGCACAAGACCCTACCTCTTCCTTGCCCTGCCCCAGCCACACTCTAAGGGCTTGGAGACGTATTGTGAGGGGAAAGACACAGCCCTTTCAAGTGCAGGTGTTAGCTCCTTACTCCCACTCTAGCCCAGGAACACTCATCAGGATATGCAGGACTCACCTAAGCTCCCTTTTTGTTACTTCCTAGAGTGAATTTATAAACAGCCCTACTGTCAGTCTGACCCAGACGTGGATTCAGCAGCCAAGCAGAGGCACAGAATGGTTAAGCAAGAAAAGGCCCACTTCTAAATATACCATTTTCAAGAAGACAATCAAAGAAACAGCTTTACCAAAAGATGTATTTTTAAATTGTGAGTTCAGACACCCCAAACTCCATATCTCTATCTGCTCCCAATGGGAAGCTACACTTAGAAGATATGTCTAGGAAATCTCCATGTTAACCTATGGGAGGGATAAGCCTTGCCATAGGGAAAACCAATTTAGCAGTATTTCACTATTAAGACATGTAAAACATACCAGTATGTGTCCAACTTTCTAAATACACTGCATCCTGCCCATCGGGCTACATTCGGCCTACCTTAGGGGTGACCTACAGGAAATAAAAGACAAGGTTTGGACTTGGCTAGTGTGTTCACTTGCCAGGTTGAACTGGAGGTTAACAACTGCACCCATAAACACTGCAATGGCAGGTCTAGGACATGTTGATAGGGCTACTCATGTGGGTGGCACAATCAGTGCTTCAGGCCCCCTAGTAGCATTTGATTTACAGGCCATGGGCACCTCTTGTGCATTTCACTAGGGACATACTAGTAAATCAAATATGCCAATCATGGATAAAAGAATTACCAATATCATTTAGACTTAGAACACTTTCACTTTAGCACTGTATAGCAGTGGTAAAGTGCCCGGAGTATCAAAACCAACAAATAGGAATTACTGCACAGGATCCAAAAACAGGGGGTCAGAAGAAAAAAGTATAGGGACACCATGCAAAGAGTTGCCTAGTCTAACACCTCACTGCACTTTTACCATCTGACCTCTACTCCATCTGCTTTTCTTCTCACAAATCATCTGTATCTTTGCCTCACCTAACACTCTCCCCATGACTCTACTGTTATATTCACTCAGCCCTTTCTCTACCATATCACTCCCATCAGCTCTCTAGCTGATTTCTCTCTCTTTCTGCCTCACAATTCACTCACCAGCTCATCGCTCTCTCTTGCTACCTAACCTCTCAATTTCCCCCCACTATTAGTTTGCTACTTCACCTCTCCTCCTTCTATTTCTATTGTTAGATGTCTGTTCCCTTTCTTTCAACTATTTAATCATGTTAGTCCTTTTCTTTCTGGTTTTTCTCTAACTCTGTATCCTTTTCTCTATCATCAACTCCTCTGTTTCTCGCTCTCTGTCTCACACAAACATATTTCTCCTTCGATCACCTTCATTTCAACTCACCCCTTCCACCTCAACCAGCTCTAGCAAACCTCTTACTACCTTACCCTCTCTTCCTCACTTTCTATCTCATAACTTTCAACCTTTGTATGAAATTCACTCCTTTTTCTTGAGTTCTGATATGCCTCTCTCTTCCCTCTATAACAAGTTAACTCTCTTTCTCTTTCCCTCTACTTCACTACTTTCTTTACATGACCTGTTTTTTATAACTCTTCTCATTTTGCTGTCTCTCAAACTTACATCTCTTTGTTTCCCTGTCTATGCTTACCTCTTTTTGCCTTTGCCTCTCTATAACTTGTTTCTCTTTATGTCTTGGTCCATCTCCCTTTTCTTACCCTGTCCTATTTATCTTATGCAGAAGGGTCACTGGTATCTGTCTAGCCAGAGAAGTAAACAAACAAAAAAGCAGAAGTAGGACAGAGGAAGAGCAATTAGGAGAACATTATTACAATTTTCACCAATGGAATGGTGAAAATCCCCAGAGCACATCTATGATTTTCACTGTTGCAGTAAGAATGCCAAAAGTGAAGGGGCGTATGTTAATGATTACAAATATTTGGCAATAAAGGCAAAATTGAAAGCAAAATGTACATATGTCTCACTTTAATACTATACACAAATCCACTAAACTTCTAACAAGTTAACCTTAGCATACTTTTTCTACAGTGGGAGTAATAAGTTGGGTAGACATTGAATTCCAAATTGAAAGCAAAAAGAAATCCAGATCGAAACTCAAAAAGAAATGGCTTTATCAAAGCTTGCTCAAGTTTTTTTTAGTACTATTTGACTGCCAGGTATCAAGCAGGTGGAGCATTCGGATATTTTAAGTGCCCACGTTTCTGACATTTTAACATATCAATCAGTCATTCAGTGATTTTTAAAGCGCGGTTTATCATCCGTAGGGCCTCAAGGCGCTGTTTCAGGGCATACTACTCAAGCGAAGAGTCAGAACTTGAGTTCCTTCCTGAACTGCTTCAGCGATGGGACCTGTCTGAGCTTGAGGGGTAGCGTGTTCCATGTCTGGGCTGTGTGGTAGGAAAAGGATCTTCCTTCTGCTGTGCTTTTCCGGATCTTGTGAATGGCTGCAAGCGTGAGCTGGGAAGAATGGAGATGTCTGTTGGGTAGGTAGAAGGCGAGGCCGTGGTTGTGGTATGCCAGTCCCATGTTATGTGGTTCCTTATAGGTGTGGATCAGGAGTTTGTATGTGATGCACTTGTTGACTGAGAGCAAATGTAGGTCTCTGAGGTGGGATGAGATGTGCCTGTGTCGGGGGATGTCCAGGATGAGTCTGGCTGCTGCATTCTGGATTCTTTGTAGTCTTGATTGTAGTTTCTTGGTGATACTGGCATAGAGTGCATTGCCATAGTCCAGTTTGCTAGTGACGAGTGTGTGGGTGACTGTCTTCCTCATGTCAGAGGGGATCCACTTGAAAATCTTTCGCAGGAGTCGGAGGGTGTGGAAGCATGATGAGGGGACATCATTGACTTAGTGGGTCATGGATAGAGAGGAGTCTAGAATGATGCCTGATTGGGTGTGTGGTCCGTGGGAGTGGGAGCATTTCCCAGTGTGGTTGGCCACCAGAAGTCATTCCAGGTGGAAGGGGTGGAGCCGATTACGAGGACTGTGCGAGTTGAGTTTGTGGCAGCTGGCTTCCATCCAGGAGGCAACTGTTCTCATCCCATTGTGGAAATTTCTCTTGGCCTTTGCAGAGTCATAGAACAGGGAGAGGATCAGTTGGGTATCGTCAGCATAGGAGATTATGTTTAGCCAGTTTTGTTTGATGATCTTGGCTAGTGGGGCCATGTAGAAGTTGAAAGTGTCGGGCTGAGTGATGATCCTTGGGGCACTCCACAGCATGTCTTTGGGTTCTGACGTGAACAGCAGTAGTCTGACACTCTGTGTTCTTCCGGTGAGGAAGAACCTGATCCAATTCAGTGCTTTATCTTGGGTGCCGGCTTCATGTAGTCTGACGCATAGGGTGGACTGGGAGAAGGAGTCAAACATAGCAGAGAGGTCGAAGAGGATAAGTGTGGCTGTGCCTCTGTGGTCTAGTATGATGTGTATGTCATCGATGGCTGCTAGGAGTGCTGTTTCATTGCTGTGGTTGCTTCTGAATCCAGGTTAGGATAGGTCTAGGATTTGGAGTGTTTCAAGGAATTTGGAGAGTTGCTGGTTGATGTCCTTTTCTGTTACTTTGGCTGGGAAAGGGAGCAGAGAGATAGGTCTATAATTATTCAGGTCCCTTGGGTCAGCGATGGATTTCTTGAGTACAGGGTTGATCTTGGCATGCTTCCACAGGAAGGTGGTAGTCTCGAAGGATCGGTTGATAGTTCGGCAGAGCTCAGGTGCTATGGTGGCACTGGTCAGGTTAAAGGTAAATGATGAGGGCACAGATCCAAGGGTGCTCCCGAATGGATGGACTTCATGAGTCTTTGGGTGTCCTTTTTGGTGATGGGGGTCCAGGAGTTCAGGATCTGGTGTGGTGCTGGGTCTGTGGTGGTGTCTGTGGGCGATGCAGGTGGGTTTTGGTTCCTGAAGCCTTCGTAAATGTCCTGGATTTTTGTGTGAAAGAAGGTGGTGAGGTTGTTGCAGAGGTCTTGGGAGGGAGGGATGGATGAGGTGTTTGTCCCACGGTTTGTGAACTCTTTGACGATGGCGAAGACCTCTTTGCTGATGTGAGCGCTGGTGCTGAGGCATTCTTGAATGGCTGTTTTTTTGGCATCTCTGTTGTTCTGGAGGTGTGTGGTGACTGCATTCTTGTAGGTTGTGCGGTCTTCGGTTGAGTTGCTGTTCCTTCATTTCTGTTCCAGTCATCTGCAGGAGCATTTGGCTTCTTGAAGGTCAGCCTTAAACCATTTAGGTGTTTTGCTATGTCAGTTTCCTGGAGGTTTCCTTAGAGGGCTACATTGTTGGTGCATTCTGATAACCAGTGGTGTAGATTGCGTGCAGCTTCATTAGCATACGCTGCATCCGGTGGGGGGAGTGGTTGAGAGCGTTGGTGAGTTGTGGTTCTGTAACTTTGCCCCAGCGTCTGCCGAGGGGGTTGGGGGCATAGTGGCATGTAGTGTTCTTTGTGAAGGTAAAGTGGACGCACTTGTTGTCGGTCCAATGGTGTTTAGAGGTGTGAGAGATGGTGATGTTGTTCCCTACTGAGAAGACGGGAACGAGAATATGTCCGGCTGTGTAGGTGGGGATGTTGACGAGTTGTTTGAGGAGTGTTGAGAGGTTGTTCAGGAGGTTTGTGGTGTTGGGGTCATCATGGGTATCGAGGTGGAAGTTGAGGTCGTCAAGTAGGATGTAGTCGGATGAGGTGAGCGTGTGGGGGGGCGAGAGGTCAGCGATGTCTTCGCAGGATTGGGGTCAGGGTCCAGGGGACCTGTGGATGAGAGTGCCACAAAGGGAAGAGTTGGGGTTGGTCTGAATCTGGAAGTGTAGGTGTTTATGGGAAGACTGAGACTGTGACTCATTTGTGGTTGTCAGGCGGAGGGTGTTCTTTTAGACTATGGCAATGCCTCCTCCAAGCCGGTTGGCTCTGTCCTTGTGGCTGATTTTGTAGTTATCCGGGATGGTCATGGCGATGTCCGGGGCAGAGATGGGGGTGATTAATGTCTCTGTAAGAAGGTGAAACCCACTGCGGTCGAGTCGAGGAGGTCTGAGACTTCTACTGGGTGCTTGACGAGGGAGTGTTTGTTGAGGAGTATGCACTTGAGGTGGTCATCCATGCTTGGTACAGGATCGTGAGGCAGTCATTGGAGGGTGCGGGAGCATGCGTGACATGAAAAAGGTCCATGAGGATTTGTGCAGTTTGGTAGGTGGCAGGCTGAGGATCTTCCCGGGTTGAGGGCACGTAGAGTGTTGGTGTCAAACCGGTGGATGGTTCGAGGACCATGGTATGTGGTGCTGGGTGCAGTCCAGGCACAGATGGGCTTGCTTTTGTCACACTTTTGGCGGGCCAGTGGTGCATCCGATATGCGCAGCTGTACAGCAGCTGCCATTAAGAAGGGGAGGGTGGTGGGGGGTCCGGTCAATGGGGAGGTGGTAGAGCGGGAAAAGCACTTTGCAAGGGGGTAGCGGGCGGGACCGCAGGGGCAGCAGCGGCATGGGGAAAAACACAGGTAGAGTGAAAGGAGAGAGAAAGAGACAAGAGGGAAAAAACTGAGTTTCCGCCCCCCGGCCCAGCGGGGATGTCGGCCGTAACATTGCAGCCGGCTCCTGATGGAGCCGGCGGTGTTGCGGCTATGTGACGAGGCTGTGCCTTGGGGCCCCTGCACTTCCCATGCCAAGTGCATGGGCTGTGCAGGGGCCCCCAGGGGCCCCGCGACTCCCCTTCCCGCCAGCCTTTCTATGGCGGTCTCTACCGCTATGGACAGGCTGGCGGGAAGGGGAGTAATAATTCCCAGGGCATGGATTAAAACCACCGGGACAACGATGGTGGAAAACTGCTGGTCCCGGCGGTGCGACCGCGGCGCTAACACCGCAGTCAAAATATGGCGATTTGTACCGCCAGCCTGTTGGCGGTACGATCGCCAAAACAACCCTGGCTTGTAATGAGGGCCAAAGTCACTTAAAACAGGGGGTCCCAAAATATATCTTGCCTGGGGACCCCCAAATTGCTAAGATATCACTGCATTCTCTGCCATTGGCAGGACTGATTGATTGATTGATTGATCGATCGATTAGTAGACTAGCTAAGAATATTATCCCTAACACTTCATAAACACACAGACATATTTCTAAAATTGAACGGCTTTGATACCTATCGCTCTAGACAAACTAAATGATTTTTTTAGTGCATATTTTATTCAACACTTTGGAATGTAAGGCTAGTAACAAAATGAATAACCCTTTTGGTATATCCAGTATATCTAATGCCCTTCATAGCAGTAAGTGACCGAGTGATTAACTGCTTCAAATATGGATTTAAAATCCACAAAAAAAGGAAACTAATTTGCCATCAATGTTTCAGTTGACAAAGAAACTGCTAGCAAGCATGATCACGTAGACTAGTTTGGAGTCAACTTCTATTGAAAGATATGCCAATTTTAGAATTAACCAACAAGAAGAGTACAGGAAAGCTCACACTCTGTTTGTTTAGCTCTTAGAACAAAGAAGCCTTTAGCTAAGTTATACATGGATGATAGCGAGGGGGGACTAAAATGCAGAATTGATGGTAACTGAATAAGAACAGCGGAAACTGTTTATTATCCAAATTGAACAAGGGTGTGCAAATACACATCTGGCAGTTCCAAAGATACAAAGAAGTACTCTGGATCCACCAGAAAAAAAGATGAATTGCAAAGATGACCTCTTGATAGAGTGAGAAATAACAACATATTAAGAACTTTCATATCTTTGAAAGCCAGGGACATCTTACTTGCTCAAGTGAGCAAAATAAGTAAATCTGACTTCTCAAAAGTTGTTTTTGGGGGAGTCTCTCCCCAAGAATATTGTGAAGAACATAGGGTAAACAGGTCCATTTATGGCATAAATTTCCTATAGTATTTCGGCCCCAGAATCTTTCCATGGGTGCCCTGCATGCTAAAAATTACCTATAATATGCTAGGGCTAGAAATACTTCAAGCACACTAGCACCAGCATTTTGTTATCAGTGGGTTCATAGGCCAAAATTACTTCCAGTATGCCAGGGCCAGGGGCAGACTAGAAGTTTAACACATACTCACTGACTTATGCCTACTTACATTTACTCGCTCTCTCATTCTCACTCACATTTGCTCACACTCTTTCACACTCATTCATTCTCACTCACTCACTGTCACTTCCTTAATCACTGTCACTTAAACTCACTTGCACTCACTCTTAGGGGCATATTTATACTCTGTGGGACATATTTATACTCTGTCTGCGCCGAATGTGTGTAAAAAATGTTGGCGCACATTCAGCGCAAACCTTGCCCCATATTTATATAATGACGCCAGAGCCCGCGAACGTCAAAATCCCTCCGTGTGCGTCATTTTCTGGATGCGGGAAACCGTCTTGCGTTAATGACATGCAAGGTAGGCATTCCCATCCAAAAAATGACTTTAAGGCCTGTGCGCCTTATTTATACTCCTGTGTCAATTTGACGCACAGGAGGGGGCGGGCCTTAAAAAACGGCACACAGCCTGATGTGCGCCGTTTTTTAACACCTGGGTGAGGGCAGGCGTTAAGGGACATGTGGGCCCACTTCCATGGTCTATAACCATGGAAGCAGTCCAGAGGTGCCCTTCCCTGCCCCCAGGGACGCCCCCTGCCTCCCTCGCCCACCCCTGGAGGACACCCATGGATGGTATTATTTTTTTATTTTTTTAAAGTGGCATAGGGGGGCCTAACTTGGGCCCCCCTACATGCCACTGTGCCCAATGGCCATGCCCAGGGGACAGAATTCCCCTGGGCATGGCCATTGGGCAAGGGGGCTTGACTCGTGTCTTTCCTAAGACAGGAGTCATTTCAGTGGGGGTTGTGCGTCAAAAAATGGCGCAAGTCCGGTTTGAGCCATGATTTTTGACTCAAACCTGATTTGCACCATTTTTTGACGCACAACCCCCATTTTTCCCTACGCCAGCGCTGCCTGGTTTGAGTCTTTTTTTTTTACTCTGACCAGCCCGCAGCGCCGGCTAACGTCAATCCTTAAATAAGACGCCCGTCTGGCGCATAGGAATGGCGTTAGACGGCGCTGGTGCAGGTTTGCGTCAAAAAGTATAAATATGGGCCTTAGTGTCACACATTCTCATTCTTTCCTTTTCACGCCATCTTACTTACTCTCACTCACTCTGCGTCACTCACAGTTGCATTCACTCACTTACATGCTTACACACCACCAACACACATACATCCTCTCTCACATACACACCAACATCGATGTTCATTGAAAGGCATGGACACAACATTAGAGAGCAAATTTTCACTTTACTTCAGATATCTGCTTGGAGAGCGTATGCTCACTCACCTTTAGATTTCTGCACGTATCTGTTTCAGCTTCTCAACTTTTGGTGCACCATGGACTCTCGAGGCAGGCATACAACGTCCTCCTGATTTAAGCAATGAAGGAGGAAACTGAAAGTTGGAGAATGTAAAGTGCATACACCATGTTAAAGCACTATGCAGGCTCAGTCTTTCAGCTAGTTGCCTTGCAGTCTCTTGCTTTTTTTCTCCCACCTTCTACCAACTCATCAAAGATTTCGTTGGAGTTAGTAAGTTTCGCTAACACCCCCCCCCCCCTTGGGATGGGATGAGAAATTGTGAGGTGATGGGCTGATTGACCTATAACCCTAGGGACTTCAGGGCTGAAGTCTAAAGAGCCCTGAACTACCTTTACTAGTTTTCCTGCAGGGCATCCAATGTGGAGATCTTGAAGCAATGCAGGCTCCTGAGGCCAGGGCTGTCTCTTTACTGGCCCTGGACAGTCTCTAGGATGGCAGGTGCAGGTGCCTTTATGGATATGGGCTAGCCATCAGACAGATGTGACTGCCTAAGACTGCTGCGTGAGCCTTGCTCACAGAGAAGGGCAGCAGTTTTTATTATACTATTATTATATTATTTTTATATAACTTGAATATTCACTATTAATATAGAAGAAAAATGGAACAGATGAAGGGGAGGGAAGAATCACACACACACAAGAGCAAGCCACCGATGACTGAACTGATTTTCTCGAGAGTATTGAAGGCAGCCAGAATAATCATGGCTGAGTTCAACAGTTGCATATATTGCAAAAGGGAAATTTAAGTAAAGAGATTCATAGATAACATGAAAATACTAGGTCGTTGGCAACTAGTCAGTGGTTCAACACTTATAGCTGAGCATGCACTTTAATTTTGCCCCCATTCAATACGTTTTTGTGCACAACACAAATAATCTGACCTGTACATGTGCATATGTTAAGCCATATCAAAAGAAAGGAAATCCTTCCAGTTTCAATGACAAGTGCTCCAGGGCGAAAGTCATGATGGGATCTCTGTCCCACAACTTTAAGAACTCTAGCAAATGCAGAACAGTGGTTTATCAGTAGACTAAATCCACTTGTCCTCATGAATCATGAGAGCTCTGGATCTGTTGGCACCCATACATTTGAAAACTATAACAAAGTGGTATTATTAGGTGCCACACTTTAACCAGGAATTAGCTTCAGCCAGATTAATACATAAAACAGCTGTGCATGTGTGGAGGTGCTACTACACTGATGAGGACTAGATTTCATAAAAAAATACATACAAATAATATTTAAAAAACTGCACACTAGCAGTAGCAGTGCACAAGTGAATCAGCACTGTTACTCAGCGTTAAGCCAGTTACTGAAAATGATTTTATGGATACCTTTAGTAAACTTAAATCAGGTTCCGCTCTTGACATTTGCAACATCATAGGAAAAGAATTATCATGGTATTTCTACTCATTTGTCATCTCATAAATCTTTCTCCAGGAAATGGGATCTCCCACTCTCTCCTAAGCAGTCTTCATGCATAAACACCGTATATGTTCTGACCCATTTTTCTGATACCCACACAAATTAAAGTCCATGGTGATCAACCAACACTTCTCAGACCCAATGACCACTTAATGCCTTCATGGCACCTATGTCACTCAAACCTAACCTCTCTGTCCTCCATGTCCACACACATCTTTGATGTTCTGGATCACCGTTCTACAGCACCCAGCACACTGACTGATAGAGCAAAAAGGTTAGAGGTATTGCTGCTCCCCATAGATCTTCAGAGCAGTCCCATTCCACCTTCTGAATCTCTGTTCACAGCTAGAACAGTGGCTGTAAAACATTTTCCCTTGTTGCTTCAACCTTCCAAGTAACACAACAGCCAAGATCATGAAGAAAGTCTTCATCACCCACAAGAACAGCTCATCGCTTACTCTCTAACATAATGTGCAACATCCCGAAACGTAATTGCAGTTAACTCAAATTTCATCTGCCATGCTCTATAGCTAAACAACTGGATTGTCCACACAGCCCTCCCCCATTTCAACTCTGTCCACAACAAACAACCAAATTGTCTCAGTTATTCAAGAATTTTTACATCAGCTCACCCAGAGATGGTTAACAACCATAACAAACATTTCTAACCCTGACACTGTCAACTTGCTACTATATGGACTCAATTACACCTTCCTGATTACAGTTGATACCCACACCCTAGTCACAAATTTTCCTCTAAAGCCAGGCCATCTTCAACAAGGCTGAGACAAGAACTCATAGGCAGCAATGGAGCATTAAGAAGACAAGTAACATAATGTGTTTATGTAGGAAAGTACCATCTTGCCTGGCATGTTACCCCCATTTTTACATGTATGTAAGTTTGTTTTTGCCTGTCTCACTGGGATCCTGCTAGCCAGGACCCCAGTGCTCATAGTTTGTGGCCTGAATGTGTATACCTGTGTAGTGACTAACTGTGTCACTGAGGCTCTGCTAACCAGAACCTCAGTGCTTATGTTCTCTCTGCCTTTAAATTTGTCACTATAGGCTAGTGACCACTTTTACCAATTTCAATTGGCACCCTGGAACACCCTTATAATTCCCTAGTATATGGTACCTAGGTACCCAGGGTATTGGGGTTCCAGGAGATCCATATGGGCTGCAGAATTTCTTTTGGCTCCCATAGGGAACTCAGACAAACCTTTACACAGGACTGCCACTGCAGCCTGAGTGAAACAACGCACAAGTTATTTCACAGTCATTTTCACTGACTGCACTTAAGTAACTTATAAGTCACCTTTATGTCTAACCTTCACTTGCTGAAGGTTAGGTGCAATGTTACTAAGTGTGAGGGCACCCTTGCACTAGCAAAGGTGCCCCCACATAGTTCAGGGCCATTTCCCCAAACTTTGTGAGTGCGGGGACACCATTACACGTGTGCACTACATATAGGTCAATACCTATATGTAGCTTCACAATAGTAACTCCGAATATGGCCATGTAACATGTCTAAGATCATGGAACTGTCCCCCCATTCCAAATCTGGTATTGGGGAGCCATTTCAATGCATCCCCTGGGCTCCACTATGGACCCCTGGTACTGCCAATCCAGCTCTCTGGGGTTTTCTCTGCAGCTAACTCTGCACAGACAGGGTTCTGCCCTCCTGGGGTCTGGTCAGCCTAGTCCCAGGAAGGCAGAACACAAAATTTCCCCTGAGAGAGGGTGTTACACCCTCTCCCTTTGGAAATAGGTGTTAAAGGCTGTGTAGGGGTAGCCTCTCCCAGCCTCTGGAAATGCTTTGAAGGGCACAGATGGTGCCCTCCTTGCATAAGCCAGTCTACACCAGTTTAGGGAACCCCCAGCCCCTGCTCTGGTGCGAAACTGGACAAAGGAAAGAGGAGCAACCACTCCCCTGTCCATCACCACCCCAGGGGTGGTGCCCAGAGCCCCTCCAGTGTGTCCCAGACCTCTGCCATCTTGGATCCAGAGGTGTGAGGGCACTCTGGAGGCCTGTGCCAGCAGGTGCCGTCAGAGACCCGTCCTGATAGGTGCTTACCTGACTAGGTGGCCAATCCTCCTCTGAGGGCTATTTAGGGTCTCTCCAGTGGGCTTTTCCTCAGATAACGACTTAGAAGAATTCACCAGGGCTCCTCTGCACCTCTCTCTTCGACTTCTGCCAAGGATCGACCCCTGACTGCTCCAGGACACCTGCAAAACTGCAACAAAGTAGCAAGAAGACTACCAGCGACATTGTAGCGCCTAATCCTGGCAGCTTTCTCAACTGTTTCCTGTTGGTGCATGCTTTGGGGGCTGCCTGCCTTCATCCTGCACTGGAAGCCACGAGGAAATCTCCAGTGGGTCGACGGAATCTTCCCCCTGCTTCAGCAGGCACCAAACTTCAGCGTCACCGGTACTCTGGGACCCCTCTCATCCTGATAAGCGTGGCCCCTGGAACACAGGTCGTGGACCCAAATGACCCAGACTGTCCAGTGGTCCAACTGTCCAAATTTGGAGGAGGTAAGTCCTTGCCTCTCCTCTCCAGACAGTAATCCTGTGCACCGCGTGAACTGCAGCTACAAGGGCTTCTGTGCACATTTCCATGAAATCCTGCATGCACAGCCAAGCCTAGTTCCCCAGCACTCTGTCCTGCGATGCTCAGCTCCCGGAGTTGATCTCCGGTGTCGTGGGACCCTCTTTTGCAGTGTTGAGACGACCGCCGTGTTCAGACTTCTTGAACACATGTTCAAGGGCTTCTGCAGGTGCTTCCTGCTTGTGCGTGGGTTTTCTACATTGCTGAGGGCCTCCTCTGTCTCCTCTTCCAAGTCGTGACATACTGGTCCTTCCTGGGCCCGGGCAGCACCCTTTTTCTTCAACCGTGACTCTTGCAGCTAGCAAGGCTTGTTTGCGGTATTTTGTCAAGGAAATAACTCTGCATCCTCCGTCTGACATCTTCTGCATGAAGGAGAAGTTCCTAGCACCTGTCGTTGTTGCAGAAGCTTCAGCTTCTTCCATCTGGAGACAGCCATTTTGCACCTTCATCTGGGGTTTAGTGGGCTCCTGCCCCCCCTGGAACCATATGAAGGAGGAATATGAGGAAGCATGATGAGGGAGGGAAGGCATCCATGACATGGGGGAGTTATCCAAAATCTGAAGGGTTAGACATAGATGAGGTCCTGCCTGAAGTGGGTGATCTTTGGTTCCACCTGAAGAGCAGCAGTAATGGAGCTTGCTAGCAACGTGTGGGACAAGAGTTCAAATGTTCAAACTGTGTCTTTTAAACTCTAATACTCTATTTATTTTCTTGTAAGGTGGCTATCCAATGAATTACATACCAAATGGCCAGCCCCAAACAGGTAAGGTATAAGACCAGGTGTTGGTAACTTACTTCAAGTTCCAGTGGCATTTTATGTGTCTCACTTACCTTGTTCTTCTGTTATCCTGCAGGTGCAGAATGTTCCCTCCAGGTGGGCCATGGCTATAGAGGGGTAAATAGGTAAGTGGTATCAATAAAGCACACCTGCTTTCATGAGGAAATTTGTTTCTTCCAAGTGTCTGGATGGCAAGCAAAGAGGCAGGACAGGACAATGTTTTAAATGCCAGGTCCATTCCCAAGATGGCCACTGGAACACATGATTTTGTAATCTAGTGACTCCTCCTTGATCTGGTATTGGATATAACTGCCAAGGTAAACCCTAACTGTTTTCCCACGGAAGGCGCCTTTCCAACTCAGATACTTGAACGAACCACAATTGCGCATTGACAGTTGTTGTCCCAGGAGGGTAATGAAGGATTCCCTCAGTTTAATAAATGATGTTAAATCTTTAGATTCCTCACCTACTTTACCCTAGTGATAGGCTGAGGTTAGGTCTTGTGCTGTGAACTATTTTAACCCAGCAAGAACAGTGAGGGGCATATTTATAAGGAGCTTGTGCAGCTACTGCATCATCTATTTTGGCACAGCGGCAGTGCATTCAGTGCTCCTTATTTACAAAGTGACACATTAGGCAAAATGCGTCACTTTTCTCTTTCATGCATCATTTTTTACTTGCCCTACAACTGGCTGCACCAGGTTAGGGCAATCATATGCAAGATAGGAGTTCCCGCTTAAAATCCTATACAGAACTGATGCATCAATATTTAGAAGTTTTAGGGAAGTGACACATCTTTGGCAAATGACGTGCAGAGTCTAAAATGCATAGAAATTCCTATGCCTCCTTAACCCAAGGTGACGCATTGGTGTTGAAATAGGAATCTGACCAACTGAAGTCACTTCACACACTGGAATATGTTTGTATTTCACATCCACTCTATTCATAGTGGGTCTCCACATGTGAGAATCATGTTGTAGGACCCCTTGACCAAGCTGGGACCATAGCTCCTATGGTTTCATCATCCACTGCAGCAAGGCAATGTGATGTTGTGTACATTTTGCAAGTGACAGGCGAGGATTGTCACTTCTCCATGTAGGAAGGGGTCCCCAAGTCCAGGTCTGCGTACAGCAAAGGACAACATGTAAGTACACACACAAGGTGGGTAATATATGTATTGCCACTTCACATTCCAACACATACTTGTATTCACTTACATTGCACTGTCATTCACTATGTCACACATACTCAGGTCTCTACATACACATAAGTACACTATGCCCACTGTAATTTGACACATTGACATACTGCTTACATTACGTCTTCCACCCAGGACCAATGTAAAAGTGTATACGGTGATATTCTGCCATTTTACAGTCTTTTACATTAGTCCTAAAGCATTAGGCTACAAGCGTAATTTAAAACTGATGCAGCACCTCTTAATTTTGATGCATCGCTGGAGTTGTGCCCATTCTGAGGCTAACTTCAGCGCTGCACCACTTTTGAGGCTAATTCATTACGGCAAAGTTCCCACTGATGTGTCAGAATTTCTGACGCACCTTGGGTCCTTACGCCATGGTGCCCCATATTGTAAATATGGTGCATCAATGGCATCATATCAGATTTCAGGGCTTCATGAGTATTTTGATGCATTGCTGCTGCAACACAGCGATGCATCATTTCTTGTAAATATGGCCCTGACTATCATGTGTCTGTCTTTTACAATTCTCTTTTTCAATTCCCTTCAGTCGACACATGGCCTGAGGTCACCACTGGCTTTGTGAGCTACCATACTGGGAATCAATAATCACTGAGTTCGCACCATGGGCTCAAATATCTTTTCAACACATACCCTATTAATTTCTACTTTAACTGCTTGCTTCTTGTTCACCCATAAAAATGATCCTTATTTTTCTGAAAACAGGTATGGCATTCTTCTTCAGTGTAGGGTACATGTCCCTCGGAAAACCTGCTTTTCGTTAGAGAACCCTTGAAAATTACTTTATGAGTTATTTTCTTTAATTTACTTTATTCGGTGCAGAAAGACCATAAAAGACATAAAATAAATAAATAACATACAGAATTTCTAGTCATAAAATTTCTAAAAACACTGTTAATACATTTTCCGAGCACCAAAAGCATCATGTATAAAATTCAGCACAGCTTGGATTATGTCCATAGTTCCCAAATCATGTAAGTGGGAGTAAGCAAGTTGGCTAGTTCTAATACTGTTAGACTGAAATAGCGGGCGTAAAAACCTTTTTCTTGGAGTAGTGTATAAAGTGCAAAAAAGCATAAAATGTAATGTACTTTGGGTTGTCTTTCCATCGCAGCAACAGGGAGGAAGGATCTTAAACCATGTTCCAGCAACTGGGAATGCTACCAGATAATGTAGGGTATTTAGGCGTAGTCTTGTGAGTAAAAACCTTTGTCGCTCATGATTAATGATGGTCAAGTACAGCTTTGGTTGAAGTTGTTGTGTCTCTAATCTTGTCCGTTGGCTCATTAAGCAAGAGACCGGGTCCATATCCTGATTTTTCTGCCAGAATATGTCTTTGACCTTCTTAATGTCCTGTCTTGTTAAGGTATGTGGTTTAAGGAAAAAATCTCCTAGTCCTAATGATAGGAGAGAAAGGTAAACATATCTAAGCCAGGGTATATCTAGAGATCGTGACAGATGAAGGGAGTCCTGTATCACCTTTCTACATAGAAGCGTTTCAGGCTTAGTCCAGATTTTTATCCACAATATGAGAGGTTGAAGTTTTATATAGCCGGATATGTATCTTAGACCTACTTCTTTGTGACATAACTTTATTGGTGTAGATTGGGGGACTGATAGTAGCCTTCTTAAAAATTTGTTTTCTATAATCTGGAGCCCTGTGCAGTCTGCATGCCCCCAGACCCCAGCTCCAAATGTTGCGACGGAGAGGCATTTAGAAGTGTAGACAGTCATCATTTCCTTAACAGGTTTATGTCGTAGTCTTCTTGCAAATCTAAAAACAGCTTCAATGGTTTTTTGGAATTGTATTGAGCGTGTATTAACTAAAAACTTCCAGTTAAAATCTACATCAATAGGGACCCCCAGATACGTGAAATGTGGGACCTTGAGTAACTCATGCCCATTTAAAGTAAATTTTTTCGTTTTTGCTAACTTAGGACCACACTTCATGACAAATGACTTGGTTCTATTAACTTTGAGCCCAAGGTTCCTCATAAAGGTATTAAAAGCATTCAATAAAATCTGGAGGCCATTTGCTGTCCTTGAAATTAAAACTGCATCATCTGCATATAAAAGTACAGGGATTGGGGTGTTATTAATGACTGCGGAGTCTTTTCCTAGATCGCAGAGAAATTTCTCCAGCCCATTTATATATAAGAGAAAGAGGAAAGGGGCAAGAACACAGCCCTGTCTGACCCCTTTTTGTGAGGGGAATTTCTCTGTCAGACCACCCTCCCGAGAGTAACGGACCCGAGCCTCTGTGCAGGCGTGAAGTTTACTGAGTAATATAACTATGTGTTCATCCACGCCCATATCCAGCATTTCCTTCCACAATTTCTCCCTGCTGACTGTATCAAAAGCGCAGGAGAGGTCCATAAATGCTAAGTGTATACAGCCCCTTTTGGCTTTAGTATATTTGTGGACTATGAGTGTCAAATTAAGGGTTTGTTCGACTGTGCCCACCCCTGGGCGAAAGCCAAATTGTACCTCTGAGAGGGAGTGAGTATCGGTCGCCCATTCTTCTAGCTTATTTAGAATTACCCGGCCCAAAATTTTAACTGAGCTATCCAGCAAGGAGATTGGGCGATAGCACAGAGGGTCTGTCCTATCTCCCTTCTTGAAAATCGGGACAATGATTGCTTCTTTCCAGGAGTCTACTAAAGGACCTACCACAGCCGACCTTAAAACGTTGGTTAGCAGTGGGCCCCAGAAGTCTGGAAGTGCTTTATATAGGTCAGCGGGAATTCTGTCTGGACCCGGGGCTTTCTCAGATGGACTATCTTGGATTGCCTGTTTAACATCGACTACACTTATAGTGTTACTAAAAGCCAAAGTTAGCTGATCGTTTCCTTCAGGTTTTAAACAGTTTGGCATTTCTGATTGGGTGTTTGTCTCTGTGGCGAAGGTTTTTTTAAAATAGTTCACCCAGGTCTTGGCTGGAATGACAGTGTCCATGGGCGTCTCATAGTTATCGCTGAATAATGAGGAGTTAACCACACGCCAGAATGCAGTTGTATCTTTGAGTTTGCTTGCAGTCATCAGTTCCTCCCACACAGATTCACTTAGATCAACTTTCCTTTTGGCAAGAACTTCTTTGTAGTTTTTCCGGGCAATCTTAATTGCTTGTAGATCTTTGGGAGATGCATTGATTGTTTTTTTTAGCTTGCTTAAAGATGAGGTACATGCGTGGTTAAACCATCTTGGGCCATGGGCTTTATTGCCTCGTTGAGGCTGTAGTTTCTCTGCCATGTAATTTGTCAGGGAGGAGAATGCCCGAATAATTTCGTGTGGGGCCTTATTGTCGTCCAGGGATGTCATAACATCTGGCCATTTGTTCAAGAAAACATCACAAAAAAATTTTGGGGTGTTTATCTTTCCCCATTTAATTGTGAGCCCTTTTTGGGATGAGAGCTTCATGGGAGGGTGGCGCTTCCCTCTGCTTGGATCATTTGTCAGATCTAAGTTAATCATAATGGATAGGGGGTTATGATCACTAAAACAGGTTGGGGTAACCCTGAATTGACCTGTAATAGGGGACAGTTCTCTAGAATAGATAATATAATCAATAGTGGTGTGAGTGTCCCCCCTTACAAATGTTGGTATCCCTCGGGTAGCAGGTGTGGGAAAGGAAAGGGAGTTTACTGTTATCATAGAGTTGAGGGCGTTCCCGTACGGGGAGTGTTTGAAGTGTTGAATGGGAATATCGTTCTCGTCCAGGAGTCCACAACAGTCAAGGAGTTCTGGCTCACAGAGATGGGCATTAAAATCACCAACCCAGACTATTCTTATGTCCTTTTTACTAGATACTGTTACCTTATGTATTAGAGTCTCCAAGCTACTGACCACGTTAGTGTCTGAGTTGTCAAAAGTGTTGTTATAATAGTTGATCAGTAATATATCGTATGATTCTTCTAGTTTCAGAGATAGGGCCAGAAAAAAAGGCGATTTACCTGCAACACGTGCTTCCGTCCCTCCAGCCTCCACAGATAAAAAGGTAGCCAGACCGCCCTTAGCTCTGCCTGCCTGGGCCTTGGTTGCAGGGACGTAGTATGTGGTATAGCCATTAATATGTGGTGATTCTGTGAGCCAGGTCTCCTGGCAGCAAAAAATAAGATTTCCCATCACTAAATTTATCCAGTCAGGGTTTCCAATTTTTGATTTTAGACCTGCGACATTCCATGAAATAATCCCTAGGGGTGTCGTAACCTGTATATCACGTGTGTTAGGGACTCCTTTAAATTCTAGGGGGAACTGTGAGAGTACGTTTGTCTCCGGTGGATCTTGCAGGGATGGGTCAGTTAGTGATTGTCAATCTAACTGCTCTAGTGAGGTGAGGGTCTCATATCTATTGGATAGTGTCAGGGCAGTATCAGAGGGGTTAGAGAGACCAAGGTTACTGGGATTCTGAAATCCGGAGTAAGTTGAGTCAGAATGACATGGGTTTGGTAACGGATGGATAAACTTGGTCAGGAGTTGGGCTCTTATAGGCCCTACGGGTGATCTCATAGATGAGAGGTGGTGATACAGAACATTAACAGTCTGGGGGGTCCTAAAATTTATTATACAGTCCCCAGGTGATGTTTTAGTAGATGAGCCAACCCAAGGTACCCTTCTTACAGTTAAAATGTCCCTATGGAAGTCAACCCGCCCTCCTGTGTGTTTTCCTACCCAATGCGTCACTTTATTCAATAGAGACATATGGGATTCGGGATGGGTGCTTTCCAGTATGGGGGCATTTTCCAAGATTAAAACATAGGGGGTACATGCCAAAGGTATCATTGGGCGGGCTGCCTGAGTACTTATAGTTTCCTGGCCCCGGCGGCCTTCCCATTTATTTATGTCCCGCTGATATTGTGGGTTTGTAGAATGATGTGGGGCCTCTGTATTCAAAGGTTTTTGGGTCGGGTTCTGGATAGGGGATATTCTAAAGTCCCGAGGTTGGTGAGTAGATGGAGCTGATAAATATTCAGGAATGGAATGAATGATCTGAGATTCTGCCTTCGGTGGTTCGGGTTTTATATTTGATATAGATTCAACCTTCTGTTCTTTCTCCAGAACTAATGAGCATAGCTTTCTAATGTCTCTGAGTTGGTCTTCAATGTGCAAAAAATAAGTTTTAGTTGAATCCAGATTTTTACTGTCTTTTGGTTGTTTCCCTATAGTTTGTTTTATTTTTTTGGGTTTTAGAGGGACATTTGCCCTTGATCTTCTTAGTTCCTGAAGAGGACTCTCCAAAGCCTTCCCTATCTACAGGAAGTCCCCTTTGGTGTATGGGGGTTAGTGCCGTTTGGGGGGGGATTATTTGCCTGCTTTTTTTTTAGGGTGGACTCTCTGGGGTTGTAGGGGTAATTAGATCGATTAAATCAATTTCAGTTATTACACAGGGGTTTCTTTCCTTAATCTTACTCGGCCGCAGTGTTGCCGATGGGATTCGTCCCCCCTCCCCAGCCTTTCCTGCTTTCTCAAGAGACGACTCTAGGGTAGCTTCTACCCTCCCTATCTCTGTCTCAATGGCACCCATTACAGACGTTAGGTAGCTTGTTATTAGCCTGGGTGGGGGGGCCTCCTGGGTGGTTTCCCTTCCCCCATTATCTCCCTTGCGTTTTCCCATTTTGGAAGGCTAGTCCCTATGTCCAAGATGGGGCACTGTAAATTTCTTTACCAGTTATATCACTTTCAGATCCCCTGTCTGGGGGAAGGAAAATAGAACCAGATTATAGTCAGACCCTAGTTTGTTCAGATGTCCAGTCACAGCCTTTAATCGCACCAGAAACTACTGCAGTTATAGAGTTTTAGGCCTGGCTTGTACCTTGTGCGTGAACCGCCTAGGTCAATCCTTGTGTGAGGGGGGTGAGACCTTCAGCTATTAATTAGTGCTCCTCCACCGCAGCGCCAAAGGCGCACTCCCCGAGGACCCTCTCTTTTTTAGAGAGTAATCACCGGCACAGTGCCTTTAGGCGGCCCTGTCCAATTGGGCTAGCTGATCCAAACTTCTTTTGGGTGAATGTTAGGGGGGTGGCCCTGCCCTGCCTCTTCCTGGCAATGACGGGCAAGGACGGGCCCGCCCTTGGCCCGGGCTTCGCCCGTGCGCGGCGGGAACGCGATCAAGTTTTTAAAGGGCTCCTGCCCCTCCTCTCCTCACTCAGCGCTTCCCGCGACGGCGGGAGCGCGATCAAGTTTTTAAAGGGCTCCTGCCCCTCCTCTCCTCACTCAGCGCTTCCCCTTTATGAGTTCATTTTCCAAGTAAGTGATACAGCTCACTTGTGCTGGAGGCATAACATTAGAATTTAGGCTAAAACCCTAAATAAGAGTTAGATTGAGCTGATTCTGAGTGTGCCGTTTTATTCACACCTACGTTTCCAGGTGTAGCGGAACCACCTGATTTTACTCTGATGTAATTCTGCCCACTAAAATCATTTAAGGTTTTATTCCTGGTTTCCTGTTTTTTTCCCAGTAGTGGGAGCATACAATTCTCCCCAGCCATAAATAACTCTCCTCTCACCCCTAGACCCATTCCTCACCCTTCACCTCACTTAACAGTCCCTCCATACATTTACTATCTGTTCAGAGCATGTAGTAAATGTATGGATTAAACTTCATGGTTCTGTGAATTCCATGTGATATTACCAACTGTAAATATTTATTCACACACCGTAATACCCCAGTTGATGGGATTTAACCTGTGATTGGATGGCACTGGGTCAGATTTACTGCATGGTAACAGTAAATTTGCATGTACATTTACTGTACGGTAAATCTGCTAGAGTACCATGCATCAACTGAATTAGGGCCTTATTCCTAAGTAATTGTAATGTAGTCAGTTGAGGATATTATCTCCCACAAGAGGAATACGTAGCTTCCTTTCAGTTGTATTCCCTCTAACTCAATGAGAGTATCAAAATAAATTCTCAACTCAATAGACTAAACCCCAAAGGTAAGTTCTCACATTCGTATCTTTCAAAGTCACAAGCACTCTAAACTTTGTGTCATAGTGTTTGTTCAATATTATTGTAAGTCTAGCTCTGAAATCCATCATAATTTCCATATCAGAACATGCTAGACCTGTCAGTCATACGGTAGTCTTCCCCCAAACATTTTGCCTTCACCACTTCTATTTTTGCTGATCTAATTTTTGCCAGCCTTAGGACTCTGTGCACTTCAGCAATGCTAACCAGTGCTAAGGTGCTTGGGCTCTCACCTTTAATCATGGTAGAATTGGCTTGCACCCAATTTTCATGTTTAATTTACTTGTAAGTCCATGGTAAAGTGGTACTACATGTACCAAGGGCCTGCAAATGAAATGTCACTACTGTGTCTGCAGCACATATTGTGCTACCCCCGTTAAATAGCCATGTCTCAGGTGTGCGATTGCAGCTTGTGTGTACAGTTTTAAACTGGAAGTTGGACTTGGCAAATAAAACCTACTGCCAGGGTCAAATCTTAATTTTAATACACACAAGTCACCCATAGGGCAAGCCCTAAACAGCCCAAAAGGCAGATTGCAGTGTATTTACAAAAGTATTAAATGTTCTGACAGGAAAAAACTCTTAAATTCAGCACCTAATTTTCAAGAATCTAACGCATCAGCCCGATGCATCGGATTTCTTGTGCTGCTCTATGATTTCCTAACAACGCCATGGATGAGCTTTATGCACAGAGCTCCATGATGCTTGTTTTCACAGATATATCAGAAAATCGAAGGCATCAGTTTGTGATAAACTCACGCATTGCTAGACAAGCATAAAAAAAATTTACGCTACTCCAGCAATGCGAGGAGGCCCCCAAAGAGAAAAACTCTGGTCAATTTTACACCTGCTCTAAACAGGCATTACAATTCTGACAAGGTGAAGTTGCAGAATGACACAGTGAAATGTAAAATAATGCATGGCTTTTTCCATGCCAACACCTACCCAGCATACATTATACCAGGCGCAGGTATAATGTGACGCAAGGGTTTACAAACTGACACAATGGGCCCAATGGGTCAGTTTGTAGATCTGGAGCAGTGTAAAGCACTGCTAGTGCCACTGCTGCGTCAAAAATAAATGAAGCTATAGTGGCGCAAAGGCCTTGTAAATGAGGCACTAATTTTTTAATATTGCAAGGCTTACCTCTTTCGTAGGACAACATTGGAGTTACCATATTGAATTTAATAAGCTGCAACTTCTAAATGGGAACAGGTAATAGTTTTTGGAACTGTAATGAAAAATCCTCTTGTATGGTAAAGTCAGATTTTAAGTTATAATTTAGAAAATTCCACTTTTAGAAAGTTAGCATTTTCCTGCTTTAGCCATTTAGTGCCTGCAGCCTGCCTGTGGGTCACATGACTGCGTGTAGTTGGCAGTTGGGTTTTGTGTATTCTACCTAGACAGCCACACATAATAGAGAGTCTGACCTGGCCATTGCTAGCAGGATAGGAGGGCACGCTGGGGACAGCTCTACTTATATTTGAATGAACTGTGTCCTGCCTTTGAATTATGTACCCCCTGTAGTTAGTCTGGAGCGGGATCAGGGGAGGCAAGGAACCTGTGCACTTCAATGAGAAACCTTTAGAAGCTTCTCCAACTTCAAGGGAGGCATCAGGTATAAATAGTGGATCTCAGACACCAGCTTTTCAGTACACTTCTGGAACTGTGGACTCTGTCGGGAAGATGGACTGCTATGCTGCTGAAAGAATCTCCATTCTGCTGGGCCACTGCTCTGAGGGACTGCTGCCCTGATGTGCTGACCTGCTGCCTTCTTGGCTGGTTGTGAAGGACTGAACCTGCAACTCTGAACCCAGGACAATAGAGTGACTCCAAGGGCTAGTTGGCTGGTCTCCTGTTCAGAAGCCTCAGAGGCATGACAGGCTTGCAACAACCTTGAATTCAGCACTCGGGCTCTGCCACATATGAGTCCTACCCTGCCTAGTGTTGCCACTCCAAACCTGGCCCTTTAGAAGTGGGTCAAAAGGTGCTTTGCTCCAAACCCAGGACCCCAGAGTGACTCCAATCCCAAGCAGAACTGACACATAGCCTCTGCTGCGCGGCCCCTTGGAACCAACTCATAACCTCAGCTGGGCAGTACATCCTCAATGCTGGACTTCACATTGCAAACCATCATCAAAGAAATCCTCAACAAAGATGCAGGACCTCGGAACAGATGGATCACCATCTGCAACTCTTCACTACCAGGATTTGTGGTACTCTTGTGTAGAGGGCCTAACTGGGTCCCTGTAGCTGGCCCATGCTCCATTGCAGTGGGCTGAACTTGTGAATTTGTTCAGGTTTAGTGTAACCATATGTTCACAGTTGGGGCTTTGTGCTATGAGGCACTATTTTCACTTACATCTTCAAAATTGAATATCTTCAATTCTACTGATTGGATTTTTGTTATTTGGTCTTGAACTATTCATTGAAATCTACCCTATTCTGCCTATTGGTGTGGGATTTTCCTTTTGTTGTATTTCATTTTATTATTGTTTGAAGTGCTGTATAAATACTTTACCAAGTGGTCAGTATTTATGTCCATAAAGGTAATATAAGAATAGCTTTAAAACAATAAAAAAAAATAAGACCAGTACAATAATGTGAACAAATACAGTATATGCACTGTTTGAGCTGAAAAAATCAAATCTCTCACAAGACTGCACATGGGCCAAACCAACATATACACCCATGGGTGGTTGAAGCTGTCACAGGTTGATTGCAACAGCTCACAATTCCCTTCTGAAGAACAACAATATGGATAACATGAGTCGGTCTGGGATCCAGAGGATACAAGGCTCAATATGGGCACCATACAAAACATATTTTCATCATTGCATGGATACGCTGGAGCGCAACAGAAAAATCCACTGCTATCCTACTTCCTGAAAATTCTAGCACCTCTAGAATCCTTTGTAACATGCACCACACAGCAGACAGTAGGATTGGTGTGTGGTATTTTTCAGTCAACCTTATGAAAATACTCTAAGTGATGGAAGCTTTGCAGAGAGTAAACATATGCAGTTTCCCTTGGACACCTCCTTGCTACAACAGGATTTTCTGACATCCTAAGGTCATCTGACCGTACTCATGCACACCTGGTGGACTCATGTAGACAGAAACAAGTGTGGTGAAACCATAAAATGAAGCACACTATTTATGTGCAAATACTGTATGATGTGGATCTGTATATACTGAACTGCTGAGTTAGGTACTCTGGGCTAAACTACAAAGTTATATTCATAACAAGAAGCATTAGTCATACTTTGGTAACATATTACCTTCAACATAAAGGACAGACAAATCAAACCTTCATCATCAAGACTACAGGGCATTATGACTGTTATAGTCCAATCTCAATAAATGGCAGTGATAACATTAGAGAGCCCCTACGACAACACATACGTGGATTGGTCACTCTTCACAATGATGATGATTCTCAGCCAAGTCAACTTTTTAACAACTGCATGCACTTGAGTTGAGAAAAGCATCTACTGTTCATGTGACTGCATCTCCTGTAAGTGATTACTTGCAGATCCAGGAAGCTTGAAAAAAAGAGGAACTTGAAAGTCGGAGAATGGAAAAAACAAGCAAATCGTTGAGTCAAACAGTGTGAGGTTCCAACAGTTCATATGGCTGAAGATGGCATGCAAATGGAGCACAGGTCCACAGAAGAACCACAAGTTGTGGTGCACTTGTAGGCGAATGGCTTAATCTCTTGGGAAAAGCAATGCACTCAGCAATCCCGAGGTGAAGCCTGTGTAAGAGCAAGATGCGTGAGATGTCAGGTGCCAAAGAGTCAAATACATTATCAAACACCCTGACAGCATCACAAATGATGTCAGCACTCTAATGATGTAATGCACAAGAACAGCACCAAGAGAAGGCCGCCTGAGAATGGTGGCCTTAGGGTCCCTTTGGGAAGTTACACCATGCTAACAGTTGATGGAAACATGCAGGAGACAAATCCCTTGACATAATTAGATATTGATACAGCACCCTAGTATTAGTACACATTCACAAGTAGAAGCAATCAAACTCTTCTCATGAAGAAGTCGTTTTATTGAAGAAGAGACACACATTCATGTGGAAGCCATCATTAGAAAGAGAAGTTCTTTTGTGGGTTCTTCCACTGATGGCCAACGAGAAGTTCAATAGATGTTTAGCGAAGGGCCACACAAAGTAATTAGACAAAATAGGTTACCAACAGAAAGGCTCCAACCATCAAAGCAACTGCTTCATATAGTTATTAGTTGCTTGTGAAAAAAATGAGTAAACATTTTCAGAATATAGAATAGAACAAAGATAAGTTTCCTAAAAAACAGCTCGTCTGCTAACCCTATATACCATAGTCACTTTGCCCTATATCAATCCGAGGAGACGTCAAGCTGAGGTCCGGCAAAGAGGCACTTGTGTGAGGGCTGAGGAAAGCTGTGACTTAAGATACTAGTCTCTGAGTGCCTCAGTTGCAGCCATGACCATCACTGCTTTAGGGATCTTTCAGCTTCCAAGTCTGGCGATTCCAAGATCTGCAACTGCATGTTGGTAGGAGGCATTACATTGCTTATGAGTGCAGAGAGTATTTTGGATTTGCACGCAATCTTCAAGTAATGTGGTACAGAGGTAGGAAGCCACTGCCTTGTGTCATAACCAAGCAGTTGTTTAAACTCTTGGCACAAACATTCATTTTGGCAGTCCTGTTCATCCATGTTATTGCTGTATTTTCACTTTTTTTGTATTACACCTTGTCCTGTTAGCATGCACTGCTTCTTTTTGTAATTAATTTATAAAGTTATGAGTATACTGAGCAGGTATAGGCAAAGTAGGGTCTAAACCTCACAAAAAGTATTATTCTACTACTGTTTCTAATTTCTGCTGTGCCCCTACAGCTATCAATAGATCATAGAGAATATTTTCTAAAATGTCACACTGCAGCACAGACTGGAGTACAGTGCAAGGTGTTGTTGCCTTGTGTGACATGATCAGAGCAGGCCAGTAAATATAGAGATACGCGGCTCTCCTGCTCTCTCACCAGTGCTGGTGCACAATTGGGCTAATAATGGCACCCACACACATTTGCTCCTTAGTGCACAGGAGTATGTGTTTTTTCTACAACAGGTTTTGTGCTAGAATGGTGCCTTTCCTGTACAAAATATTATGCTTAGACTAACGTTTAAAGTTTTCCTACTTTGCATGGGATGCTGTACAGTGCACACACATGCAAGGGCCGACAACATTGGAGACATAAAGTAATTTCTCCTCCACAAAGCCAGTGTCAAATGATCTTACTTTTTAATGCAAAACCTGGCTACTGTTTTTTAATAGACACAGTTTTGTGGCAAAAACCATAATGGGCTGCAAGGGGACACCTATGTACCACTCATGGAATGCACCCTTGACGCTAGGTAATGAGGGCTTCTTATCTTACCTTTAGGAGAATAGTAAAACAGCAAGCAAGCCTTGTCTCCCACAGTTTGTTATGAGCGCTTGCATAAAGAAAGTGAAAGTTTGAGTATGAATGAAAAAGTCTTCCAATATAGGACAGATGACGACGCACAGGTGTAAAGAGAGGATAGGCTCTTAATACTAACTTTTTAAGGATGGAATTCTCCGAGTACCAAAGTACAGAGGTTTGCTCGCTATTAACTCGATAAATTAATGGCACACAGGGATTACAATTTCCAACTTCAATTGCATTAATAGGCCCTTTGGGATAGTAAAGCTATTTTAAAATCTGAGGGTTCGCGGGAGATTCCTTGTGCTATCAAAATAAATCTTTTCCTGCCAGTTCCTTCGGCTGAAAAAATGAAGGAAGGAATACCAGCTCGAAGATGTATAATTTAGAAGAAGAATTGTTTAATAAAGTAGCTACTTAGGTAAAAAAGAGAGTAAAGATGTAGGGTCAATTGTTTAGATAATTGTGACCAGTCTCACACAAGATAATTATTCTGAAAAACAAGTTTCTTGTACTGGGTATCTGTGCCCTATCAGGCCATAGTGTCACATATGACCCCACCTGCCACAAGGACAAATTGTATTCCCTAAAAAATCTCCCATCCATTCTGCACTTTATCCTTGTATATGCACCATACTCCTGATTTATTAACCCTTGTCCCTCACCAAAGAAGGTGGAAAGCATTCCTTTTATATCATTGCTGCTTGAAGTGAAGCCATTAGCTGTTCTACAATCTTCTAAAGAATATTTGAATTAAATACAACCTAGCTATCTCCCCATTTCTGAGTTCTTACAGCTACGGAGTATTGAGTCAAAGAGCATATAAAAAGAAGATTGTTCCAAGTTTTCAGAACATTAACTCTTAAGCAATTTGTCAGTGTCTATGACAGGCACACCTTCAAAGAAGCTCAATGAACAATTACATAAAACCAGGCAGCATTTCACCAACTTTATTTCAAAACATTAGCATCCTTGATATAACAAAGGTATCCTTCTAGATTTAGGCCCTCATTACAACATTGCCGGTAAAAGCCGTTTCAGCCGTGCAGAAGACCGCCAACACACCGCTGCGCCGGTGGAAATCCGCCACAGCTATTATGACCCACATCACGGAATCCGCCAAAATTCAGACACCCACACAAGTCCGCCACACCAAAGGTCAGTGATAAACTGGCGAAAACAAATCCTCCACCATCACGCCAACAGAAATACGCCCACACTATCACGACACACGAATCCACGCAGCGGTCTTTCAACCGCGGTATTCCATTGGCGGTACACACCGCCGTGCTCAAAATACACACACACATACAAAACACAGCCACATTGGACAATTCAAAATACACACACCTAATACACATACACACACCACTCCCACACAATATAAAACACACACCCACATCACCCACAAACCCCTACAACCACAATTGAGAAAGAAGCACAGAAAGAGACACCACCATCAACAATACTAGCATCCACAGGCACACAACACCATCACCCACATATCTTCCACGCACCTCACACAACACCCCACTACATATCAGCACACTTATCACCACACACACCACCCCACACATCACCCACACCACCCCATGGCACGGCAAAGACACCCCAGGTTCATGGAGGATGAGCCCAGGGTCATGGTGGAGGAAATCGTCCGGGTAGAGCCACAGCTATTCGGATCACAGGTGCAGCACACCTCCATTGCAAGGAAGATGGAGCTATGGCGAAGAATAGTGGACAGGGTCAACGCAGTGGGACAGCACCCAAAAAATCAGGAGGACATCAGGAAGAGGTGGAACGACCTACGGGGGAAGGTGCGTTCCGTGGTCTCAAGACACTACCTTGCGGTTCAGCGGAATGGCAGTGGACCCCCACCTCCTCCCCACAACTAACAACATGGGAGGAGCAGGTCTTGGCGATTCTGCATCCTGAGGGCCTTGCAGAACTAGATGGAGGAATGGACTCTGGTAAATCAAATCTTAACTATTACATCCCCCACCCTACCTGCATGCCATCACATACCCCCACCCTCACACTCACCCCCATCACTCCAACTCCTCACAAATGTCCCAACATCACAAACCACACATCCCAACACCAAGCCCGGCATGCAACACCAAAGCATGGACACCCATCACCAAAGCATGCCCACTGCACAAACCCCTACACCCTCCTAAACCATCATCACACAAGGTCCCACACAGGAATGCAAGCACTGGGGTACACGGTCACCCACCCATTGCACACCATGGCACACACAGATGTAATAAACATCCTTTTATACACCTGCAGAACCCCTACCCAACGTCACTGGACAGGAGGGTCCACACATGTCCACACCATCAACAGAAGAGGCCCACAGTAATGACAGCAGCTCTGTCCAACTGGATCTAGATGACCAGCCCGGCCCCACGGGGACCTCGGGACAGTCAGTTCCCATCACACAGTCACAGGCCACTACAGAGCTTCCCCCCTCTGGAAACACCAGCACAGCACCCACCCAGTGGGCCCATACCTCTGTCCCCAGGACACGTCAATCAGCAGTGTGTCCACCACTACAGGGAAACCAGGCTAACCCACCACCCCAACAACAACAGGGACCTGGGGGCAGTGGCAGTGGGCACACGGTCCAGGGGACGGAGGCCCAGGAACACAGGGGAACTGGGAGGGATGCTGTGCGACAGGGAGAGGACAGGCCAAGGGAACCCACTCTCCACAAGGCCCTCTCCAACATCATGGGAGCCTACCACCACTCCCAGGAGACGATGGCAACGGTACTGGCCAAGTTTCAGGAGACCAAGCGCCTGCAGGAGGAACAGTATTTGGGCTTCAGGGAGGAACTCAGAGCCATCAATTCCACCCTGGGCACCATCATAGGGGTGCTGAAGGAAGTACTCAACACCAGGAGGGACACTGTGGCACAACAAGGGGCCCCTGACACTAGCCTGGTTGATGAACTGCCCACCACCTCGGCCGGCGCTAGTGGACAGGAGGCACAGGCACAGGACCACCACACCAGCACCCCACCCCCTGCAGAGGGAGAACCACCTCGCAAACGGTCCCTGAGATCCAGGACAAAGACAAAGGACGATGCCAAGACCCCCGCCAAGAAATGAGACCACCCTGAATGTCATCCTTCTGTCCCACTTTGTCACCCTGTCCATCCTTAAACTGCCCCAGCTCCACTTCCTATGCCCATTTGGGCAATGCACCTGTGAGACTAATAGGCTGGACTCTGCCATGGACATTCCTCCACCATCACCCCTCACCATTTTGCAACCCCCTCCAATATTGAGCACTTAAATAAACACCCTTGAAGCACAAAACAATCTGTGATTTCGGAATAGTGTATTGTCAACATACCTATGTCACACAGCTCTAGTCCACATCTGTGAAATCGTAAGGGAAAGTGACAACTCAGTGACCATACACTGGGTGAAAACGACAGACAGTAGAGAGGTAGTAGTGTTAAAGTACATGTAGTAGGCAGGTTTGTATTCTTACCTGTGTCACACTGGAAATATTGCAGGATCACTGAGTCCCTGTTGTCCATGTCTTCTTCTTCTGCTTCCTCGTCTTCACTGTCCACAGGCTCCACAGCTGCAACAACACCGCCATCTGGACCATCCTCCTGCAGAAAAGGCACCTGTCGTCGCAAAGCTAAGTTGTGAAGCATACAGCAGGCCACGATGATCTGGCACACCTTCTTTGGTGAGTAGAATAGGGATACACCTATCATATGGAGGCACCTGAATCTGGCCTTCAGGAGGCCGAAGGTCCGCTCGATTATCTGCCGTGTTCGCCCATGGGCCTCATTGTAGCGTTCCTCTGCCCTTGTCCTGTGATTCCTCACTGGGGTCAGTAGCCATGACAGGTTGGGGTAACCAGAGTCACCTGCAAATGGCGAGGGACAACAGTTAGACACACATTAACCTGTAGGGATAACCCCAGACCCAGACAACCATTCCCACTGTCTTGCTTCCAGGTGCTCACCTAATGGCCACACACGGTGCCTCTGGAGTTGACCCATCACATAAGGGATGCTGCTATTCCGCAGGATGTAGGCGTCATGCACTGAGCCAGGGAACTTGGCATTAACATGGGAGATGTACTGGTCTGCCAAACATACCATCTGTACATTCATCGAATGATAACTCTTCCGGTTTCTGTACACCTGTTCACTCCTGTGGGGGGGACCAAAGCCACATGAGTCCTATCAATGGCACCTATGATGTTGGGGATATGTCCCAGGGCATAGAAATCACCTTTCACTGTAAGCAAATCCTCAACCTGAGGGAAAACGATGTAGCTCCGCATGTGTTTCAGCAGGGCAGACAACACTCTGGACAACACGTTGGAAAACATAGGCTGGGACATCCCTGATGCAATGGCCTCTGTTGTTTGAAATGACCCACTTGCAAGGAAATGGAGCACTGACAGCACCTGCACTTGAGGGGGGATTCCTGTGGGATGGCGGATAGCTGACATCAGGTCTGGCTCCAGCTGGGTACACAGTTCCTGGATTGTGGCACGGTCAAGCCTGTATGTGATGATCACATGTCTTTCCTCCATTGTCGACAGGTCCACCAGCGGTCTGTACACCGGGGGATGCCGCCATCTCCTCACATGTCCCAGCGGACGGTGCCTATGAAGGACAACAGCGAGCACAGTGTCAACCAACTCAGAGGTATGTACCCACAGCTTACACAGAACACAAATCATAATCCAAAAAGTGACCTGTATGTGTGTTGAGTCTAGGCCTAGGTATGTGTGACGCAGTTAAAAATGAAGCCATGTGGGCCCCTGAAATGGCGGCTGCCTGACCTCTAAAGTGGGACAATGGGATGTGAGGTAACTGCGCTGGCGTTGTACACCGTCGCGGTAGGCGGTCGAAGACCGCGGCGCAATGCTGCATTGGTTAACATTGGACCCTATGGGTCCCAGGAGCCAATGACGATGTACGCCGGCGGTGACGGTGCGCACCGCTGCGGACGTGACCTCCATTTTCTATCTGTTCAACCACTCGATACCTGATTTTCGACAGGAGAGGACCTACACTGCAAGTGCTGCTGTGACCTGGGTCTGGAAGAGACAATGGCTCGAGTGTCTGGGGAAAGGGCCCCTGCCTTCACATCGGAGGAGTTGGAGAAACTCGTGGACGGGGTCCTCCCCCAGTACACGCTACTCTACGGTCCTCCAGACAAACAGGTAAGTACACTGGGAGCATGCTGTATGGGCTATGCCTGTGTGGAGTGGGGTGGATGTAAGAAGAGGGGGGGAAATTGCGGCATGCATGAAACGACGGTGAGTGCATGTGCCACATGGCAAGGGTAGGGATGGGGACCAATGACAGTGACGGTGCAGTTGGTAATAAGTTTCTCTTCCCCTGTACAATTCATGTAGGTCAGCGCCCACCAGAAAAAGGATATCTGGCGTGCCATCGCCAAGGACGTCCGGACCCTGGGGGTCTACCACAGACGGAGCACCCACTGGCAGAAAAGATGGGAGGACATTCGCCGCTGGAGCAAGAAGACGGAGGAGGCTAAGCTGGGGATGGCCTCCCAACGTAGGAGGGGTGCCCATCGCACAATGACCCCCATGATGATCAGGATCCTGGCGGTGGCGTATCCGGAGTTGGATGGGCGCTTGAGGGCATCACAGCAGCCACAAGGGGGTAAGTACACTCTCATCCTGCTGATTTTGCGCGCAGTGGAGGGGTCTGGGTGGGGGAGGTGGGCTGTGGGTTTCCCTAGGCCAGGGCGAGTTTAGTAGGCAAGGTCCCTCCGTAAGGCAGGCCATGTGTGCAGATGTCGCCCAGAGCCTAGTAGGCCATGTCCCAGGGATTGGACAGTGGAGCCCAAGAGCGCGGCGTAGTGCAGGGGGCTTCTGTGTCTGTCGTGTCCGCCAACGGTAGCGGTAATGCATGCACTCAACATGTCTTTCTTCTGTGGTCCCCCCCCTTTTTGTGGTCTCCCTGTTCTTGTGTGCATTAGCATTATCAGGCGAAGGAGCAGTGGCACCGGAGCACGAGGGAGGTGCATCCCACATGGCCATGGAGGGCGACACTACGGACTCGGAGATCTCCAGTGGGACGGAGGGCGAGGGGAGCTCCACGGTGGGGACAGGAGCTGACACCAGCGACACAGACTCGTCCTCTGATGGGAGCTCCCTTGTGGTGGCGGAAACATCTGTGCCCCCCGCATCTACAGATACAGCCGCCATCCCCCCTACCAGCACCGCCCTCCCAGCAGCCCCTCAGCCTTTGCCCCGTGCCTGCTCACCCAGGAGGGTGGGCATCACCTTCGCCCCAGTCACCCCTGCTGCCCTCAGTGAGGAGGCCATTGACCTCCTCAGGTCCCTCACTGTTGGGCAGTCTACTATTTTGAATGCCATCTAGGGTGTCGAAAGGCAGTTGCAACAAACAAATGCATTCCTGGAGGGCATTCATTCTGGTCAGGCGGCCCTTCAGTGAGCTTTTCAGACTCTGGCCTCAGCACTGATGGCAGCCATTGTCCCTGTCTCTAGCCTCCCCCCTCCAACTTCCTCCACCCAGACCCAATCCCCTGTACCCCAGCCTATCCCAAGCACCCCTTCAGACCAGCATGCACACACCTCAACACACAAGGGTAGCTCTGGCAAACATAAGCACCACACATCCCACAGGCACTCACGCAAGCATCACACACATGCAGACACACCAACATCCACTGCCTCCACTGTGTCCCCCTCCTCCTCGTCTCCCTCCTCCCTCCAAGTCTCGTCTACACTCACACCTGCATGCACTATATCTACAGCCACTACTGCCATCACCAGCACACACACCACCACACCCCGCTCACGTGCAGTCACCACCCCCACTACCATTCACATGTCCCCTGTGTCCTCTCCCAGTGTGTCTGTGACGCCACCTCCCAAGATACACAAACGCAGGCACACACCCACCCAACAGCCATCCACCTCACGACAGCCTCCAGCACATGCACCTTCACCCAAAGTCACCAAACGAACACCTCCTACAACCACAACCTCTTCCTCCACTCCCAAACCCCCTCCAGCTACCCGTCCCAGTGTCTCCCAAAAACCTTTCCTGTCCAACCTTGACCTCTTTCCCACACCTCCCCCACCCCGTCTGTCCCCTAGGGTCCGACTCTCCAGGTCCCAACCTAGCACCTCATCCACAACATCTCCGGGACCAGTGGTGCCTGTAGTCACCGGAATCTGGAGTGCACCGGCCACCAGGGCAGCCAGTGTGGCACGGAGCCACAGCACGGACAGTCCCCCACCTGTCATGCATCAAAAGTTGGCCAGTGCCCGGCGGGAGAGGGGGAAGACTCCAGCCACCAAAGCCGCTCCCAGGGGTCCCGGTGGGAGTGTGGAGTCAGCTGCTACACCTTCCAAGGTGGGGAAGGGCCACAAGAAACCAGGAAAGTCTGGGAAGAGCAGCACGGCGGAGGAGACCGCCATCATCCCCGCTGCCCAGGAGGCCACAGCCATAATCCCTGCTGCCCAGGAGGCCACCACCATCATCCCCGCTGGCCAGGAGGCCACAGCCATCATCCCCGCTGCCCAGGAGGCCACCGCCATCATCCCCGCTGGGACAGAGAGGACCGCCAGCACAAGCCCCGCTGGGACAGAGAGGACCGCCAGCACAAGCCCTGCTGGGACAGAGAGGACCGCCAGCAGCTGAGTCACTGCGAAGGAGCCCGCCGCCTCAAGCACCGCTGAACAGGGCACCGCCGCTCCAAGCACCGCTGAACAGGGCACCGCCGCCTCAAGCACCGCTGAACAGGGCACCGCCGCCTCAAGCACCGATGAACAGGGCACTGCCGCTCCAAGCACCGCTGAACAGGGCACCGCCGCCTCAAGCACCGCTGAACAGGGCACCGCCGCTACAAGCACCACTGAACAGGGCACCGCCGCTCCAAGCACCGCTGAACAGGGCACCGCCGCTCCAAGCACCGCTGAACAGGGCACCGCCGCTCCAAGCACCGCTGAACAGGGCACCGCCGCTCCAAGCAGCGCTGAACAGGGCTCCGCCGCCTCAAGCACCGCTGAACAGGGCACCGCCGCTCCAAGCACCGCTGAACAGGGCACCACCGCTACAAGCACCGCTGGCCCATGAGTGCCAAGGGCACTACTGAGTCCGTCATGAGCAGGATGAAGCACTCTGGGCACAGAGCCCCCTCCAGAACCAGTGGAGAGATACATCCACTACCTCTGTCCTTAGCAGGATGAAGCACTCTGGGCACCATGCCCCCTCCAGAACCAGGGGAGAAAGGCATCCACTACCTCTGTCCTTAGCAGGATGAAGCACTCTGGGCACAAGGCCCCCTCCAGAACCAGTGGAGAAAGGCATCCACTACCTCTGTCCTTAGCAGGATGAAGCACTCTGGGCACAAGGCCCCCTCCAGAACCAGTGGAGAAAGGTATCCACTTGATAGACTGTGGCTTTGCACTCCCCAGGAAGGAACAGTGGGCAACCCACCCACTGTAGAGACTTGAGAGACTGTTGCTTTGCACTCCCCAGGATGGGACAGTGGGCAAACCACCCACTGTAGAGACTTGAGAGACTGTGGCTTTGCACTCCCCAGGATGGAACAGTGGGCAAACCACCCACTGTAGAGACTTGAGAGACTGTGGCTTTGCACTCCCCAGGATTGAACAGTGGGCAAACCACCCACTGTGGCCCCCTCGTGGATTTGGCATTGTGCACTCAACCGGCTGAGCTATCCCTTTCCCTCCCCCTGAGGTGCATGTTTTCTTGCTCTCTGATGCCCCTGCAGTGTTCTCTCCGTCATGGTCGGGGATCTTGTGTGGGCCTCGCCCATACCGTGTGGGCCCAGTGTTCCATGGACTTCATTGGAGCACTACCTGGACTACTAAGCTTGGTGTATATTTTGTTTATGGTGTATATATATATTTTTGCGTACTTGATTTTAATATATTACAATGGTTACACTCATTTCCTTTTGTCTTTGCATTCTTCCGGGGAGGTTGGGGGGTGTAACTATAATATATAAATATGTATTAGTGTGTGTGTTGTAGTAGGTGAGGGTGGGGGTGTTGCGTGTGTGTGTCCCTGTTTTTTCCCTCCCCCCTCCCCTGTGTCGTAGGTGAGGTACTCACCGAGGTCTTCGCCGCCGGCGTTCGTGCTCCTGGTAGAGGAGCAAGAAGATGAGGGCTGGCAGGATGTGCAGCTCTGGTTCCATGGAGTCCGGATTCCTCGTGGGGTGTGTAGAGGTGAGCGTTTTCCCTTCGAAGTCCTGTTTCCGCCGTGTTTTTGTCTGCGGTGAATCCGCCCCGGAAAAGGTGGCGGATTGGTAGGTTGTGATACTGTGGGCGGTACTTTGTCTTCCGCCTGTCTGTTGGCGGTGACCGCCAAGCTGTTTGTCTGTACCGCTGTGGCGGTCGGAGTGTTACAGTGGCTGTCTTTGTTGGTGGTTTCCGCCACGGTCGTAATTCCAATTTTTTTTACCGTCGGCCTGTTGGCGGTCTTACCGCCACTTTAACACCGTCCGCCAGGGTTGTAATCACCACCATAGTCATTGCTTTGCCCATCAAAGATTCAATACCCATTGATTGATGACAAAAGTTTGTTTTCCTCTGTTTTTTGCCTTGCCGTACAGTTGGGTGGAATAGAAAGGAGTTAATTTTGGAATGTAATATCAAAAATATTTGTATCAATCCTATGGCACTTAACGCCTCTCCTCTCTCATCATTCTCAACAAAGATGTTAATGTCTACAACACAGACTACAACAAAGCGTATGTTCAATATCAATGAAGAGGTAACTCAGCTCAAAACTGAAAGACAAACACCCATTCCCTCTTGTCAGTGGTTTTCCAGAGAACTCTACCATGGAAAATATCCCTAAGACTGCTTGAGTACAAATTGAAACAATTTCTGGAGTTTCCAGCCACCTCTGAAGCAGTTATATTTTCAATACAAAATCATATAATTTTAGATCCCTTCTTAATTCTACTAAGAATCGGCCAAAACATCCTGTTGAAATAATCAAAATGTCAAATAATTATCCTTGCTCTTACATCAATTAAGATCCTGAAGAAATTGCTACTTTTGTGATGGGAGAAAGAAATTGGTAGACCTGTCAGTCTCAAAATGCAGTAAATGGATTCAAATTGGCAATATAGCGTCCTTGCCAAGCCTTAAACTCCCTTTTAGGTAGGGCCTAGGTAGTCCAAAGGGAAGGGTGCAATGCAGTTAAAAGGTGGGCACGTACTGTTAGGTTTTAGGATGGCAGTGACAAACTACTTAATTTATTTTTCAGTACTGTGAGGTCTACCTCTCCCATAGGATAACATTGGGTTGCTTTATTACATTTAATAAGTGCTAACATTTGTTTGGGAATAGGTAAATATTTCATGTTTGATGTTTAAGAACAGAATTAGTTACATATTGTACGCTGAAAATAAAGACATTAACTAGGAACTCCATGTGTGGTGTGTTCTTTTGCATGCTACTGGGCTGGGAAGTGACAACTGGCGGCGAGTAGGGGATACGTACCCGGAAAAAACAGAAGTGCTCTCCCTAAGAGTTTACAAGTAATAGCAAACTGCTTGTGTGTGCCATGTGTTCCTAAGACAAAATGAAGAAGCCTGCATTTGGTTATGTAATCTGCAAGTGCAACTCCAGGCTGTACGAGGCCTCATGGAGAAGTTGAAGGCCTGTCAAGGGAGCACTATTGGATAGGTCCGCCAAGACTTATCAGCCAAATTAAGGAAAGAAGGTGCTGGGCCAAAACACTGAGCCGTCAGTCATATAAAGAAAAGCCAGTGACAACCAGCTACAACACTAGAAGGCAGCCACAACCAGGTACGAGAAATAAATATAGAGTCACCAGTAAGACAACAGTCAGAACTGAAGCATCAGATACGCAGGGTGAGACCTGCTGGAGTGGCCAACATAGCAAGTAGCATCAAATATATTCTTAATCTCACCTCAAGAGGTGACTCGAGCACACGGCCCACTGTCAACAAAGTCACAAGGTGACCCCAAAAGAGAAAGCTGCCAAAATAGCACGAAAAAGAGGCAATGACTCAAACGAAACAAAAAGGCAAAAGCAGAGACATGAGAATGCAAGAGACAGAAGATGCACTCACCGTCAAAGGTAAAGAAGGGACATCACAGCCACTGGGCAAGTCCAGTGACCCAAGCTCAAGTACGGACCCCGTACTTACAGAAGGCGCAGATTCAGGTGCACAACAAACACTGCCTGAACAGCACATACTCTCAATGCCAGAAGAAAGACATGTGAAACACACAGCTACTTTCCTGAATCCTTTGCCACCATTCAACACCAAAAAAAAAATGAATATTGGCGCCAGATGGACTTCGTAGATCAAAAAATTCAATTATTTCATAGATGCTCTGGAAGAAGTCAGTGACGAGGAAATTTTTCAAAACTTAAAGAATCGTGATGGTGAAGGAGTGAAAGAAGTGAAGATGAAATCATCCAATCGCCAAATCAAAGAAGCTTTAGGAGGCAGGTTCAACCAGATGCTAAACGTCAACTATGAAAGGTACATTTTCAATCAAGCGAGACAGCAAGTTGGTGAAATGATAGATTGTGAAAGACTTGGGGCCGTATTTATAGGCCCCTAGCGCCACAGTAGCGTGACTTTTTGTGATGCTCCTGTGGCGCTAAGCACAGCTCCGTATTTACAAGGTGGTGTTAAGCCACTTTGTAAATACGGCCCCTTCCCACGCAGCACTGTGCATGTAAGGGGCGTGCAATGGATGTTGCTGTGGGCATGCCACAGCAACACCCATTGCATTTTAACGCTGCCTCAGATTTATGAAATTTCATAAACCTGAGGCAGCACCAAAATTGAACGCCACCCCAGGGGTGGCGTTAGCAGGGCACAACAAGGAGGAATACATTTATTCCTCCTCGTTTTTTGCTTTTTCTATGCGTGCTGCATTCTGCTGCACGCATAGAAAAAGCAAAATGCCAGAAATTATTGTTTATGTGCAGGAAGGTGTCCCATCCTGCACATAAACAATCATTTGAAAATGACGCTTTGGCACTTCTGTGTGTGCTGTATTGTGCAGCACACACAGAAGTGCCAAAGGGCCATTAGTGATTGTTTATGTGACACCTTCCAGCACATAAATAATCACACCCCTCAACACAGACATCCGTGTATGATGGAGCAAGGATGCCTGCGTTGGTGCTGGCAGCTAAATTTAGTGCCTGAGCAGGGGGAAATGCAGGGGTGTGCCGTATTCCCTTAAATACGGCGTATCCCTGCCAATTTTTGCACAGCACCACGCTGAGCTGCACCACTTTTCTTTAAATCTGGCCCCTGATGTGCTCATCAAATACTGCAAATTTACTGAATTTAATGATAAAGAAGGATTGTGTCTCAGAGTCATTGATTGTTGTTTGTCGGACTCATTCAGAAGATGAATGTTGTGAGACACCCTGAATCTAGAAAAGTTTTTGATGGCTACTACAACTGAGGAATGAGCTGATCGGCAAGTTGCCAACATGGAAGCAGGAATAGCAAAAGGTGAATCGCCATTAGTTATGAACAGTACATAATAGCGGCAAGCAGTTACCTGTAAGTTGACATCCTCGACTAAAGAAAGACTGTGTCCCAATGTGGATTTTTATTTCCCCATGTGAAAAAATGTCCTGCCATTGGACAAACATGTAAAGAGTGCAGAAAGGAGAGCCACTTTATAAAAAATTTTAAGATGAAGAAAAACCTATGGCATGGCAGGAGGAGAAGATGGATGGCAGAATGTTCCAGAAACAGTCTTGCCACACCCAAAAAAGACAAAAATGACCTCAACTGAAACAGGTTCAAGTTCATCCTGCAAGAGTTCCTTGACGTCACCATTGAGCAACAGTGAAGAGGGTGAGTGTGTGATGATCATAGATCAAAGGGAATGACATGCAAAAGTGGGTCTTGCTGCTTGCAAGGCACATGAAACAAGTGAGCTGAAAAAGCAAAATTATGGACATTGCTCCAAAATCAAACTGAAAGTTAATGTTGCCTGGTAACTTTTGTAAATGATAGGGGTGCATCGATCAACATGCCAATTGAACAATTTCATAGTCTATCGCCTGTACCACGACTTAAAGCATCAAATACAAAGGTGTGCACATGGTCTGCTTCCAAAACCATAGCAGAGTCAAGGATCATTATTAGCAGACCGTGGCACAAGAAAACGTCTGTGGAGGCCCCAATTCACGTTCCTCAAGGTACTCCATCTAGTGCATGGCTACTTAGCTGCTGTTGATATGGGGATGATATTCATCAGTTACAATTCAAATACACCACTTGAAATTATGAGTCAGTTTCCCTTACTGTTTTGTGCTCTAGGAAGGCTCAAACCGATGAAGGTGCAACTTCACATTAATGAAGATGTCTGGCCTGTGACTGCAGGTTATCATTTCATCTACAAGAAGTGGTCAAGAAAAAGCTAGAAGCTCTGCTGAAACAAAGCATTATTGTGCGCTCTACTGGTCCCACACCATAGGTGTCGCCATTCATAGTGGTGCCGAAAAAAGATAGTGGAGGTGCAGTGCACATATGCGTAGATATGCACCAAGCCAACAAAGCAATAGCGAGAGACATCCTGGTCCAAACATTGCAGATATGATCATGCAGTTGAATCGAGCCAAAGATTTTTCCTGTCTTGACCTGAACAAGGGCTATCATCAGCTTGAACTGACAAAAACTGTAGATACACTTTTTCAACTATTATTGGTTTACTTATATACGAAAGTTTAAGCTTTGTAGTGTCCTCTGCCGCAGAATTATTCCAAGGTGTTACACATAGGATTATTCAGCCTGTGATACAGGCCTTCAATTTCAGTGGTAATATGCTGGTATTTGGTGCAACACGGAAGGGGCATGATAAAGCCTCAAACAAGTGTGTCAATTACTTAAAGATGTAGGTCTCACCTCAAATCCTGAAAAGTGTGAATTTCACAAAACAAAGCTCAAGTTCTTTGCACATGTATTTTCAGATGGAGGCATGACTCTTGATCCAGACAAAGCACAAGCACTATCAGCCACTAGCCCTCCACAAGATGTCACCATGGTCTTTCTTGGGCATAGCCTGCAATTGCGGTAGAAATATTTGTACCTTTGCCAATTTGAGTGCCCCTTTGCGAGACCTGACTAAGCAAAATGTCCAGTTCCAATGGTCCACTGAATGTGATCGCAGTTTCAAGAATATAAATTGTGTAATTGAAAATGCAACTAAGATGGCTTATTTGATCCTAAATTGCACACTGAGATAGCTATTGATGAGAGCCTGGTGGGGTTGGGAGCAATCCTGGCTCATCATAGTAGACGTCTGAATGCTTGGAGACACATTGTGACTGACATACACCAGTTGAAGTTTGTCTGACATAGAACGTGCCTATTCCCAGTCAGAAAAGGAGAATCTGGCAGTGGTATGGGCCTGTGAACATTTTCATGTTTTTATGTATGGAAAGCATTTCACGATTGTCGCTGACCCCCAGGCGTTACTCACCACTTCCAGCAATCCAAAAGCTAAGATGCCCCCTCACGTCAAGAGTTGGGGGTTGTGTCTATAAGAGTATGACTATACAATTGTGCACAAGCCAGGGAAAAATCAAAACCCTGCTGATTATTTCTCACGTGTATTAGATAGAGGGGATATATGAAGGTGGTTATAGGGGAATGGCGCTCACAGTCTGAAGTTGTAGTAGTAAATAGTAACAAAATATGTAATGCAATTCGCTTTAGGAGACGGTATTTCTCATGTGTACCCCTACAGTGGCACAGTTCAATGTCCAAAACTGCTGAGGAGTACATCAACTTCATAGTAAAGTCCTGCAGCTCTGTCCATTGAGCAGATCTTTGCTGCTACTAATGTTGATAGGGACATTTGTGGCCTTAAAGACATTATTGCAACCTAGTAATGGAGATGGAGTCTTTGACCTTCAAGTGACAATGTCGAATTCCAAAAATATTGCAGTGTCCAAGATAAATTGTCTATTACCAAAGAAGAGATTGTGCTAGGAGGATCCTGGCTTGTCATACCTGCGAGTTTGAGACAACAAGTGATTGAGACAAGGCCTTCGTTGGCGAGTTTGAGACAACAAGTGATTGAACTCGCCAATGAAGGCCTTCGTGGCATTAAGGCCACCAAGAGGGCATTGAGGAATCTCATGTGGTTCCCTCATTTGGACGAAAAAGTGGAGAGGGAATTAAAGGATTGCCATTTATGTGGCTGCATGTCTCCCAAGATGACCCAACATCCTCGGACAATGTCCCATCTCCCTGTGCATGCATGGGAAAGAATTGCTGTTGACTTCTTTATTCCTCCGGCCAATTGCCATCACCTTACGGTGATCATTCATGAAGATTCGTTGTTTCCTCTGGTAGAAGACATGTCATTCACAACCCACAACAAAGTCACTGAGCAGCTAGATAACATCATTGCAGTGCGGCGCCCTTTGTACATTCTCAACTCTGACAATGATCCACAGTTCACTAGTAAGGAGTTGTGGCTAGTCTTAACATCAAACATCATAAAAGCACACCTTTGAGGCCCCAAGCCAATAGTGTTGTGAAACAGTTTATGGGGATCCTGAAATGGGTGGATCAACGTGCATCGATAGAGGGACTTCATCTGAGTCAGCTATAATGCTAAACCCTCCATGCTTATCGGTCAACCCCTCATTTCACTAAAGGCGAGAGTCCCATCACTCAGATGTTCAGGAGAGCCATGAAAACCAAATTACCACAGTGGTCCTATGAGTGACCCTCACATGATTATGTGATTCATACTAATGATGCTGCTTGGAAGCATCAGACTAAGACATATGTGGATCGACACTATCAAACTCAAGAGTTCATGTTTGATGAAGGAGATTTGGTTCTGATCAAACAAAAGCAAAAATGAAAGACAGATCCTCCATTTGATGTTGAACCTGTAAAAGTTGTGACATGAAAGGGATATCTGATAATGGTGACTAATAATAGCAAATCCATCACATGGGACTCATCCCACTTCAAACATCTGTCTCATCAATCATCTGATGCAAAGGGAACTGACCCACCTGAAGACTGTGATCAAACATCTCCACCTGTGGTACCGCTCACCTACCTTATACCACATGGTCTGGTCGAACTGTACAAATACTTAGCCGGCTGATCGAAGAAATATGATGATGCTATTTGTTCATACCGTTTGTTAGTGTCTTTTTGTTTAACAAAGTGGGAGATGTAGTTGTGAAAATAGTATCCATAGATGAATGTGTCATTGAGATTTTATTAAGTCCAAGGTAGATATCTCATCCACAACGATAGATCCAACAGCTCTAAACACAGCTTCTTCCTCCCATCTCTCCTCCAATCTGTCTCTCACTAGAATCCCCAGACCCAAACATTCTTTATACTAAATAAAATTCCATAGCTAGAAGTGGAGAGATATACACTGTACATCAAGATACCACACACCTTTCCCCCCAAAAAAAACAGAATATGCAGAAACAAATCAAACATTAGAAACTATATACATTATCATAATGAAAGAATACAAAACACGTTTGGAAAGTGGAAAAGAACAAGGGGGAGAATCCTTAAATGAAATACTAAACACATTTGTTTTTAGAAATAACAATGCGATTAAAATTCCAAATTCTGCCATCACTAACTTTCACTGCATTTCTAAACAACTTAGTTACACTAAACGGACCCCAAAACCTGCTCCCACCCTTACCAAAAGTAGGTTTCTTTATCAGAACTTTGTCCCCAATCTCCACTTTCACAGCACAAGTTCATTTCGTCACATCAAAGTAATCCTTCCTCTTATCCTCCAATTTCTTCTCATGCATCCTTCCACAGTCACCACCGGACCAAGACACCGCATTGTTCTTATCCCCAATAACCCAACCAGGAACCAGCATAGTATTAGCCTTCCTACCCCTAAACAATTCAAAAGGAACAGCCCCTGTGGATGAATGTGGGGTAAAACGATAAGCTACCAAAAATTTCTTCAGGCCTTCTTTTCAACACCTTCCTGCTGCCATTTCTAATTGCACACATTCCTTTACACATTTGTTGAACCTTTCAACGATCCCATTCCCTTCAGGATGATACAGCGAACACAACTTGTGTTTAATTCCCAATTTCTTAAAATAATCTTCCATTTCTTTGGATACAAATTGTGGACCATTGTCTGTGAGAATTGCATTTGGAAAACCTACTCGAGCAAAAATTTCCTCCAGTAGAATAATTATCCTCTTGGTTTCAAAACTATGCACAATACCAATTTCCACCCACCTGGAAAAATGATCGACCAAAACTAAGATGTAACTATTCCCACCTTTACCACAAATAGGTCCCACAATATCCATAGCCACAACAACCCACGGTCTGTTGGATGGACTCCTGATACACATCGAGGGTATTCTCATTTTATACATCTTGTCACTGTTGCAACAGTCAGGACACTCCCTGACCACCCTTTCTATACCAACATCCATACCTGGCCACCAATAATTCATACGTATCCTAGCTTTGGTTTTACTTATCCCTTGATGCCCAGAATGTCCTAGTTGAATGACCTTCTCCACCAAAGTGCTTGGTACCACTAGTCTTTCACCACGAAGTAATAATCCATCAGAAACCGACAATTCCTCTCTTACCTTCCAAAACACTTTTAATCCCTCAGAATTCCTTAAACTTTTAAAATTCCACTTGCTCTTTAGGAAAGTACATACGTTTTGTAGAATGGGATCATTGGCAACCTCACGCACCCACTCATCATGACCAATCACCCCTTCAGTAACACTACACACACTGAACCTTTCCTCTTGCTTATTCCAATTGTCCTCCTCTGAAATCAATGTAAGTCTGGACAAGCAATCTGCAGTGTTGTTGCATGCTCCTGGAACGTAAAACACCTTGAAATTGAAATCTTGAAGATTGACCACCCACCTACTAATTCTGGATGATATTTGGTTGAGACCCTTTTTCATGAACACCTCCACTAAAGGTTTGTGATCTGTATACACATGGAAGAGTCTTCCCCATACGAAGTTCTTCAATTTGCTAATAGCCCAAGCAACCCCAAGAGCTTCTTTTTCAATCGTGGAGTAATTCTCTTCAGAACCCCTTAAGGTCCTTGAACAATACACAACTGGCTTCCATTCATGCTTATCTCCTTTCTGTAGAAGAACAGCTCCCAACCCCTTAGCGCTCGCGTCCGTCATAATAACACACAACTCATTAGGATTGAAAGATTTCAAACACCCCACCTTGGATAATTCATTCTTAACATCATTAAATTCACTTTCACATCCTTCACTCCATATATAACCTACTCCCTTTTTTAGTAATTTACGCATATTTTCTGTTTTGGCAGCAAGATTGGGTTAAACTTTCCATGAAATTCAACCATACCAAAGAAAGCTTGTAGCTCTTCTTTGTTCTCTGGCGATGTCTAGATGTCACTACCACTCTTCATAAAATCTTTCCTCAGTAACACAGATGTAGAATTATTGGGATCTAAGATAACTTCGAGTTCTTTCTGATGTGGCCAGCTTAAAACGCTATCCCCTTTTACTGGAACATAGATTTTCCCCACAGTCAAATTAGATTTAAACACAATTTCAGATTCAAAGTACCCCCTCAGCTCTATAGCTTGACCACCATAGCCCCCTGGGATTACATCTGGGTCTTTCAACTTCACAGAATGACTTAAATATTTATCAAACATCTCATTAGACATAAGAGTTAACCATGCTCCTGAATCAAAGAGAACTTCACACTTAATTCCCCCAATGGTTACAATGTCTTTAGGATATTTCTTCTTTGCCCCTTGTTCATCCACCATCAAGATACAGTCTTGCACCACCTTGACAGAGGTGGAAGGTAAATCTTTTTGTGATCTACAGCATTTCGCAAAGTGTCCGCGTTTGCCACACAATTTGCAAACAGCTCCCACAGCAGGACACTTTTTATATGATGCTAAATGTCCCGGGTTTCCACATCGAAAACATTTAGTATCTTTAAACTTAGATTTCTGAATTTGTGTTAACTTTGGTTCTTCTTTCCCTCCATCAGTCTCCAATGCGCTGTTCTCATGTAGATCGTTCTTCGGAAATATTTTATTTACTGAAGGATATTTATTTTTCTCTAATTCACCTACACAGGCCAAAGTGTGCTCTACACTCTTAGCTATTGTTACCACCTCATGTAGAGAAGGATCATCCTTACTCCAAAGTTCTTGCCTAATTTTGTCATTGGAGCCCTTCAACATAAATTGATCCCTTATGCGTTCCTCAAGAGTTAATCCGAATTTGCATGTTGCAGCCAATTTCCTGAAGGCTGTTATATATTCCTCTATAGATTCACTCTGTCCTTGTTCCCTCATTCCAAAATGGTAGCGTTCCAAAATTGTACTAATTTTTGGAAGATAATGAAGATCCAATTTTTTTAAGCAAAGTTCAAATTCATTTAACTCTGCTCCATCATCATCAGGTTCAGGTAGAGTCTCAAAAATTTCCAGGCCTTCACACCCTAAACAGTGCATGAGGAGTGAGACTTTTCTTTCATTAGATAAAGAAGAACCACATACTCTCGTATAATGAAGAAATGATTTCTTCCATTTCGACCATATAATAGGTGCGTCTCCTGGTACAGTCAAGAAAAAAGGAGGCGGTGGTATGTTCTGCATATCTGACTGACTGAGTAAAAGCTTACTGTAAATTGAAAACTGTACAATGTATATTATGAATTGAAATGTGCTCTGACTGACTATGTAAATCCTTACTGCAAATAGAAAACTGAAAAATGTTTATTAAGAATTGAATTGTGCTCTCCTCCTCATGTAACAAAACAGACAAATATTTTGCTTCAAACAACACCAGACATTTTGTACATCTTGAGCATCTTTAGGAAAATCCAAAACCATCGGGTTATTTTCTATAGTGAGTTCCCCTTGTTCCTCTAGGATTTCCCTGTAGAGAGGAGAGCCCAAAAAAAAATGCCGGAATCACGCACTGATCACCGCACTGGGAACTCCGTGTAGAAGAAACAAGGTCAGTTATAAATCAAAAGCGCAAGATGTTTGTATCGGGAGCGTGAAGGAGAATGCGGCGAGCGCTCAAGATTAGATGTGCCGAGCCAGAGTAAATAAACACGCTTGAGCGTTCGGTTGTGAATGCGCTAAACATGAGGTTGGAGCGCGATGAGCGCTCGCGGCGATGACCGATCAAACTGTGGATTTGAAAACAAACAAACGTCGAGTGCTTGCCCGCACTGTATTCAAAATAAATATCATAAACTGAGCTCCTTCAGATCACACACGATCCACGATAGAGGTGTGTTATACAGTCTGTTAAAATACACACTTAGTAAAAATATTATTTTACTATCTTTTTTTTTTTTAAAACAGAGACAGGGCTTACAGTAGTCAATCCAATTGAGAAGAATGGAGATGGCTTGTATAGATGAAGAATCTTCTTACTTTTTTCACGTACCTTGTATTTTTGATTGTTGGATCAAAAGAAAACAGACAGTCAAAGACCAACCGACATAGGAGCTCCAAAGTTGCTGATTGTTGCGTTGAGATATCCTAATAAATACATCCCATCCTCGTCGCCAATGTGAAAGTAGTATCCATAGATGAATGTGTCATTGAGATTTTATTAAGTCCAAGGTAGATATCTCATCCACAACGATAGATCCAACAGCTCTAAACACAGCTTCTTCCTCCCATCTCTCCTCCAATCTGTCTCTCACTAGAATCCCCAGACCCATTCTTTGTACTAAATAACATTCCATAGCTAGAAGTGGAGAGATATACACTGTACATCAAGATACCACAGTAGTGTCTTAGAATTCTACGTCTTAGGACCCTGTGACTAGAGGTGGACTAATGAAGGAAATTACGTAATCAATCTGGGAGGTGTCAGGGCGAGGTCCTAATTGTTACTGAGATATTGAGGATTAGTTGCATGTTGTATGCTTAAGAGTAAACACATTAAGTAAGAGCTTGTGCATGCTACCAGGGCTGGGGAAGATGCAACAGATGCCACAGACACAGTGCGCATGGGTCTTTAAAACTGAAGCATGCACACTGCATCTGTTTACAGAACTTGACCTGGCATCACTGATGACACCCGTCATATACACATGAATAGTATTCTATTGCAAAATTTATATTATGCTTACTAGCCCTATGTGGGGCATTGAAGCACTTTCCTACATGGGTAGCATGTTACACCATGTAGGGCATGTGGCCGGAAGTGTGTTATTTTTGTTTTTATTCTGTGTAAGAAGTGTTTTTGTGTCGTGTTTGAATACCATTGAAGTGACATAGCAGTGTCATGTATGAATAAGTGTAAGAGATAGACATTCATTTCAGTTTGATACATAAAAGTGCACAATGACAACCCCACTCGACACCCCCCAGAGCATTACATTGATAAACTCCATCAGTAGTCGAACACAGCGCTCTTGGAGACATTAGGTTATCTTATAGTTCCACTTCTACAGTACAAAGCCATCATGCACTCCCTCAGCCATACTTAAATTAAAGCCCATTTACATTTTGTAAAATGTTCCTGGTCACAAAAGAAGCCAGGTTTAATAAAGCAAACAATATTTACCTTGAACTACTTACCTATATATTTTAAAAAGGTGCGCACTGGAGGTTGTTCCTCCGGATTTTTGGCCGCCAAGATGAGGAATTATCTCCCCCTCTCACTTAAGCAGGGAACCTCTGCGCTATCTTTTCAGAAAAATTTGAAAACTTGGCTCCTTAGATGTAATTAACTGACCCCCTTGGTAGTCTTTTGTTATTGAACTCCGGGAGCGAATCCCTAGCGCTGGAACACTTCTCACGAAGTAGCTATGCGCTATTCATCAATTTTATTATTATTATCATTATTATTATTATTATTAATATTATTATTATTATTACTGTATTAAAACACACAAATGTGAGGACCAATGTCTCTTAAATAAAATAATTAAGAGTCTACAGTCCAACTGTTTTAAATACATTTTTGTATGGACTAGAAAACGTGCATCATTTAACAGAATATTATATTACCAATCGAGGCCTAAAGATTTTTGCAGAGGCAACTGCTACATTCGACAAAACAAAAGGGCCTTCAGATCTGGCTCAAATGTACAGGCTTCGAGCCAAAAACCTACACAAAGAAAGTGGTCAGTGTGTGTTGGATTAGAACGTGAATGGTTTGAAACACACATGAAAAAGAGAATACCTCTCCCCAGCTCACTATTCCTTATTCGTAACTGTGGGAAGCTAATAGAAGCAAAGGTCAATTACTGAAAAGCAATGCACTTTACAAGACTCATGCATGGTAGACTAACCTGGCGCCCATGAAGAATTACAGACAGAGATACAGAAGCAATTCTGCATTCCACACTGAGCTGCTGCTTTGAAAACATGAATAACTCGAAACATTTCAGATGAATTTTCTCACTTCCAAATCAGTTTGGTTCTCATCAAGAGCTGCCAAGCAGAAATAAGTCACCCTCCCCCCCATCTAGCTACAGTAAAAAAACACACAATAGCTGGCAGTGCTGGACCCAACACGCCAGGATGATTAAAAACCTGTTTTGGAGACTGCTCACGTTGCACAGAGAACTGGAGACAAACTCACTGCACAGATTCGAGCTGAACTTGAAATAGAGTTACATGGCTCTATGTATTTCGTTTGGCAAACCTCAATCGCTCTCATCCTAAGTGCCCCCGCTTCAGTGCTTAATTTGTGCTGGTTGTTTCCGGTGCTGAGCACCGGCACTTATTTTTGAGGGCCGGGGCTTACTTTTCCACCTCAAGCATTTGCTGCGAGCAAAAGACACATATGGAAAGACGGAGGAAGGGAAAAACGAAAAAGCGTCACAAAGGAAGAAAGTAGAAAGCTGCAAGAGTGAGCTGAGGGGCCAGGGAGTGGCTTTAAATGGATTGAAGAGGCCAGAGATGTCTTCAGTATTACGCCGCCTCAGTATTCTGTGCTCCAACATTTAATTGCAGCAGCCGCATGTTTAAGAGGAGGGCTTTGGGCACCGGCACATTTTTATTTACAAATTAAGCACTGCCCCGCTTGTTACCAGCACAGTCTCAAACTTCTGCGTCTAATACTGCCTCCCGTTCCCAACTCGTCACAGTGGGGTGTCATCAGTGAGGCTTGCGGATCCACCAAATGCTGTGATCAGCTGGGAAAGTAGAACTGTCGCTGATCAACACAAACTCTTGGGAAGCACACGCTGCAGCCTGAAGTGCCCAAGATGCAGTCAGTCAGCGAGGGTGGGTCACATGACGCAGGAGGAGTGGCACTACATTCTGGTTGGCGATTCAAACTAGGGCTGAAATCACCCAAACCCTAAAAAACCTGCAACATGGCACATGCACCTATCTGCTGTGACTGCCTGACCCTGATGCAGAGCGAGGGTCCGAAACTTTGCTAGATCATAGTTCCTGCAGTAGCTAGGAACCATTTAATTAATTAAAAAATAATAGAGGCAAAAGGGGGGAGGGACGCATACTTCATGCTCCTATTAGGAAACCGCTAAGGGCAGCCTGAGAGCTTATTCTGGTTAACATTTCTAAAGATCTCACCTTCCAACTCCAACTACCAACATCTCCAAAAATATGACTCTCCAACTAGTACCTTACTGATCTACACTAGTGAATTTTTGCCTGGCTCTAGCAGTATTTGTGGGCTCCTTCAAAGTTTGCCAAATCATGCCTCTCCTGAAAGAAATATCCTGCTGATATGGGAGATGTTAAAAACCACTAACCAGTTTAAGAACTACCTTTCCTCACAAAGCTCATAGAAAATTGTCCTATCATCCTAACTCTCTTAACATAATCCAAAGCATGATATACTTTTTTGATAGATCTGACAGCCTTATGGTAATCTTCCCCAAACCATTCTCGCTGACCTTAGGACTCTGTGCTCTTTACCACTGCTAACCAGTGCTAAAGTGCATGTGCTCACTACTTAAAACATAGTCAAATTGGCTTATCTCCAGTTGGCATGTTTAATTTACATATACATCACTAGTAAAGTGGTACAACATGTACCCAGGGTCTGTAAATCAAATGCTACAGGTGGGCCTGCAGCATGTATTGCCCACCTGCTTAAGTAGCCCTTTAAACATATCTCAGCCTGTCATTTCAGCTTCTGTGTATAGCTTTCAACTGCCATTTTGACCTGACAAAATAAATCTTTTGATGGGCCCAAACGTTCTTGTTTAATACATATAAGTCTCACTTATGGTAGGCCATGAACAGCCCAGAGGGCCAGGTACAGCGTATTTAAAAAGTTGGATATGTATTTTTAAACTTTAGATGTCCTGGTAGTGAAAAACTTTTAAAGTTGTTTTTCATTTATGTAAACCTACCTCTCCCCAGGACAATGTTGGAGTTATGTTATGTTAATTCAGTTTATCGCATAGTTGGCCGAGCAACCAGTCTTCCCAGCGCTGGCCACCGGACTAGAGCACCATATTAAGAGAGCAGCATCCTAATAGATGAAAAGTCAGGTTGAGGGCTAATTCCTGAAATCAAAAAGAGTCTGGTTATTTCTTAGATCGAGAAGCAAACTGTTCCAGAGAGCCGGAGCCAAAATTGTAAAAGAGAGGCTGCAGACACGTTTCTTGTGGAACTAGGCAGTATATGCCAGACTTAGCTTGGCTGAGCGAAGTGCTCTGGTTGGGAGATATAGTCACATAGGATCAGATAGGATAGGACAACCTTGAGCTTTCACAATCCTATGAACCGTGCTAAGAGCTCTGAGCTGAATTTGCCTCCCCAACGGAAGCCAATGGAGCTTGAGAAGAAATCCTGAAGTGAAGCAAAACTTTGGGAGGGAAAACAACAATTTGCCTACTGTGTTTTGGACTGACTGTAGTCTACTTAGGATAGATTTCTTGAAACCTAGAGGATGTTACAGCAGACCAGCACAAGTGTCTGCCAGATTGCTTACTTGCTTCTCGAGACAAAGGACCTGATTTAGAAATTGGTTTAGGGGAATACTGTGTCACAAACGTGACGGATATCCTGTCTGCCTTATTACGATCCCATTATATCATATGAGGATCGTAATACGAAGGACGGGATATCTGTCACAATAAAGATGGAGTATTTCATCCGCCAAGTCCTAAATCAGGCCCCAAGTTCATTGTCAGCCACATGCCCAGATTTTTTACTGAGTGTTTAGGTTGGGCAGCAGGCTGTCTGGCCACCACAGATTTCCCTAAGACTCAGTATGTTTTCCAAACAGTGGGATCCCTGTTTTACTCGTGTTCAGTTTTAACCAATTGTCATCCATCCAACTAACCACTGACAGCATACATCTCTGGAATTTGATTATATAATTAAGGGAGTCAGCAGAGAAAGAAAAAATAAATTGGGTATAATCTGCCTATCAGACAACAGCGACTCCAAGATGTTTTTGCAATCCCTGCCAGAGGTCTAACATATAAGTTAAACAGTGTGGGGCTCAAAGTGGATCCCCGAGAGACCCCATGTTCAAGGGAATGGGAGATAAAGAAGAAAAGGAGGAAAAGGCATCCCGGAAAGAATGGTGTCTGAGGAGAGATTTAAACCAGGCAAGTGCTTTGCCTTGAATGCCTATGTCATAAAGGCATTAAAAAAGCACCTTATGAGAGATGGTGTTGAAGGCAGGACTCAAGTCTAAAAGAATAAAGGCAGCAGAGCTGCCTTCATTCCCCACCCTGTAAAGCATCTCATTGACAGACAGACGGGCAGATTCTGAGCTATGATGGGACCTGAAGACATTTTAAGGAATGTCCACAATGCCATTATCTCCTAAGAACACCGCTAGAAGTTTATTAAGATGTTTTTCTACCACTTTAGCTAGGGAGGTGAGTAGGGAAATCGGGTGGTAGTTACCAGAACTGGAGGGTCAAGGGAAAGCTTTTTCAGGAGGGGAATAACTTTTGCCTGCTTCCATACCCGGGGAATAGTGGCCAAGGACAGTGAAAGATTGATTAACTCAAGGAAGCAGGGAAAAACAAATTCCTGCAGTTTTTGGATAGTATTGGATTAAAGGGATCATCCGGTCAGCCCGATTTCTCTGAGGTGCATGGAGCAGAAAAGGATGGTAAATCAAGAAGGGGTAGTTCATTAGGGACGGGCCAAGGTAGAGCCTCCTCCTGACGTTCAAGAATGGACTCAGCACCAGCAGTAACATTAGACTTCAACTGGGCATCAATATAATTTATCTTTTCCACAAGAAATCTGCAATTCTGCTACCGTAGTTTTTAGATTCCTCTGCCAACTTAGTCATGGCAGGGGTAGGTAAACTATTGACAATGTCATAGATTTCCTTGGCAGGGTTCTTGTTGTCAGATATTTTAGAAGAGAAGAGCTCTGCTCTAGTTGTTCTTATTCATTTGTGAGAAGCTTTGAGTGCATTAAAGACAAATGCCTTTTCCCCAGTCTCACAGGATTTTCCCCATGTGCCCTTGCAAGGGCAGATGTTTTAATAAAAAATATTAATGAGTGTTCATGCATTCTGAATAATGGATTTGTGTAGAAAATATAATAATGTAGAAAAATAATGCACACATTTGAAAATGTGATTACAATGAGTGGCCGCCAATGTTCACAAAGTGTACCTATCAATATTCTAATACTGTGAACTGTTGAATATATGTTTTGACTAATGTACTAATATGTCATATTAAGGGTTATGAATTAGGTATTGGTTTTCTTAACTGTAGGCCTTAGCTTAGCGAAGGTCTGGGCCTACTTGTCAGGCCTCATGTCAAGCTGTATTTCTTAACGTTTAATAAATGGCTGTCCTAGAGAGTTAAACTGTGATTTTCTATTTGCATTGTTTCAATGTGCTCATAGCTCAAACGTTTTCTCATGAGAACCGACTGCTAGAAGATGCTGTTCTTGCTAATGTAACATTTTGTGTGTAAAGTGTGTGAGACTGACTTTCTCAGGAGGAGAACAATGGAGACACTGACTGAAGTAGAAGCTGCAACAATATTGTTACCTGACAAGCCGCATGATGAGGACATTGCAGGACAACCAATCAACGACATGTGAATGGAGTAATAGTAGAATTCATAGATTTGGAGTTTTAGTTTTATTGGACAAAGTGTGAATATACGATTCATTGACCTATAGGGATTTGAGACATACGTGGTCATTACAACCCTGGTGGACGGTGTTAAAGCGGCAGTAAGACCGCCAACAGGCCGGCGGTAAAAGTTTTGCAATTACGACCGTGGCGGAAACCGCCAAACAAGACAGCCACTTTAACACTCCGACCGCCACGGAGGTACAAACAAACAGCTCGGCGGTCACCGCCAACAGACAGGCGGAGGACAATGTACCCCCCACACTATTATGACAGGCCAATCCGCCACCTTTTCCGGGGCGGATTCACCGCGGATAACAACACGGCGGAAACAGGCATTTCGAATGAAAAACGCTCACCTCTACCCACTCCACGAGGAAGGAGGACACCATGGAGCCGGAACTCCATATTTTTCCTGCGATTGTCTTCCTGCTCCTGTACCAGGAGCACCAATGGCGGCGGCGAAGACCACGGTGAGTACTGCACCTACGACACAGAGGAGGGGGGAGGGAAAAAACAGGGACACACACACGCAACACCCCCACCCCCAACCCCACCCACACCCACTACAACACACACACCAATGCATATCTATACATCACAGTTACACCCCCCAACACCCCCAGAAGAATGCAAAGACAAAAGGAAATGAGTGTAACCATTGTAATATATCAAAATTCAGAATGCACAAATATACATATCTACACTATTAACAAAATATACACCACGATTAGTAGTCCAGGTATTGCACCATTCATAGTCAGAGGACCACTGGGCCCAAAATGCATGGGAGGGGCCCACACATGATACCAGATCAAAACAGAGAGAACACTGCTAGGGCATCAGATAGAAATACGACAGGCGCATCAGGGGGAAGGGAAAGAGGGGCACCTCAGCCGGATGAATGCACAACGCCAGATCCACGAGGGGGCTCCATGCCCATTGATGTATCCTGGGGAGTGCAAAGCCACAGTCTCTCAAGTCTCTACAGTGGGTGGGTCGCCCACTGTTCAATCCTGGGGAGTGCAAAGCCACAGTCTCTCAAGTCTATACAGTGGGTGGTTTGCCCACTGTTCCATTCTGGGGAGTGCAAAGCCACAGTCTCTCAAGTCTCTACAGTGGGTGGGTTGCCCACTGTTCCATCCTGGGGAGTGCAAAGCCACAGTCTCTCAAGTCTCTACAGTGGGTGGGTTGCCCATTGTTCCATCCTGGGGAGTGCAAAGCCACAGTCTCTCAAGTCTCTACAGTGGGTGGGTTGCCCACTGTTCCATCCTGGGGAGTGCAAAGCCACAGTCTCTCAAGTCTCTACAGTGGGTGGGTTGCCCACTGTTCAATCCTGGGGAGTGCAAAGCCACAGTCTCTCGAGTCTCTACAGTGGGTGGTTTGCCCACTGTTCAATCCTGGGGAGTGCAAAGCCACAGTCTCTCAAGTGGATAACAGTCTCCACTGGTTCTGGAGGGGGACTGGTGCCCAGAGTGCTTCATCCTGTGCAGGACAGAGGTAGTGGATGGAAGTCTCACTGGTTCTGGGTGGGGGCTGGTGCCCAGAGTGCTTCATCCTGTGCAGGAAAGAGGTAATGGATGCATGTCTCCACTGGTTCTGGAGGGGGACTGGTGCCCATAGTGATTCATCCTGTGCAGGACAGAGGTAGTGGATGGATCTCTCCACTGATTCTGGAGGGGGACTGGTGCCCAGAGTGCTTCATCCTGTGCAGGACAGAGGTAGTGGATGCTTGTCTCCACTGGTTCTGGAGGGGGACTGGTGCTCAGAGTGCTTCATCCTGTGCAGGACAGGGGTAGTGGATGGAAGTCTCCACTGGTTCTGGAGGGAGACTGGTGCCCAGAGTGCATCACTCACTCCGTGACGGTCCCTGTTGCGTCAGTGCCCCTGCCGCTCATGGGCTAGCGGTGCTTGACTTGGCGGTCCTTGCCCTGTTCAGCGGTGCTTGCCCTGTTCAGCGGTCCCTGACTTGGCGGTCCTTTCCCTGTTCAGCGGTGCTTGACTTGGCGGTCCTTGCCCTGTTCAGCGGTGCCTGACTTGGCGGTCCTTGCCCTGTTCAGCGGTGCTTGACTTGGCGGTCCTTGCCCTGTTCAGCGGTGCTTGCCCTGTTCAGCGGTGCTTGACCTGTTCAGAGGTGCCTGACTTGGCGGTCCTTTCCCTGTTCAGCGGTGCTCGACTTGGCGGTCCTTGCCCTGTTCAGCGGTGCTTGCCCTGTTCAGCGGTGCCTGACTTGGTGGTCCTTGCCCTGTTCAGTGGTGCTTGACTTGGCGGTCCTTGCCCTGTTCAGCGGTGCTTGCCCTGTTCAGCGGTGCTTGACTTGGCGGTCCTTGCCCTGTTCAGCGGTGCTTGCCCTGTTCAGCGGTGCCTGACTTGGCGGTCCTTGCCATGTTCAGCGGTGCTTGACTTGGTGGTCCTTGCCCTGTTCAGCAGTGCTTGCCCTGTTCAGCGGTGCTTGACTTGGTGGTCCTTGCCCTGTTCAGCGGTGCTTGCCCTGTTCAGCGGTGCCTGACTTGGCGGTCCTTGCCCTGTTCAGCGGTGCTTGACTTGGTGGTCCTTCATTGCCCAGCTGGGCTGGGGCTGGCGGTCCTTCATTGGGCAGCTGGGCTGTGGCTGGCGGGGCCTTCCTGGGCAGCTGGGCTGTGGCTGGCGGGGTCCTCCAGGGCAGCTGTGCTGTGGCTGGCGGGGCCCTCCTGGGCAGCTGGGCTGTGGCTGGCGGGGCCCTCCTGGGCAGCGACAATGGGGCTGGCGGGGCCCTCCTGGCCAGCGGGATGATGGCGGTCCTCTCCGCTGTGCTGCTCCTCCCAGACTTTACGGGTTTCTTCTGCCCCTTCCCCACCTTGGGAGGAGTCACAGCTTAGTCTACATTCCCCCCGGAACCCCTGTGAGTGGCTTGGGTGGCTGGAGTCTTCCTCCTCTCCCGCCGGGCACTGGCCAACTTCTGGTGCTTCACAGGGGGGGACTGGCTGTGCTCTGGCTCCGTGCCACACTGGCTGTCCTGGTGGCCGGTGCACTCCACATACCTGTGACAACAGGTACCACTGGTCCCGTTGATTTTGTGGCTGAGGTGCTAGATCGGGACCTATGAGTTGGACGGGGGTGGTGGAAAATAGGTTAAGGGTGGACAGGAAAAATTGTTTGGAGACACTGGGACGGGTAGCTGGAGGGGGTTTGGGAGTGGAGGAAAAGGTGGTGGTTGTAGGAGGTGTAAGTTTCGTGGCTTTGGGTGCAGGTGCATGCGCTGGCGACTGTTGTGAGGTGGATGGCTGTTGGGTGGGTGTGTGCCTGCGTTTGTGTATTTTGGGAGGGGGCGTCACAGACACACTGGGAGAGGACAGAGGGGACGTGTGAACAGTGGGGGTGGTGACTGCACGTGAGCGGGGTGTGCTGGTGGGTGTGCTGGTGCGGGATGTAGTGGCTGTAGTGGTAGTGCATGCAGGTGTGAGTGCAGACGAGACTGGGAGGGAGGATGGAGACGAGGAGGAGGGGGACACAGTGGAGGCAGTGGATGTTGGTGTGTCTGTATGTGTGTGATGCTTGCGTGAGTGCCTGTGGGATGTGTGGTGCTTATGCTTGCCTGAGCTTCCCTTGTGTGGTGAGGTGTGTGCAGGCTGGTCTGATGGTGTGCTTGGGATAGGCAGAGGTACAGGGGATTGGGTCTGGGTGGAGGAAGTTGGAGGGGGGAGGCTAGACACAGGGACAATGGCTGCCATCAGTGCTGAGGCCAGAGTTTGAAAGGTTCGATGAAGGGCAGCCTGACCAGAATGAATGCCCTCCAGGAATGCATTTGTTTGTTGCAACTCCCTTTCTACACCCTGGATGGCATTCAAAATGGTAGACTGCCGAACAGTGAGGGACCTGAGGAGGTCAATGGCGTCCTCACTGAGGGCAGCAGAGGTGACAGGGGCAGGGGCTGAGGTGCCTGGGGCGAAGGTGATGCCCACCTTCCTTGGGTGAGCGGGCACGGGGCACACGCTGAGGAGCTGCTGGGAGGGCGGTGCTGGTAGGGGGGGTGGCAGCTATACCTGTAGTAGTGGGGGGCACAGATGTTGCCGCCACCACAAGGGAGCTCCCATCGGAGGACGAGTCTGTGTCGCTGGTTTCAGCCCCTTTCCCCGCCGTGGTGCTCCCCTCGCCCTCCGTCCCACTGGTGTATTCCATAGTGTGGCCCTCCATGGCCATGTGGGATGCAGCTTCCTTGTGCTCCTCTGCCTGATGATGCTAATGCACACAAGAACAGTGAGACCGCAAAAAAAGGGGGGGGGACAGAAGAAAGACATGTTGAGTGCATGGCTTACCGCTACCGTTGGCGGACAAGACAGACACAGCAGCCCCCTGTACTACGTCGCGCTGTTGGGCTCTACAGTGCAATTCCTGGGAAATGGCCTACAAGGCTATGGACGACATCTGCACACATAGATGACACAGGTGCATGAATAGCTGTACTTGGCACTCTACAGAGGTGAGGTGGGGGGCCACAGGGCCATGCCTTACGAAGGGGCCTAGCCTACGGAACTCGCCCTGGCCTAGGGAAACCCACAGCCCTCCTCCCCCACCCAGACCCCTCCACTGCGCGCTAAGTCAGCTGAATGAAAGTGTACTCACCCCCTTGTGTCTGCTATGATACCCTCAAGCGCCCATCCAACTCCGGGTAGGCCACCGCCAGGATCCTGAACATCAGGGGGGTCATGGTTCGACAGGCACCCCTCCCACGTTGGGAAGCCATCCCCAGCTGAGCCTCCGCCGTCTTCTTGCTCCAGCGGCGAATGTCCTCCCATCTTTTCCGGCAGTGGGTACTCCGTCTGTGGTGGACCCCCAGGGTCCGGACGTCCTTGACGATGGCACGCCAAATATCCTTCTTCTGGTGGGCGCTGACCTACATGAAATTTACAGGGGAAGAAAAGAAGTCATTACCCACTGCGCCGTCGAAGTGAGTGGCCCCCATCCCTACCCTTGCCATGTGGCACATGCACCCACCGTCTTTCATGCACTCAGAACTCTGCCCCCTTCCTTCTTACAACCAGCCCTCTCCACACAGGCATAGCCCATACAGCATGCTCACTGTTTACTTACCTGTTGGTCTGGAGGACCGTAGAGTAGCTTGTACTGGGGGAGGACCCCATCGATGAGCTTCTCCAACTCCTCCGCAGTGAAGGCAGGGGCCCTTTCCCCAGACGCACGAGCCATTGTCTCTTCCAGACCGAGGTCACAGCAGCACTTGCAGTGTAGGTCCTCTCCTGTCGAAGATCAGGTATCGAGTGATTGAACAGATAGAAAATGGCGGTCACGTCCGCGGCATTCACGTCCGCGGCGGTGCGTACCATCACCGCCGGCGTACATCGTCATTGGCTCCTGGGACCCATAGGGTCCAATGTTAACCAATGCAGCATTGCGCAGCGGTCTTTGACCGCCTACCGCAACGGTGTACAACGCCAGCGCAGTTCCCTCATATCCCATTGTCCCACTTTACAGGTCAGGCAGCCGCCATTTCAGGGGCCCACATGGCTCTATTTTTAACTGCGTCACACATACCTGGGCCTTGCCTCAACACTCATACAGGGCAAATTTCGGATTAGGATTCATGTTTTGTGTAAGCTGTGGGTACATACCTCAGAGTTGTTTGACTCTGTGCTCGCTGTTGTCCTTCATAGGCACCGTCCGCTGGGACATGTGAGGAGATAGCGGAATCCTCCGGTGTACCGACCGCTGGTGGGCCTGTCGACAATAGAGGAACGAAATTTGATATTCACCTACAGGTTTGACCGTGCCACAATCCAGGAACTGTGTACCGAGTTGGAGCCAGACCTGATGTCAGCAATCCGCCATCCCACAGGAATACCCCCTCAAGTGCAGGTGCTATCAGTGCTCCATTTCCTTGCAAGTGGGTAATTTCAAACAACAGTGGCCATGGCATCAGGGATGTCCCAGCCTATGTTTTCCAACGTATTGTCCAGAGTGCTGTCTGCCCTTCTGAAACACATGCAGAGCTACATCGTTTTCCCTCAGGTGGAGGATTTACCTGGAGTGAAAGGTGACTTCTATGCCCTTGGACATATCCCCAACATCATAGGTGTCATTGATGGGACACATGTGGCATTGGTACCCCCCTGCAGGAGTGAACAGGTGTACAGGAACCGGAAGAGTTATCATTCGATGAACGTACAGATGGTATGTTTGGCAGACCAGTACATCTCCCATGTGAATGCCATGTTCCCTGGCTCAGTGCATGACGCTTACATCATGCGGAATAGCAGCATCCCTTATGTGATGGGTCAACTCCAGAGGCTCCGTGTGTGGCTATTAGGTGACTCTGGTTACCCCAACCTGTCATGGCTACTGACCCCAGTGAGGAATCCCAGGACAAGGGCAGAGGAACGCTACAATGATGCCCATGGGCGAACTAGGAGGGTGATCGAGCGGACCTTCGGCCTCCTGAAGGCAAGGTTCCGGTGCCTCCATATGCCAGGTGGATCCCTATTCTACTCACCAAAGAAGGTGTGCCAGATCATCGTGGCCTGCTGTATGCTTCACAACTTGGCTTTGCAACAACAGGTGCCTTTTCTGCAGGAGGATGGTCCAGATGGCGGTGTTGTGGCAGCTGTGGAGCCTGTGGACAGTGATGAGGAAGAAGCAGAGGAAGAAGACATGGACAACAGGGACGCAGTCATCCAGCAATATTTCCAGTGAAACACAGGTGAGATTACATTCCTGCCTACTACATGTACTTTTACACTTCTACCTCTATCTTGTCTGTCGACTTCACCCAGTGTATGGTCACTGAGTTGTCACTTTCCCTTACGGTTTCACAGGTGTGGGTCCCAACGTGTGTCATCTGCTTAGATTCCTCATGGACTAGAGCTGTGTGACATAGGTATGTTGACATTACTATTTCAAGAACATTTTGTCACTGTAATTGCAAATACACTATTTCCAAATCACAGACAGACTCCAGATCTTTTGGTGCTTTACGTGTGTTTATTTAAATACAAAATATTGGAGGGGGGAGTTAAATGGTGAGGGGTGATGGCGGAGGAGTGTCCATGGCAGAGTCCAGTCTATTAGTCTCACAGGTGCATTTCCCATATGGGCATAGGAAGTGGAGCTGGGGCAGTTCAGATATGGACAGGGTGACAAAGTGGGACAGTGGGATGACAATCAGGGTGGTCTCATTTCTTGGCGGGGGTCTTGGCATCGTGCTCTGTCTTGTTCCTGGATCTCAGGGACCGTTTGTGGGGTGGTTTGCCGTCTGCAGGGGGTGGGGTGCTGGTGTGGTGGTCCTGTGGCAGGGCGTCCTGTCCACTAGCGCCGGCGGAGTTGGTGGGCAGTTCACCGTCCATGCTAGTGTCAGGGGCCCCTTGTAGTGCCACAGTGTCCCTCCTGGTGTTGAGTATTTCCTTCAGCACCCCTACGATGGTGCCCAGGGCGGAGCTGATGGTTCTGAGTTCCTCCCTGAACCCCAAATACTGTTCCTCCTGTGTGCGCTGGGTCTCCTGAAACTTGGCCAGGACCGTTGCCATCGTCTCCTGGGAGTGGTGGTATGCTCCCATGATGGAGGAGAGGGCCTAGTGGAGAGTGAGTTCCCCTGTGTTCCTGGGCCTCCGTCCCCTGGACCATGTCCCCACTGCCACTTCCCCCAGGTCCCTGTTGTTGGGGTGGTGGGTTATCCTGGGTTCCCTGTAGTGATGGACACACAGCTGATTGACGTGTCCTGGGGACAGAGGTATGGGCCCGCTGGGTGGGTGCTGTGCTGGTGTTACCAGAGGGGGGAAGGTCTGTGGTGGCCTGTGCCTGTGTGAGGGGAACCGACTGTCCCAAGCCCACGATGGTCCGGGCTGGTCATCTAGATCCAGGTGGACAGAGGTGCTGTCATCACTGTGGGCCTCTTCTGTGGGTGGAGTGTAGATGTCTGGACCCTCCTGTCTGGTGACGTTGGGTAGTGGTTCTGCAGGGGTGGAAAAGCATGATTATTGCATCTGTGTGTGTCATGGTGTGCAATGGGTGGGTGAGCGTGTACCCCAGTGCTGGTATTCCTGTGTGGGGGCTTGTGTGTTGATGGTTTAGGGGGGTGTATGGGTATGTGCAGTGGGCATGCTTTAGTGATGGGTGTCCATGCGTTGGTGTTGTATGCAGGGCTTGGTGTTGGGATGTGTGGTTTGTGATATTGGTACATTTGTAAGGAGTTGGAGTGATAGGGGTGGGGGCGAGGGTGGGCGTATGTGATAGCATGCAGGTAGGGTGGGGGATGTAATAGTTAAGATTTGACTTACCGGAGTCCATTTCTCCACCTACTCCTGCGAGGCCCTCAGGATGCAGAATCGCCAAGACTTGCTCCTCCCATGTTGTTAGTTGTGGGGGAGGTGGTGGGGATCCGCCGCCAGTCTGCTGAACCGCAAGGTGGTGTCTTGAGACCACGGAACGCACCTTCCCCCGTAGGTCGTTCCACCTCTTCCTGATGTCCTCCCGATTTCTTGGGTGTTGTCCAACTGCATTGACCCTGTCGACTATTCTTCGCCATAGCTCCATCTTCCTTGCAATTGAGGTGTGCTGCACCTGTGCTCCAAATAGCTGTAGCTCTACCCGGATGATTTCTTCCACCATGACCCTGAGCTCCTCCTCGGAGAACCTGGAGTGTCTTTGCCGTGCCATGGGGTGGTGTAGGTGATGTGTGGGGTGGTGTGTGGGGTGATAAGTGTGGTGATATGTAGTGGTGTGTGGTGTTTTGTGCGTGGAAGTTGTGTAGGTGATGGTGTTGTGTGCCTGTGGATGCTAGTTTGTGGATGGTGGTGTCTCTCTCTGGCCTTCTCTCTGTAATACTGGTCGTAAGGGTTTGTGGGTGATGTGGGTGTGTGTTTTATATTGTAATGGGTGTGTGGGAGTGGTGTGTGTATGTGTATCAGGTGTGTGTATTTCGAATTGTCCAATGTGGCCGTGTTTTGTAGAAGTGTGTGTATTTTGAGCGCAGCGGTGTGTACCGCCAATGGAATACCGCGGTTGAAAGAGCACGGCGTGGAGTCGTGTGTCGTGATAGTGTGGGCGTATTTCTGTTGCCGTGATGGTGGAGGATTTGTTTTCGGCAGTTTATCGCTGACCTTTGGTGTGGCGGACTTGTGTGGGTGTCTGAATTTTGTCGGATTCCGAGATGTGGGTCATAATAGCTGTGGCGGAATTCCGCGGCCGCGGCGGTGTGTTGGCGGTCTTCTGCACGGCGGTAAGTGGCTTTTATCGCCAATTTTGTAATGACCGCCATAGTTTTAGTAGTTTTAATTTAACAAGACTGCACTAAGAGAAGACACGGTCAATGCCCAATTTCTTGCTGGCCGAAAGGTTAATATTTTCCTGTTCATCTTGACAAGAGACATGCTTAACTTTATTGCTTAGAAACTTGGCGTTTTCTGAACCTTGATGCTGAATCCTGATGCCTTGCTAAGCGACTGATGTCCTGAGGACGAAGACTGACTCTGCTTGCTGATCCATACTGAGGATAGGTGTTATGAATTTGAATATTGATTATCATGCATATTTGTTCTTTCTTTCTAGGTCCCAACTGCACTGTTTTGATAAAGCCATAGTAAGATGTTTTTCCAAATTGGTGTTACTAAATTATTTTGCATGAAGCCCAACATGCTGATGCTAATCTGGTGTCAGTTACGGATCCTCACTAATAAAAGTCTGCTGATCGAATGTATGTAATCACTTTGACGCAGCTGACTTTGTTACAAATTTGCACTGTAACCTTAGAATGTGTTGTAGTTCAAGTTTTGATTAGATCAAGTTTTTTCGCCGCTTTGGACAGCCAGTATTGTTTCTTTATGCGTTTCATTTTATATTGAGATTAATCTACATGATTTTAGCATTGTTAATATAGAGAAATAAATATTCAAACTTTTGTTTAAGGTGTGGTTATTCATGACTGAAAGGTCATGGTGTGTGACAATGACTGACTTTATTAATTACTGCTGTTATTGATTATTGGTGATTATTGATATTGTGTATCGGTTATTGATCATTGTTTTGTATGTACCGGAGTTATGGTAAGAACATCTTAATTGCGAGTCAAAAAGTTTATCAACCTATTTGCGTCCCCTTAAAAGTTTACTTATTAAGCTCAGATGCGCCAACACGCTCAAACACCTTACAGTGCCTTTTCACAGTAATCAGTCTTTTGTTGAACCAAGGAGCAGAGGGCTTGCTCCTGGGAATTACCTGGCGGAAGGGTATGAACCTATTGAGGGCAGAGGTAACCCACTCTTCACGTCTGTAGCAGCGGAGTCAACATTAGAATGTAGCTGGGGGGAATTGGACGAGATTTAACTGCCAAATTCTGTTATATTCAATTTACGCCATGACCTTTTAGAAGTAAAATAGCTCGCGGACGTGGGTCTATGACTGGTTACTCGGAGGGACATAGACATTAGGTCATGGTCAGTCTGGGCCATAGGTCTCGGAGAGGCCACCTGAAGGTGATGGAGGTTTCGAAAGGACTGGATCTAAAAGTTGACCCACTAGGTGTGTAGGACCACTTACTAACTGACTCATCTGTAGTGCTGCCAAATCAGCCATTAGTTCATGTGCTCGGGTATCATTGAGTTGATTGAAATGAAGATTTAGATCACCAATGATGGTAAAATTAGCTGATTCGAGCGCTGATGAAGTTACTTTATTAACCAAAGCAGTCCTGAG